>NC_089690.1:11743000-12048750 GCF_031753505.1 Anomalospiza imberbis
TTTTGAACAGGGGTGTTTCTCTCATTCCCTTCAATGACTTGCAAACTAGTGAACCAGAATATCATTAAGTACCCATAATCACTGGGGTTGTGGGTCACTGCACAATGTATGCACATTTCTTTAAACCACTTTCAATTCATTTGCATGTCATTTTCTGTGCAGAAACTGGATGCTGAAATGAGCAAGCTCTTGGACACAATACACTCCCCTGAATAAACAATGTGAGCAGCAGAATCTCTGTAGCATGCTGCCTCCTGAGCGCCCAAGATCAGGAAATACACGATGTATCTGTGAAATAAATCCCTAGTTAAAAGAGGGATGCAGGGAACTAAAGCAGACCCAGTCCATAGCCTATGAAAGGACACTTAAGATTTTTTTTCATAGCAACTTAATTCCTCTAGTTTTTTGATTTTATAAAATGAATACAGTATGGTTACAAGCGATGGACTGACAGCTCTGAAGACTGAGCAGCTCTATTTTTACAACACCAAGTAGCACTGATCCTCCTTCTAAGTCAATAAAAAGATTCCCTAAAATCACTCTTGCCTATAAGTTATCAAAAATGTTCCTCAGCATGAAAGTCCATGAAAGTTGAGAGAATTCTTAAAATTCATCAAATATTCACAGGCATTTACAAAGTCCAAGGAAGTAGAATTGGACTTGCGTAGCTGGGAGCACTGGAGTAGGACCAACAGAAAGCATTCCCAACCAAATCCTGCTGGAAGTCACTAAAACTTTCATAAGACAAAGCATCTTGAAATCTAGCTAACCCCAGCCCTTTTAATCCTTAGGAGACTGCATTTAATAGCATATTAGGATGGAGAGGAAAGAGGAATATAAAAAATTACATCAGTAAGATTCCCCGTTCCCATTCTTGATCCTGCAAAGAGACAAAATGCCAACATTTTTTGGGCAAGAGCTGTGTTCGGGTCTTGTGTCACAGATTATAGGATACTCCAGCAAGCCACCACTCATCATAATTTGAGTAGGAAAGAAACTATAGGCAACTTTCCCCCTTTGAATATTTCAAGTCACGCTATATTTTAAGTATTTTACAGCCTCTTGTGATACCTGCTTTAAAGCAGACCATTAAAGAAACGGGTTTGCACAGCCTAACCCATGCATTGAGTCTTCAAACATTTTTGTAACTAAATATGGTTCCTGCCTCACAGCCTGTGAATGTGGAATGCTGACAGCAATCCAGAGTAAATATTCTTTCCCCTTTGTTTGACAACAGTGGCCTTCTGACAGAAGTGGCCTTCTATGGTGAGAGGCTTTGTCCCATTTCCTTCCCTTGCTCAGATGAGCCCAGGTCATGTACATCAGTCTACAGACAAGAAGAGCAGCCTTAGCTACCTCCAACACCTTGGTGGAGAGTCATTACCAACAGACCTCAGCTGTGGAGAAGAGGCTTCATGAAGAGACTGATCTACGAACATAATACTAATGTTTATGGAAAACATGGGAGGGCTACACAGGTTGATGGTACATCCTGAATGGCTAAGTGAATGAGTATCCCCCCTTTTTAACCATTATACTTCAGAGCATCTGAGAAAACTACATCTTCACAGCAGCTTCTCAAACCAATCTCTGTTTTCTTACCTTTATGGTGACTTATAGCAGTAAAAAAATAAAGCAAGACATAAATCCTAATTCCACTCAGAAACTATGGAGGGCCTATTCTTGCCAGGTGCTGAGTTCTCACACCTACCAAGGACAGCTGAGAGCCCAAAGCAATGCTCGGAATTGAAACTGTGGGTGGTGGGACTTCATCGTGGGAATATGAGCACTAGGGTGTACACTAGGGTGAAGTTCTACACAGGGAACCAAGACTGAACACACACAAGGATAAAAGTATAAAGAAAAGAAAGATAAAAAAGGACAATCCTAAAGAGCATTTCTAGGTCCTCAAAAACTCAGTATCAGGTGTAACCATCGTGCAGTTGCCATCAAAAAAGCTTTCTAAACTAATGAAATTAGCTGTACAACTCTGCTCTTGAAATAGCACTTGATGGATTTAGTAATCAAATGGCCACAATTTTAACTGATCCTCAGTTTATCAATTTCCTTGTCTCCATGCAGAAAATGAGAGACTATTTTAAAAACTTATCTATGAAGAAGTGGAAAAATACAATTCTGGGTGAAGCTTCGACAGATGAAACCGCTGGGCCACTCTTGCCAGAGGACCCTCTGTGCTCACGCCTCGGACAGTCGTGAAGGGATGCTGGCAGCAGCACCCATCCCATCAGACTGCCCACCCATCCCATCAGACCAGGGGAGGAGATCTGCCAGGACCCAGGCCAAAGTTGAACGCGGAGCAAGCCTCGTCCCCAGCCGGTAGCCGGCGGTGCCCCGGGGCAGCCATGCATCCCGGCGGGTCCGGGGCTGCCGTCTCCGCGAAGCGGGTTCCCACGGCCCCGGCCCGCCGTACTCACCCGGTCTCCTCCTCACCGGCCTTTTCCTGCCGCTGCAGAAGCGCACTTTGCTGAAGACCCCCAGGACATGTCTCTCGCATAGGGAGCGCCCGTCCTTGCTGGGGCTGGAGCGGCGCTTGGAGGCGGACACCCGGTCGCTGTTGGACTCCCTCGCTTGCCGCTTCTGCCGGATCAGCGAGCTGGCGATAGCCGCTGCCATCGCCGCTCATGGGCCCCCCGCGCCGCTCCGCTCCGGGGTGCGCCGCCCGGGCGCGCTGGGGCCGAGCCGCCGCCGCGCCCCGCGGGGACCGGGGACGGGAACGACCCGCTTAACGCGCTGCAGCCCCGAGTCCCGGCGCCGGGGAGGGCTCAGCCGGCCAGGCGGAGCAGGGCGCCCGGGCTAACAACCATGGCTGGACGCCGGACCCCGCCGCCCATGGGTCTGTCCCCGGGGAGCGCAAATCCCGGCGCGGGCGGCCGTCGGCGAGACCCCCGACCGGGCTGGTAGCGCCGCGTAGATCCGGGAGCGGCCGCCCCGCTGGGGAAGGTCCGCTGTGTCCAAAGGAGAGGGGGACGCGGAGGATCCGCGGGTCCCTGCGGTGCGGTGTCGCTCCGCTCCGCCCGGGCGCAGGCGGCGGCGCTTCCTCCCTCCGGCGAGGGGCTGCGGGATGAGTCAGAGACCCCTCGGCCCGCGGGCAGCCCCGGCCCCGGCGCGGTGGCTCCGAGGCGCTGCGCGGCAGGGCGCGCACATGGACGCGGCTCCGCGGCCGGGCTCAGGCAGAGCCGCGCTGCATTTCTGTTCGCACTCCTCCTCTTTCTCCTCTCCCCCCCTACCCACTCTGCTCTCAGAGAGGGCGGGAGGGGAAGGAAAAAGCAGCCACGGGAAAAAGCAGCAGGCCCACGAACAAATTAAAAAGAAGGGGAAAAAATTAAATTCTTAAAAAAAAAAAAAAAAAAAAAAAAGAAGCGCCCGGCCGCGAGTGCGGGCTCACATCGCCGCAGCTCGGCGCCCCGGGCTCACAGCGCCATGGCTGGCGCAGCTTCTCCTGCCCTGCTCGCCTCCTCGGCACCGGCTCTCCCCGACGGCAGCAACCCACATCGTCCGGCCGACCGGGCGGCCGCCGAGCACTCGGCACCGGGGCGGCCCCGGGCCCGGCTGCCGCGGCAGGGACGGCGGCGGGAGGAGCGATGCAAGGCGGGGAGGAGGTGGAGGAGGAGAAGGGCGGGGGGGTGCGGCTGCCACTGCTGCTGCTGCTCCGTGCGGGGCTCAGGATGCTCCGCGGTGCCGCCCGACGGCGGCGGGGCGAGGAGGAGCAGAGCCGCGCCCGCTTCCCGCCTGCATCCTCCTGCCCGAGCCGGGAGGGGGGAGGCGAGGAGAGGTGGGGGGAGGCGAAGGGAGGGAGGGGCCGGGGAAGCCCCCCCGGACGCCCACGCTGCGCAGGGCTGTTGCCAAGGCGGCGGGGAGCCCCGCAGCCCCGCGGCGGCCGGGCAGGATCCGGGCTCCGGGCTTAGGGCTCAGAATTGCAGCTACTCCCGCTCGCCCTCTTCTACGCAATCCTACGTGATCGAGGTTTGGATGAGAAATATCGCGCAGGCAAAGAGAGGCAATTGCAGCTCCGCGGCGGCTCTGCCCCTCCGCCCGGGCAGAGCAGCCGCCCCTGCCGGCAGCCGGGCTTCCCCGGGACCGCAAGCCTCCCGGCGGAGCCGCCTGCCACTCGGGCAGCCACCCCGGCTGCCTCCCTGGCCACTGCTGTCGACGCCCGAGCACCCAGCCTCGGCAGCCGAGCGTGTCCGTGGCTTTCCCTGCTTCTCCGCGGAAGCAGAGAGAAGGGACAGCCCCGGCATCCCGAGGGCTGCTCTGCCGGGGGCCGGTTCCTCGGCCGGGCAGCGTGCGGGCGGCTCCGGCGGCGGTGGGCACTGCTGGGCTGCCCCCGGCCACAGCGGTCCCACGACACACCGCCATCAGCAGGTGCTGGGCAGGCTCCCGCATATCTCTAGCCACAAAACCGCACGGAAAAAAACTGAAGGTGGAGATACATCTCTGGTTATCCAGAGAAGTAACGGCTGCCGCACAAGGACGGTGCTCTCCAGATTTCAGGTTCAAGTAACAGGTAGCGATGGTAGCTACCAGGTTAGTTAGGTGACGAGCAAGACACCTCGGGGAGCGCACAGGCGTCGGGGTGGAGGGAGAGGGGATCTCGGCTGGGAAGAGAGGACTCTGCTACACTGGCGAGTAACAATGGCAGGACAGGATTAAGCCAGTCCTGAAGGTGTACGGGTGATGCATGTTTCCAGCTGACAAGAGCATTTTAGACCAGTTGGTGACACTCCCTAGGAATTACCAGATTTAGCAAAATAATCTTTTTAACTACTTCACTTCTAAGTTCTAAAAATTTTCTGAATTCTTCACCTCTAGACTACAGCTCTAAATTATTTTAATGTATTTTGGGGGGAAAAGACAACTGAAACAACCACCCACTATGTCCATAATGATTAACTAAACTCTGGCATTACTTCCTGATTTTTACTTTTGGTCTCTATGCATACCAAAACAAGGTGGAATCAGGTTCTCCAGGCTGTTGATCTCTTTTTAACTACTGCCAACGTTTTTTGTGCAGATCTCACCATCCCAATCAATAAAAATTTTTCTTCCCTTTCCTGTAGCTAAAATGCTTCAGATTTTAATTTTCTCTATCAGATTATTTCACTTGACATCAAAGAATTATTGCAGTACAAGGTACAGGCATGGCCTTAAGAAAGCTGTTTGCAATCAGAAAATCACTGTCTGAGATGCCAGTGAATTATACAAAGCTTCATCTTCAAAGGATGTGAGCATATCTTCATATCTTCTCAAGAAAGAGATTTTCCATCTATATATGAAGATACTTTTTTTGCCTGTAGTCTTCAAGTCTGGTGAAAAAATGCCAGTTTATCCACCCCATATTACATAAGTTCCAGTTATTTTGATGTGCGACTAATTTGTTTTGTTGTGTAGCTGTAAACTCGAAACAGCAGCTCTGCACTTAAAAATGATCCTAATTAGTGATAAAGTCAGTCACAGTATTTTTTTTTTCCTGATGATTTGTGGATCTGAAAACAAAGTTGCTGCAACTCTTAGGAAGAAAGGCTTCTCCCAGGTCTTTCCTGCTTCTGCAGTGACTGAATTAAATTAAGCCAAAGCTTGTGAAACTGAATGTAGTGTTGCATTTGCCAACATGCAGGTCTGCCTTTATCTGTAGATGGCCAAGGAGTCCACAGGGTTTGGTTCTGCACAGTGCCATGAGCTCCTGGTGACATAACTGACACGTACATCTGCACGGGTCAAATCATGCCCAAACTTCACAAAAATTTCTGAAGAGCCCAAGCTTTTCTAAACACCAAGGAAGCCCAGAGTGGTCTTGAGCTGGAGAATGGAATGCCAATCTCGCCATGCTCCTGCACTGTCATTCTCACCAGTGAAACATTACATTTGGTGGGCTGCCAAGTGAAACAGAGAAGACTCCATGTGCTTTTATCTCTAACAGTGAAAGTTCTCTCCCTCAACTACCATTTGGGTAAACAGAGTTCAAAACATCTTCCATTCTCATCTGTATCAGCTACTCCTCTTTGAGGGTTGTGCAGCCTACACTGTTCCAAACCAGCTAGCCCCTGTGAGAGCCACAGGCTGCCTTCCTCATTACTACCAATGGAAGCTGAATTGTTAGAGCAAACTGGACTAATATGGCATTTTCCTTAAGGAACATAATTTTAAAACATATTTTTATATAAAATAATATCTATATTATCTAGTTATTAAGGCAATTTTTCTGGCATGCCCCTTCTCTCCGGGCTTCCTCCTCACTTCAGTACCAATCTGCAAAGCTGCACAGCGCACCCTATGAAAAACAGAATGCAAGAGTAGCAGCAATTCATAAAATAATCAAGACAGACTGTTTTGATGACATTGGAGAGATACGCCAGTGCTCCTCCTGCAGTTTGTGGAGAAAGACCCCATCTGGCACAGAGGAATGGGCAGAGGGTCAGACTCCATGTGGCTGTAGAAGGATCAGACTCACTGTGCTCACTAAATATCCCCACCCCAAACATACAGGAGCCTCTGCATGACTAATATCAATATTTAAAGATACTACCATTTTTGAGGTTTCACTCTCTTGATAAATAAAACTCTTCTGTCCTTAGAGCTGATGTTTAAAATGAAGGCCTGGCTGAATTTCAGGGCTTTGGTGACTTGAGCAGAGAAGAGATCTAGAATTGCATTCCCTTACCTTCCTAAACAGAATGATCTATCTAGGTCAAAACGGAGGTTATTGGCATCTTTCCTCAGTGAAGTGCAATAATTCCCGCAGGGTTGCTAACAGAATATCCTGTTTATTTTTCATAGAGCCTTCAAAAGCCATGGGCTCTGTTCTGTAGATTCAGTCATTAGGCATATCTCTGCTTTACTAATTCTGTACATATAGAACTAACTACAGCTACAAATATATGCAGGTTTTTTGCTATTTTATCTGCAGAGCTACTGAAGATGCATACATGAAAACTAAGGAAGAGATTTACATTTAATACCACTTTAAAATGTGTGTGCACGTTGCTGTAGTTGAATGGGAAAAAAAGAAAGGCTCCCATCTCTGGCCAATAATTATGAATGGCCTAATTCACCATTTTACAGCAGCATAGCAACAAATCTCTTCCAATAGGAAGGCACTGTTGAGTTTGAAAGTCTGCATGCAGACACCTCTTAAGAATTGTACCAAATTTCCATGCTGTGTAAATTACATCTAAAATGTGCATTGCCAGGCCTGCTTATTAAGCAGAATTAAGCCCATATCCATGTTTTATTAACTTTATTCTTTACAAGGTAGCCCCTTGTTGCATGTCTAGCATAATTAAAATTCATGCAGCTTTGGCATTCCCCAGTCTCTCTGTATGGGTGGACTTAAAAAAAAAACAACAAAACATGCCTGGGTAACCTGATAAAGAAAAGAGAAGACCTTACTGCATTTTTCTCCGTTTCTGTGCAGGGTAATTCTGTTTACAATGCATGAGTTTGTATCTATGTTTGGATGCCTAATAAGAATTCACATGGCCACTTTAAATATGCTATTCAGGGAGAGAGATCTGGCCCTTAAACAGCAGCAGAGTACAAGAACTGGCCAGCTTTCTGGGCTGTTCTCGCACAGCTGAGCTTAGAGCTGACTTGGCCTTTTAATAAACACAAAAAAGCCTGCATCACCTGATTGCTATATTGAAATAATTCATTTAATGGGCCCTTCACTCCCCTTTTTGCCTTCAAAGATTCAATTAAACAAAATTTGCAACTCATCACAAGAAGTATTTATTAGTTTAGCTGGTGTCTTTCAATTCAGCTCCAGCCTGGGGAGAAGCTGAGCCTGTCTAGATGTTAAAGCAAGGGGCAGGTACACAGCTGGAAGACTGTAGAATGAAACCACTATTGCAAAAAGCAGGCTACAAGCAGTACCAAAATGACAAAACCAACTGCAGCCTGGGAAAAGAAATAATTCTACTAGTATTTTATACATTTACTTTTTTTTTTCCTTTTTAAGAGAAGGTTTTTTACTTAGCAGAAGCTTTTATTTCTCCTTGTTGGCTGGTCACCTATATGAGGTGGAGGCAGGGCAACACAAGAAAGCTTCACCTTACTGAAGGGAACTGTGGCTGTCTAGAAATGAAAGTGTTGTGAAGCATTTTTCTTCAAGAAGCCTCCTGTATGGATGAATAGACTTTTGTCTCCAGGGTTCTGGAAGCACCTGCTGGGATAATATCCCTGAAATGAAGCCTGAAAGGTAGCAGGGAGCATCTCAAACTGTTGCAACATATAGAGACCTCCCTGCAGACAGGTCAGTGCCTGTCCCACATGCCAGAGCCAGACCTGGGGCTTGTTCAAGGTGGGCTCATCGCAAATCTGTTTTTATCACCTCAGCCCAACAGTCCTGTTCATCAACCATTCTGTCATTGCCTTCCCCATTGGGATCAGGACATGAAAAGCTGCTGTCCTTGCAGTGATACACTTCAGTTGTGGCTTCCTAAGTGGCAGGAGTCCAAGAGAAAGGGCCCGCAAACACCTGCCCAGTGACAGCTCCCACACAGCACTTCAGTCATAAGGGCAGTGCAGGAACGAGGCCTTGCTGAAGGATCTCCCATCCAGGAGTAATGAAAGGATGGACACTCTGCTTGCAGGTCACCTTGTGCAAGGCAGAGCCAAGAGCCCACCCTTGCTGAGCCATTGGCACACAGACAACCAGCTGCTCCAGGCTTAGAAACACCCACCTGCGCATCTGGAAAGAAAACTCAAGTATCTACTTGCCTGTACTAGAGAATTTAAAAGACAGGACAGACAGCTGCCTCTCTTCCTTTCTTCCTCCCTCTACCTCCTCTTCCTCATTGGGGTTCTCCCAACACCCAGCAACTCCCTCCATCTACTTCCCTAGGGATTTTTCACCTATGGCTACCTGTCAAATAGCCTTAAGCCACAGGAACCTGGAAGAGGAAAGAAAGCATGGACTTGAGATTTCACTCCAGGTCTTACATCTGCATTCACAGTGTGTTAGAAAAATACCGCATCCCTTGTGCTTTTAATGCAGAGCAGAAGCTTGAAGTGAAATAGTGGAATAGCCACCACCAAACAACCCCACTTGTGAGCCTGAGGCTAAATACACACACATCATGCTCCTCTGTCTAGAGCAGAGACTCAATCCCTTGGATAGCAGCACTTTTAGGAACAAGACAATTCTCACTCTTCTCCCTAGAAGAGGTCAGCCATCCCCCTTGTTCTCTTTACATCCTATTTGATGACAACCCGTAGCCCATTTTGGCCTATAGTTTCAATGATGCCAGAGATGCCCAGGTCCCATGGACACTGAACATGGTCATGACTGGGTTTAAAGGTCACCTGCATGAAGGTGGTGTGGTCTGGGTAGAGAGGGGAGTGAAACCCCACAATGCAGCTCCAGGCCCAGGGCCCCCAAGCCCCTGGACTCAGGAGGTCTGAGAGGCTGCCCAAACTTTTCCCTCTCCCTGGGAAGAAAGAAAACTCCTCATGTTGTAACCATGCAGCCAGACACCAATTTCAACCAAAACCATTTTCAAGTGTGTCAGGAAAAGTCTTTCAATTTAAAGTTTCCGTCAAGCTGCCTTTGCTGAAAGTCAAAAAGATCATTCCTGATTAGATCTTGGCGGAGGCAAACCAACCCGATTATGTGATTGAGAATGATAAAAAGGAGGGAGGGAGAGCAAAACCCCTATCGTGCTCCTCCAGCAAGGCTGTGGGACCATCTGCTCCACAGCAGGTCAAGGTTTGGAGACTGAAGACATCCGCCTCCTTATTGCACCTTTGTAGTGCTGGCATAGGTCAAGAGGGAGAGCCAGGGCCAGAAGCTGTCAAGAGAAATATCAAACTTCCTCCAGAACTGTAAATCTGTCTATCTGCACCTAATGGATTCTGACAGACCTAAAGAAGCCATGGAAAGCTCCCTAAACCCAAACTCTGTTTGTCCCTTCATCCAGCCTCCAAATCCAGAAGCCCAGGATTTGCAGCCTGAGCTAGATCAAATCTCAAATCCTGCTGTGTCAGCAGAGCAGTGCTTCACTGGGGCAGCCCACTGCCCTGCCACTCAGCAAAGAGTCCTTCCAGTTTGGAGAGCTCAAAAGAAAAGCAGCAACTCTGGCAAGACCTGGTACTCCCATTGCCATCCAGCTCTGCAGTCCAGGAGTGCTGGGACATTAATCCTGCCCTAAGGATGCCTCTGAAGTTACATGCATTCAGATTGCATCTTACTTAACAAAACCTGCTTATTTCTCCTGCATACTGCAAGAGCACATTCAACACTAAAAGTAAATGTGAGATTACAGCTGTCATGCAGCCAGGACAAGGTTTGAAGACTCCCTTATCCCCTGATGACCTAAAGTGCTAGGTAAAAAGGATCTGGGTGAATGCATTGCTTCCCCCATAAACCCCTGGCTTACAAGCACACCTCTTGCTATTTGCTTTGTAATTTATTTCCCTCTCCAGCAATAAATCAACTCTTCTATCTCTCCAGCAAAATGAAATCCCATGTCCTCTTTCCCTGGAATCTGAGAGCTGCTGCAATCCAGACACCAATATCAGTGGTCTGGAAGGAAATCTAAGTTTGCCAAGGATACAAAGACTAATGCAGTAGTAATTAATGATCACAGTAAGTCTGATGAAGAGAATAAACTGAACTGACATGGAAACTGAGTTCATAGAAACAAGTTTCCTTTTAACACATCCAGATCAAATCTCTGGGGATAAATTTTGCCGTCTGTATTACTTCAAGACTGGGCGATTTTTTTTCCTTAGAAAGCAGTGACTCTGGGAATTGGGAACCACGAGAGAGACACAGCTAAGAGGAGCTTTCTGCACAGAACTGCAGCTAGGAGAGCCCAAGCCCATGCATACATTGATGGAGCAATAGGGAGAAAAATCATCAATGCTCATTTTACCAAATTTATAGAAATACATTTGTACCAGTGCAGCAAACACCACTATCACAAGTCACGAAGTCTAGTTACCACACTTCAGAAGTGGCAGAACAAAGATGGTCTGAGGACTACAAAGAATGTGGATATAGTGAAAGACGTGAGCAGTGTGGTCTCTTGGTTGCAGTAATAGCACATCTACAGTGATTTTCACATGGGGGCACTCTTGAAAACACTCTTGGTACTCGCCTGTATTTAGCCTGTTAATACCGTGGCCACTAATAGTTTGGTGTTGCTGAAAATCTGGCCACAAAAGACAAATGGTTGAGAACCTTGGTATCCAAGAAAATGACAGAGAAAACTTAGCCCTGACTAATAAATCTCTCACCTCTCAGTAAGAACATTTTTGAAAGGAGGGGCTGTCTCAATCTAGCAAAGTCAGAGTGAAATCTGGAGGCTGTAAGTCAAGGCAAGGCTCATGTTTATTGTTAATATCAAAGGTAATTCATCAAGAGAACAACATGGCAAGAGTTGTGATGGATTTGCTATCATTTCACCCTAAGAGCCAACCTCTTTCAAAAATAGATGAGCTGATATCACAGTGCACTGGGTACAAGGAACCCTGGAGAAGTCACCCATGTACTGAGCCAGCAGTACCTTCATCATCACTGACAAGGCTTGTCTGATGGTCCGATCTCTGATCAGGCACTTGCAGCACTGTAAATCCCACAGCTCCCTTAGGAATGCGGCTCTCTACCACCGCCAGCTGAGAAAGGCTACTTCTAATATCTAGTCCAAATCCCACTTAGCTACAAGTTTCTTGCCCTGTTGATTATGCCTGCCACACAGGACTTACTGGGCTTACTTGGTGCAGTCCTGATTTGAGTTATGTAGAGACCAGACTCATAATCACAGCTAGTCTCTTCTGCCTGGCTTCTGACACTCACCCAGCGTTGGTCGGTATTATAGCTAAGATGAACAGAAACCTACTCTGCAGAAAATCTTGCATTCAAAGTTGTGTTTCTTCCCCACGTGAAATGAAAATGAGACCTTTTGGAGCTCACTATGAAATTCCAGAAGAGAGGAAAGCACACTGATGTGGTGGTCTCACGACTGTTCAGACCAAGTCTCTGCTTTTGCAGTAGGCAGAGCAGCGGCATGAAACTTGATGTTGAAATTCCTGCGCAACATGCTCTTCTGAAACGACCATTTCCTTTCTCCCTTGCATGGTTTTGACAAAGTGGCATTTTTCAAGGGAAAAAAACACCTCTGCTGATTGCTTGGCTACTCCTTCTTGATGCATCCATCACAGCCTCCCAGCCTGTACCACTCACATGTGTCTCTCTGACATGAATTACATTTCCTGCTTTTTCTGTTCTCAGACTGCTGAACTCCTGAAGTGCCTAAAGCAGAAGATGCAATAGGTGTTCTGACCACTTTCTGTGGCTCTTCTAGGGCTTTGTAAGAACAGCTTTTCGACATGGGCAGCCCATTTTCCTTGCATCCTTTATTCATGACCCCTCTACAGCTTCTGTCTTGGACAAGGAATTCCTGTACAGTGTGATTTCTTTCTTCCTCTCTGGCCATGCTTGCCTGCCCTCCCCATTCACATGCCCATTGCTTTTCTCACTTCAGGGACAGAGTTAGTGTCCTTTTGGTCTCCATCACAAACAGGAAAAAATATTCTGCTAAAGGGCTGCTGGAGCCTGCTACAAACAGGTCACTGATTGGACCTGGTGTCTGGAGACTACCCCAGTAAAACAGAGAGAGCAATGCCTTCAGTGAGTCATGGAGAAACAGGCAACAGACCCTGCTTACTCCTATAGTCATGATCTAAAGCATTCCCTGTTGAATGCTGCTGGGTCCTACAGGATGAGAGGACAGGATCCCCTGAGCTTCCATTTCTACTCCCACAAAGAAGGCTGCAAAGTTGGAAGTGCTGACCTCCCACCACCCCATGAGCAGCATCAGTTGCCTGCTGTGGCACTCAGCACAATGTCTATGGCTTATCCTTGCCACCTGCCCCCAGAGCTTTTACAGGAGCCCATGAGCACTCCTGCCCCAGCGCAGGGGAAAGGGGCAGCCTCCAATGACAAGAGGAGCTGGCAAAGCAGCCAGCAGCAGACCAACAAGAGATGCTGTAGAACTGCCAAGTGTTGTCAGACGTAGGGTAGCTTACAATAAGAGCTTTCATCTTTCATTATGATTGAATGCTCCTGCTCTAGCCTGTTGGAAAGACCATCTCCTGCAATGCTATGGGCTCACTGAAGCTCACGCAAGGTAGTATAAACCAGGGGGCAGGGTATTAGCATTTTCTTTTGGCAGACGCTTATACATAAGACTAGATGTGCTTGGCAATTGGAAAATGCACACGTGTGGGGGTGAGGAGCCTGAATTAAAAGCCACTTAAGTGGATACTTGAGTAATTATTGGGAGGCTTCTAGAAGAGACATTTTTGTCAGTAATTAAGGAGAAGATGGCTTTGTGCTGGGTACAGGTAGCAATATGGCAACAGAGATCCTCAGCACTTCATGGAGAGATGACCAGCTATCCATTAGCTGCAGAGGCATGTTGGGATTTCCTGCCCAAAAAGCATCCTTCAGTCTTGAAAGAGGGCCAGAGCAACAAAGGGGCTTAAATCCTAATATTCTCACAGTCTCAGATTTTCTGCACCAGGGAAAAGGAGGCACAAAATTATTTTCATGGAACTGCCTAGTTCCTGAGGTAACTCTTCCTCCGCAGTTAGGCCCCACTGCTGTTTTTGTCTTCCAGAGGCCCTGTTTCAGCTTCAGAGGCTCTGTATTCCGGGGCAATCTCCCCATCCAAAGGAAGTGAAGCAAAACATGCTGGGCAGTTCCAGCCTGGAGGAGGGTTGACTTATGCTTGACTTATGGGCAGGGTAGTTGCAAGGATGCCCTCTCTCCCCTAACTCATTTTCATAAGCCTGATGCAAGCTTTGTTGCTCATTTGCTTGGCTTTGGGAGCCCTTCTGTTTGCTAAAGAATGCCAATAATACATGCTCCCTTCTCAAAGTTAAGAGGCAAGTCTATTATTTCTTCATTCCATTACAGTAGATACTTCTAGTACCTCTAATACCCACTTCAGCCCACCTCAAATGCTGTAAAATGTGGGGTGCAAGAAGGTGCCCTCAGATGAAAAAACTGATTTGACAGGGCAGTGACTCAGAGCTACTTTTAAGTCTGCACTGATGAAGTCAGGCACTTAGGAAATTAAGTGTGTAGATCTGTAGCTACCAGGGCAGTGTCTGTCTCTTCATTACAGATGCAGGTAAAGAAGCTTGAAGACAGTAGCAGTAAAAGAAGCATATGCAACACAAACATGTCCTTGTGAAAGAGCATAATTCATGGACACTTCATTACCTTCAATAACTTTGAGGTCCTTGCTTATTCATCAGCAAGTCTTAGTTGTCATGAGTCAAAAAAAAAGGTGAGCTGGGATTATCAAAGTCTACATAAATGAAGCTAACTTCCAGATCTCACAGGGATCTCCCCATAAGCTCCACCATCCATCCCTTACACTACCAGTGCTCTGTGTGGGGTGTGCGAGAGATCCCTGTGCAGCAGGCACCAGCTCTCACCCCAGTTAAACACGCCAGACTGACTCCTGCAAAGTTCATCCTGACAAAAAGCAGTTGACATAAGGAGGTAGACACCAGGCACTTGTTCTAGAAAAGGATACATGCTACTCCCAGCCTTGCACATGGATAGCTCCAGCATTTATTGCAATTCTCTCACTTTTCTTCTTTGACTCCTGGCACAATGTAGGGTCTGAAAATTCTTCTTTTTTTATTTTTTAATCATTTGATATGGACTGTCAGCTTAAATTTGACCCAGCTTTGCAATTTTATGGGGAAAATAAAAATTGAAAAAAAATGTAGAGATTTCATAAACCTTTGGTCAAACAGGAAATATGCCCACAATATTGCGCAGCTTCAATGAAAGCTTTTCTTCTTAAAACAAAGGATGCTCCCTTGTGTTGTTTGAAACCCTGGCACTAGAGCAATTAAGAAAGCTAAACTGCCTACAAACTAAAGCAGAATGCATGTTTCATACATCTTCATTGCCCAGACAGAAAGAAATGTAAACAGGGCATAAATAACAGCAGTCAGAGGACAGATAAGCTGAAGGACAATGCTGGCACAAGAGGAAATGGGTAGAAACTGGCCAAGAATAAATTTAGACTAGAAATTAGACATGGTTTCTAGCAATCAGAAAGTAAGACACTTCAACAGGTCCAGTGGGCACATTGCTTGTCTCATTCTGCTCCTTCTGTTCCAAGGAGGCTTTTTGTACACATTTGTGAAAAATTTATGTGACACAGCCTACAATAACATGAGCCAAGAGACCCTTTCTCTGATCTGTAGCACTAATACTTTCGGTCTTTCAAAAAATCTCTTTTTAATACTCCAAGAATGGGGAGACATTTGATGTGCATTCAGTAGGGTGTTTTATTTACACTTTGCTAATTGATCTATCTTAAAATATATCTATACTAATAGCCTTGCACATTTAATTGATGAATTGAAGTAAGCAACAGCAATTATGGAGTGTTTTTATTTAGTGGTGTCATTAAATAAAGTGAAAGCAAATAAGATCCCATAAAATACAAATGGTCTTATCTAAGAGTTGTTAGGGATGCAGTGACAGGAGTGCATTCAATTAAGTGTTTATATTGTTACCATCATTCAGACATCAGCTCCAAAGCTTATCTAATTTGAAAGCCACTCCTGCAGACTTTGCTATTGATTGGTGCAGCCTGCAGAGACACCACTCTCCACAAACTCATTCCAGAATAGGGAAGATGTCAGCTCCCACTTGTGGGGTCCCCTGGCCAGCTGGTACCCACATCTGTCTGCACAGATCTTTTCTGCTTGCTGGATAATTTGAGGATACCCAGCATCATCTGGAAGAGGAGGATTCTGTTGCCAGGGTGAGTTAAGAACAGATGTACCCTCAGCTCTTCACCCCACATCTCCCCTGACCAGTATGGCTGGTGTCTCGATTTTGCTACTACTCAGCCTAAGTGAAACATATGTTTATGCCTGTAATTTCTGCACTGAACTGCCTTAGTGCCAGTTAATGTTGTTCAGAAATGAATTGCTGCTGCATAATGTACAGAACAACAAATTCACATTAGCTACATATCACAAATCAGATAATTACCAACCAAGATATCTGTACGCATGTTCAACCTCTTACACGATGTAATAGGACACTATCAAAAAAGAGCTCACATTACAATGACAGTTTTGGCTTCTAGCACTTTGGCTTTTATTGTATAAAAATTCTAATTTTCTGATTTTTATCTGCTCCTCCCCCCTGCTCCTAGTGGCGTAGGAATTATGATTATGCCAGCTCTAAAACTAGACTGCCTGCTTTTAAAGCAGTCTTTCTGCTTGATTCACAAGCACAGCACTGAAGCATTTGTGACACAAACACTGCAGATCACCCTCAATGCCAAGAGAAAGCACCCGCCTGACCAACTTCTCTTTGACTGCCACCAGAGCACAGAGTGACCAGGTGCGTACCCTCCTCCATCCATGAAATCAGGGCGATGATACTGCCTTTCTGAGCCTTCCCCATGGGAACGATTGCAAAGACACGGCCCTGGGGGGCAGATGGACTTCAGGGTGGGATTTTTCACTCAATGCAAGCAAGAGGTGCTGATGGAGGGGCCCCAGCTTTGCCCATGCTTGCACAGATGGAGCTGTCAGGAAGGGCTCCCCTTTCAGAAGGCACCGACACTCTTCGGCTGACACCTCTGACAGCATCCCCTCTGCTTGCAGCTCAACTTCTCTGCACCTCGAGCAGAGACCCCAGCAGACCTCGCTCCCCCCGGGAGGCCATAGGGAGAGAGCTTGGCACGGATGCTGCAGAGCAGCCTTGGCCCCCCAGCCACTCTCGCCCCCCTCACCAGCTCTTCCAGCGTGTTTACAGGATCCCAGCATTCACACTGCAATAAATGACAAGGTTGCCACCTTGCTTCACCAGAACTTTACTTTTCAAACCCACAGTCCTTCAGCCCCCAGAACCATGAGCTCAGCAGCCCAGAGCCTAGAGGCAGGGGAGATGAAGGTGCCACCAGGCAAGCAGCGGGGACCCACTAATCCCACCCAAGCCCACACTTGCCCAGGGCTGCACCAACAAAACCATTTTCACTGGTAAGAGACTCATAGGCACCACAGAAGCCCTGTCTTTCCAGTGTGCAAAACAGGGATTAGTCCTGCAGCCTGCATCCCGCCCTGGGGAAACACCAGGGCTTCACAAAGATGTTTTCCACTCAGATCCTTTTCCATCCTGAGTAAATAAGTGAGGAATCCAACTACAGCAGCGTGACTAGAGTGACTGCGCCTCACAGGGTTATAGGATTACAGCTCTCAGCGTACGCAATTTCAGAAAATTTCCAGGCTTTTTTTATGCCTGTGAGTAGAGTGAAAAACAGTAAAATATTATTGAACCAAGTTGTCTTCTTTTCCTAAAATGATTTTTTTAAAAAGTGGAAAACAATATTGGGGTCACACAACTATTTTATTTTACTTTAAATTAATCTTGTTTCTTTCCTACATTATTTAACCCTTGAATAGTTAGTCTTGAGGAAACCTCAGAAGGTTGTACACTTTCCCCTTATTTTGGGGGGTGGGGGGAATTACAAAATATCTTGTAATACGTTTCTCATGGAAAAATTGGAAATGCAATTAGAGAAAGACTTGGAAGAAGGTAAAGTTCCTCAGGCTATTAATTTATTTTTTGGGGAAGGGGGGCTTTTCTAAAATTGGGAAAATATCCCACTTTGCCTTTAAATCCAACATTGATTTTTGCTTGAGGGCATCCTGGTCACTGCTGCACCTAGGCCAAAGCTTTCCCAGTTTTGTTTCCAAAGGCCTGTGGATTAGAACAAGCCTGTTTTTTGGTTTGTTTGGTTTTTTTTTTTTTTTTTTTTTGGTTTTTTTTCTTTTTGCATGTGGAATAGTTTGGATGAGATTGGAAGGGACTCAATTTATCTCGGTTATAATGAAGGTGAACAATCCCAGGGCACGAGGATCCCCAGACTGACACACAACAGAGGGGACAGCAGTGGGGTGTGGGAACTGGAAAGGGAGAGCACTGCCAGGCAAGGTGACCAGACCACACCAGAACTGCTGCTGAAACTGAGACACAACACAAGAATCACCAATGAAATGGGGAAAAAACCCAAGTTTGAGTTACTTTTCATCAAGTTACAATGCTGTCCCCCTAGGGCTGACCATCTACATTGAGGCACAGTTAGCGATACCCTACTGCAGGAACGTGCACTCTTTGTGCTGTAAGAGACGCAGGAGGTTCTCAACCAAACCCACAGGGATTTCAGAAAATCAGGATAAAATTCACTGCCTACTCAAATCAGTCCAGATTGGGTGTGCACCCCTGAATTTACAAGGGAAGAACACGGCTACCGACTCTTATCTTAACCCACGCCTTTCTGAAGCGCCGCTCTGCCTGCCTTTCTTTACTTCCGTCATTTTCAAGGCCTGCGAGCGCTCGCCCCGATCCCCGAAGGCCCCGATCCCCGAAGGCCCCGACCCCCGAAGGCCCCGATCCCCGAAGGCGAGCCCCACGCAGGCGCTCCCCCCGCGGCCCGGCGGCTGCGGAGCGGCAGCGCCGCCCAGCGGTGCCGGAGCCGCGCGCTCACCGCGGGCACGGCACCGGCGCCCACCCCTTCCTCCCGGCTCCGGGGGAGAGCGAGCGGGAAAAACGGGGGGAAAAATTAAAGAAAGGTAAGGGCGGAAAGGAAAATATATAAAAGGAAGGAAGGAAGAAAAAAAGGGAGAAACAAGGAAACAAGGAAGAGAAAAAGGGAGAAAAAAGAGGAGGAAAAGGGAAGGAAAAGGGAAGTAAAAAGGAGGGAAAAGGAAAGAAAAAGGGAAGGAAAAGGAATAGAAACGGGGGGGGGGAAGGAAGAAAAAGGGATGGAAAAATAAGAGAAAAGATAGGAAGGAAAAGAAGAAATGTGGGGGGAAGGGGGAGAAGAAAATAAAGGGGAAAGAACAAGGGGGAAGGGAAGGAAAGATTGACAAAAGGGAGGGAAGGAAAGGGGAAGGAAAAGAGAAGGAAAAGAAATGAAAAATCAAACCTTAGAGTGTAAACACAGAGGAAATTTTTTTCTACAAGGACCTGAAAGGCCTGTATGAATAAAGCAGGACTTCTGCACACAGCCGCCCTCTCACAAGGCACAGTGGGAGCGCTCCCCTTGTGCTGAGCCGGGCACCTCTCCGCTGCCTGCAGGGCAGGGAGCTGGGGCCCCGCACGCACCAAAGCTGCCCCGGGAGACTGCACCAGGGGCCGGGACTTGCTGGAGGCCCAGCTGGAGGGAAATGCACCTGCTGGCAGCCCGAGGTGTTCCTCTGAACACCAGCGTTTAGAGACAAGGGGCCGGACCCGCCGGGGCAGCTCCCACCCGCTGCCCGCAGATCCGCAGCGTCAGACGCCTCTGTGCGACAAAACGGGGACAACTGGCCGGGCTCAAGGGTGGGCTCTCTGCTCAACAGAAATTTGAAATACGTAATTTTGGCTCACGAAAACACGCGTGGGCTAGGAACGGGTGAAAGGAGAAGGATGCTCACGGCTCGGAGAGGAGGGGCGGAGGGCTTTGGCGGCGCAGGGGTGACACTGGCGGCGCCCCAGCCCTCCGCAGGCGCGCTGTGTCCCCGCGGCAGCACTGCCACCTGGCGCTCAGCGCTCACCGCCGCCGCAGCCCGTCCTGCCCCCCATCTGCGGCCGGTACCGGCCCGTGCCCAACCCAGCCGAGGCCGTTTCCCAAGGCATCTCCTGCTGTACCTTGCCCGGGGCACCGCTGGCTCCCAGTGAAATGGGACAGCTCTGCGTTGTTCTTAGGAGGCCTTTCCCCTCCATGTCACAAGCCTTTGCACTCGTGGCAGCTCTGCGACAGAAGCACATGTGCCCTGTGCTGCAGGTGATAGGTCAATGAAATTATCTGTTTCATCATCTCCACGTTAAAAAAAAAAAAAAAAAAAAAAAAATCTGCATGCAGTTTGACAAGTCCATTGCATTTGTGACATTTTACAGTGCTAGTTAAAAAAAAAAAAACTTGGAAGAACTGAAAATAAAGTAAATTTATTTCTCTGCAAATTAAAAGCCTGCCTGTTCTTTTATTCACAAAGCTTTATTCTAAGTCTTTTTAACAAGTTAAAACAGAGTGTATTTTTTTCTGTTGGAGTTTTGGACTAAGTGTGACAAATCTCGTTCCTTCCCTCCAAACTTTTTGGCACTGCACAAACCCCCAGATGTTTTTCTCCCGGTGCTAAATTAAACTGCCTTTCCCCTTTACACCTTGCAGCCTTTGTGCTCTGTACCTAGCAAATCCAAGTGCTAGAATTGCTTGCTGATAAATGTAAAGGACTATAATTGACACTGGAAATGCCCACTTGCTTCCACATATCTTGCTCTGCTTTACAGATCTCAAAAGTCTGAGTGCAGGTTAAGGTCACCTTCACTCCCTGCTGAAAATGCAACCAGCAACAGGGCAGAACAAATCACCTGTATAACAGCTCAGAGCAGCACCCCGCAGTGTGCCCACCACGCTGGCCAGGGGACAGCACTGCAAAGGAGATGGGGACTTTCGAGCAGCCAGAAGCAGCCAAGTCAGAAGCTGACCAGAGGCTTGGAGTGGGCATCATTAAACATCTTGGCCTTGGTCTGCAGGTAATGAGAGAGAACAGATGGGTTCAGTGCTTCTTTCCACCCCTTACACACTTCCTTCCCCTCCTGCCTGGTCCTGGTCACTGCAAGCCAGAACTCACTCAGAAGCAGGAGGCAGCTGTCTAAACCTGGACCTGCAGTTTTTTCACACACAGTATTTACAAGGGAGGCAGCTTTTGCCCCTTTCCCATCTGTTTTAGCACAGTCATCCTATACAAAGGTGAGAGAGGGGAAGCTTAGGTTCTGCACTTAAGCAGCCTGAATATACATCCAGCAAAATCTGGGGAGCATCTCTGGATACACTGCCAAGCTATAAGGGACACCAATCACACCAATGTACTAATGGACCAGCTGTGGATATTAGCACCTGCAGGGTAATGTAGGTGCACAGATTACAAAGAAAAGCATTAGCTAACTAGCTTGGCCTTAGCTGTACTGCTTGTTCATTTGTCTGCAAGCAAGTTGTGTTCATTTGCCTACTCCTAGATCTGTAATTCATAGCTATTTGTTTATGTTGCCTTGAGCAGTTCTCGCTCTGCCAGTCATGCAAGCCCAACATTTGTAATTTCTTCTATAAAATAGGAAAATAACACAGGAAAGAGGCTGCATACAGCTTTCCACCACAGCATTTATGTCAAGCAATGTATTCCATTTTAACGGAATAAAATGGGTTTTCCTGTACTGGCTAGTTGCTTGCCTGGGAAAAGGAAATTTCCATGGTTCCCTTGGTGCCACATCCTGACCCCCCAGCAAGAACTGAGAATAGATAACAGGTGCTAATCTCTGAAGTTTTTTTTTTTTTTTTCTCCCCTTAGGAAACAGATCTATTTAGTATTAGTTTCTTCAGTATTTAAAGATGATCTTTAAAACTTGGAGAAAATGAGCAGAAAAACCTCACAAATGCATCTATTCCTGTCTGAATACCCACTTTTCCTACTCAGAGAAAGGTGTTGGGTATTGCTTTAGCTCACCACAGAAGGAGTACTGCAGAGCCTCAGTTTAAATGAACTTGTGTTGCAAAAAGCAATGCCTTTACTGCTATCTGCTCTCTGACTGGCAAATGCATTACAAAGTGAGAATGTAGCAGTCACTCATATCTCTGCCCTATTTAAATAAATCTTTGAGGTTACCTTGCCCAACAAAACCACACTGATAGAGCCCGTTACTTCTAATGCATCACTGCTTTCTCTCCTGGGTACTATTTTCCTTCCCAGTATAGCCTGTTTATACAATAAGGCATTTTCTACCCCGGGAAACAGCCTTTGCAGTGCCATTGATCACAGCAAATAATAAGTACACACAGGATACTGCAAAGTCTCAGTGGGCCAACACCAAGCTCTCCTCTTAGCAATTGTTCCAGTAGGTTTTGTTTAAACAAGGTGTCAGAACAACCAGAACAGCCTCCTATGTATCTGCAGCACAGCCCTGGGCAGCACAGGTATAAGATTAACTCCATTTGGAAAAAAAAAAAAATACTCAAAAAGAACACTGTTAGTGTTCTACCTTGTTACTTATGGTAGGAGAAGAAAAAGCTTTCTGAGATAGTTGCATTTTAGAAGATTCTTCCCATTTTCTTGGTACTAATGACAAAACATTCCCAGCCAATGCCTGTTACACCAATGTTAACAGCATGAAGTACAGCCACTTTTGGCTGAAGCTGAACCCTGGCTCAGGCACATGATACCCCACCAAAAGCAAGAGGTGCAAATGCTGTTCCTACTAATGCTGAAATCTGGGCAATCACCCTGGGCTTAGAGAGAGGGGCTGCCAGCAGCAAGCCAACCCCCACTCACCTTTCTCCTGCTGCTGCTGTGTCTGGTGCTGGCAGCCCCAGTGCCGTGAGCTCCTGTGCACTCGCCAGGGACCAGCAACAGCCCCAGCACCCGCCTGCAGCTGGGCATGGCCCCCTGTGCCAGTGTCACCTCAGCAGCAGGACTGTAGGCACAACTCAAACCAGCCTTCCTAGGAGTCATTCAGGTAGGGACCACAGCAATATCTTTATCACCATCTTGAATACAAGCTGGCTGTGGGCTTCCTGCTCCTCCTCTCACCTTACAATACCTGAGCTGATGGTTTCTGTCTCACAGCAGGGAAAAACGTGTCCTGCAGAGCAATAAACCTCTGGTTCATCTGTGTGTCTGCACAGCTGGAAAAACATGGGTCCAGGACCAGCTTTGCTTTTTGCAACACAGTGCAGCAACCCAGGCAGGCACTGGGGGTCCCTGGAGGTTCATGCTCTGTGCTCCTTGCCTCTGTGAGCTCATGGCAGGCTGACACAGTGCTCCAGCTCCCCCCAGTGCTGCCTCCTCTGTGGTGAGTGGGGTACTGGTCTGGCACAAGCTGCCAGTCTGACAGGCTCTTGGGGGGCTCTGACCCCATCTTTCAGCATGGAGCAAGCCCCTGTCTCACTGCCATACTTGTTTTCCTGCTGTCTCACAGGCACTTTCTTGCAGCCAGTGAAAATTCAAAATTATTCTTAGTGAATAATTAATTGTCCTCATCCTGAATCATCTTTAATGAATGAAAAGGCTGGAAACCTGCTGGGCACAAGAACATGGCTCCCTGATTGGAGCACAGATGTGCATTTTGTTTTTCTGCACATGCTCCTTGGTAGAGATTCTGTGGCTGCAGGTTGAAATCCCTGTGCATTATCTCCTCTTGGGACCCAGAAACCTAAAAATGCTGCAGAAGAAATGTTCATTTTCACTGAAGATGTCATATGCATCACAAACTGGGCACAGAAAATGCATTTACCTGTGGAAAAGGCATTTTTGAGATGTGTGCAGAGAGAACAATCCAAAGAAAGAAAACAGGCCGAGCTTGGCAGATATATTAAGTGACTTCTGTTTCAGCACAGATATTTGTACTGAGCCGCATGCCCATTTTCAGGGCAGCCCAGGGAGAGGGGACTCTCAGCCACCCACCAGCTGCCATCACTGCACTGGTTCTGCAAAAGAGGGTTAATCTGTCCCTGCCACCAACGCTGCAGAGTGCATGGCCCATTTATCCCTGCCCGGGCTGCCGCAGCGCTGCCAGCTCTGCCGGGAATTTGGCCGCAGACTGAGAGTCTGAGGCTTAGGCAAGGGCTCATGAGGGGTTCCAAACCTGTGCAACATTCTAGCAGAAGCAAGTGTTCCAACAGGAGCAATGAATTTCTTTGCATCTTAAAAAATAAGATACTAATTTAAGCAGCAAAATCTGCCTTTAGGAGCTCACCTTCCCTGCCCAGTGCTGGGCTTTGTGGGTGATGGCAGCAGCCCCAGAGGCTGTAGGGGCAGAGGGCAAACCCACTCCAGTTCCCACTCACGTGCAGCTCCCTGCAGCCACTGGAAGCATGGAGGGCATGCTGTGGCTCCTCATTAAACCAGGATAAGGAAGGAAAGGTCTTGGGCACAATTACCTTAATGAAGCTGGCAGCTCTGCATGCTAACAGCACCTGACGCCTGGGGTTTCAGGCGCAGCTGCACAAACACTACCAAAAGCACTTCCAGACCCCTGTAAAAGCATAAGCACACAGCAAAGCAAATACCTGCCTGAAAGGAGCCTGGATACCCACGCTGCAGAGCAGGTGGTGAGTTTGCCTCTTAATTAAGCATATGTTCGTGGAAAGCATCTGTGCACTCTGTGAGAAGCCTTAGTCTTTCCCTGCTTCCGCAGAAAGTGGCTGTCCCTGCCAGCAGCTGCCTTCCAGCTGGGTAATGATGTGGGTGGCAGTGGCCTTAATGCCCACGGGGGACCTGTGTGGTGCTGGCAGACACAGCACAGACAGCAGTCAGAAGGTGAATGGTGCATTTCTTTTTCAATCTCCAGCCTTCAGAAAACACCAGTGACTTGCAGGTGATGAAAAACTGGGAACTACAGAGGAAAGAAGCGCAGTGACTATTCTGGAGAGCAGAGAGAAAAGGAACACGTGTTCTGCCTGGCACGCATCTTTTGGACACGGATTTTGTTTGAGTTGCGCATGGCTGCAGGTCAGGCTGGCGAGCTCAGGTAGCACTGTGACATATGGCAAGGAATGTTTTAAAGCCATGGCTGCTCCCACCCTGCTCAGACCCCGTTTGCTGGCGGGAGGTGAGGAGGCTGCTCCTGCATGGGCTGAGCGAGCCGTTGGCAGGGCAGCGTTCGATCGACTGCCTCGCTGCAGGATCTTCTGTTTTGTTATGGAAATATACCAGGACACATTCAAGTTCAGTCTGGCTGTCACAGGACATTCTTCAAAGCTGGCTTCATGGGCTTCTCTTTCCTAATCATCACAGGAATTCACCACAAATACTCCCCACATTGTATGTACTTTCATTCCCTACACTGATATGTAGGTATTTCACAATGTCAGGAAAAGCAAAAAGAGCACAGAATTTTGCACAGGTGATTCATTCTGATAAACACACAAAGCACTTTAACAGGGATCACAAAATTACATAAAAATGCTCTTTTCAGTTCCTTATTTTGGTTCACTCCATGAATATTACAGTACAAACAAAAACCAACAATAAAAGGTGGAAAACATGGGCTGATATTTTAAGGCTGTGGATGCCTCCAGGTGTATCTGTCAGTCTGTATCACTAATTTTCAAGCTTGCTGAGGGTTATCATTAAAGGAAAAGGCCTACACATGTGTCTAAATGAGGCTGTAATTTGTAAAACTATCTAGCAGATTTGGATATGTATCTCTTGCAAGTTCCAAGAATAGAAACTGAAATTCAGTAAAGAAACAGTAACCCCAAAGTTAAGAATATTTTATAGAACAGAATCTGGCCATGCTTTTCTGTCATGTGAAAATATCTGACATTCCCTTCGAGTGGTGGAAGCTGGGCATGTCAGGGGCTTGGCTGAAAATAGCTGGGTGCTCAAAATTTTTCTATTCTAGGGACGATCACATTAACTGGAAGAATACTAACTATAGTCCAAGACAGGAGTAATCCTTGTGTTTCTTATGGGATGTAAATTTACCTGGAAAGTCCCATGGAGTATGGAATGTTACTGAACCTAACTGAAGGTATATTTGAGCTATTAAGCAGGCACATCCAACTATGATCTATTTATTTTGAATGACAAAAATAGCAGAAAAAACCCCAAAATGCTTGAACTGCAGAATCATTTATACCAGCACACTGGCTGCTCTGGGTATGTGCTTAAGTGACGAACATACCAACACTGTTACTGCTGCTGGACCTAGCTAGATTAAAGAAAATATGCAAATCTCTGCTCTGCAAACCCTCAGATTCACTACATCCTAGAAGACTACTACTACAAAAAAAGTGGGGAGAAGTACCAGTCCAGTGATTGCTAATGCACACTGCAAGAGGCAGCATCACTGGGAGATGTGCCTCACCCAAGGAGGGGACAGAGGTGACACAGAGTCCTAAGCTGGAGCTCTAAGCTCTGCAGTATGAGGGACTTGTCAGGTCTGAGTGAGACTCCAAGGAGGCTGTCACTGCTGACCTATGATCACCCAATGCAGCATAATAGAACAAGACTTAAACAGAGAGAGGTGCGACCACCACAACTGATGGGGCAACAGCAAAGTCTCTCTCGTAACCATGAGGGGCCAATACTCCCACGTAGCCCTCGGGCAAGAAACGTGCCCTGCCCTCCTAACGGGACCACTCAGGGTCAAGGGAGTTCCTACCCCACCACAGCACCATCCCAGGTCTCTTCTCCCATTATCAGCCCCTTGTCAGTGGTTCAAAGGACTCCAGACAGCTGCCAAGAGCTGTAGGTCTGATAAACGTCCTGCTCAAACTGACGTCACTGACAAACCTCTCCTCTGTTCTGTGTGCTGTTCAAAGGACTGCACCACACAACAGATATCCTGCACTCCTGTCCTTCCAAAACATATCCCACCCCTGCCCAAGCTGGGGAGGCCTTTCTGCTGATGCTCCCAGGCTTATGACACAGCCAAAGAGAGCCCACACCAGGCACTACAGGCACTGGGAACACATGAACAAATACATGCACACTCACCTGCCATTCATTTCCTGACAGAGTGCAATATGTAGAGTGCCACTGCTCCTACATCCTCAAACATTTATGGAAAGGCTTTTTCCATCAGTAAAAATGCACCTGCATTTTGCCAGAGGAGAATTAGATGTAAAAAATACCCTGTGGAAGATCCTTCTTTTTTCAGAAGAAACATCACCTTTTTCCCAACAGACCAAGATGTTGATCCCTTTTTCTTATTTAGGAGGTTATGTGCGAGAACTTGCATTTCCAATGGAAAATGAAAATGCCTGAGTCGCCATTTTATCAGGTGCTGAATAAGAACAATTTTTTTTTTCATGCCTATAATTATATGTTTGGAAGGGGCTGGAGCAGCTCTCAGAATGAGGAGGGAAGATGCTTGAGCGAGCTGTGCAATGGAGAGGGCCTTTGGTTGGACAGAGCAGAGGGAAGAGCAGTGCTAGGGCCGGCAGAAACTGATGCTCCCTGGCAAAACATGTTCTGCTTGTTCCTTTCCAAAGTTCTCACTCGCAGCACAATAAATGTTTGTGCTTTGGGAAGGATCAGAAAGACTGGGCATGAAAAAAACCAAAGGTTTTGATTGGCTTGGGGGACTTTTTGGAAAGGATACTATATTCCTTTAATTAAATGAGTCTCAACCTAGGCCAGGAACAAGCAAGTACAAACAATAACCATCTTCCCCACTTAAATTCATTAACTTTCCAGCACTTCCTAGCTAGCAGACAGGCCAGGATTGACATATTTAATGTCTCACCCCTAGAAATTGTTTCTTCTTATAAGAAGATAGAGCACAGAAGAAAAGAACAAAATACACTGTATTTTGTTCATTCCTGACATATTGTTGTATCTGGGTTTTTATTCTTGGCAGTTCAGTGCCTGCCACATAGCTTGACCATTCCACCAGGCAGCTGTCAATACTGGGAAAATTGAGTTTACTCTTAATGAAAGGCCACAGGCAATAAGCAATCAGGCAGTACGTGCTCTCCATCCCATCATTAACGAGCATGCAGATATTTGTCTTCTGTACACTGCCATGGCTCTCCCACCTCTGCAGCTGCGGGGCTGAGTCACACCCCAGACTGGAAGGTACACCTAATCTTTAGATCTGACTTAGTTGTACCTCAGGATGGAGAACATTTCAGGAGCAATGAACGCAATGTGAATGTCACCAGCAGTGAGGCAGTGGCCGTTGCTTCAAACCCAGGTACGTGTGAGTAGCTGCACACAGGGACAATTCCACCCATTCCTCTCACTGTTTCAGGCTACACCTTTTTTGCTGATTCCCTCCCTACAACAGCAGCACTTGTGTAGCCACATGATGACTCGAGTAAGGCTGGTTTGATTAAAAGCAATTAATTTTTAAAATACCAGTAATAAGAATAGGTTAGTTTCCCACTGGCTTAATCCCCAGCACCACCATCTGGAGGGAATAGGAGTATTGCTCCCAGAGGTTGGGTTCACAAGCTCATTCCCTTCTCTTACCCATCAGTGAAGCCACTGAGGAACTGCAGCCTTGATACCATGCTCCTACAAAAGGACTCCAAATCAGCTCAAAGATGTCTTGAGCTGACATGCCTTTCAAATCCCTAACCCTAACAAGGTTTCTCAGTTTCACTGGAGGGAATACTCTAGAGATTCATCTAGCTTACCTTTTTAATTCATCACATGTTTAAAGCTAAGCAAAATGAAACAATTCCACCTCGTCACCAATAAATGTCCCTTGTGAGCACAGGTTTCCTCAGGAGGGAGTAAGAGACCTGACAGATGAGAGCTGTAATCCTTTGTGCACACCTGGAAACTACTTAAATACTACTATGGCCACGTAAGAGTCTATAGGGTTGCCAGTGAGATCTGACTCTCTAAATTGCAAGATCAACAACTTAGATGAAAGAACCTCTTCTGTGTTGCATCAAGTGGACTTGAGGAGGAAGCAGAAGGGAGTAATCATTCTCAGCCTTTTAACAAACACCTGAAAGTGGAGAGGTAAGAGATGAAAGGATATCAATAAACATATTACCAAATTAAACTTCCATGGGTAATATTTAGACATCAGAGAAGTTGGCACCTTAAGGAGGAGAGAGAGAAAACAGATCAGAAAAAGACGTAAGTCTCCAACAGTCTGTTCTCAGATGGCCATTTCCAGTGGCAATCACACTAATTGCACACACAAATTAGGCAAACGATCATGAATGTATTTTTCAAAATCAAGCCCCATTTATGTTAGTCTCACAAGAATTTCCAATCAACAGTTTTCAATTGCAAATACAGAACAGTTTAGTCATCAAAAAGTAAAAGGATGAAGAATGTACTGAACATGAAAGGAAAACAATCTCTTCCCTCTTTCCCATATTTCTGTAACCAATTCCTTCTGAACATTTAAAAGAACATTTTTTATTGACACAAGACATAAAAATACTTTGGTTTAATGAGCTCTGCTCATCTTAAAATTACAGAGATAAAAATGTAAATATAATACACAATACAGTATTTCAAGTAGCTTTGAGGGGGTTATTAGCAAAGTATGAACATGGCTATCAATCATCAGACATACTGACTGATACTAATGTTCTTCATGGGAATGTAAATAATTGTTTCAAAGCATAATATGCCCCTTCATCATTAAAATAACTTAGATGTTATAATTCACCTAGCTTGAGCAATGAAAATACAATCAGTTTTGTTTCTCTGAATAAGCACAGTTTTAGCAAATCACTTAAGCACGGGCTTAAAATTAACTAGCTGATTGAGGTCACAGCCCACTTTGCCTATGTGTTAGCACACTGCTGCAGGTAATATAGAGAGGATAAGCAAACCCCAAACAACAGTGAAAAAAACCTTTCCTCTGAAATCTAGCTCCTGAGATACCACCATTAACCTTTAGTGTGCAGCAGCTGTTAACTCTGAGCCCTTTAGAGAGGCCTCTGTGCTGTTGCTGATTCAGCATTAGAAACCTTCACTGAGCAAGGCTCTCTTTGGAGGAATGGAAGGACAGGGCACTTGTTATCCATCACTGAGCTATTCCAGCTGCTGGCTGGCACTTGCTAATGCTGCAGGCCTTGGCTTACCAGGTCATACTTAACCCTTAGAAAGCAATTGCCTTCATCCGTTTCTCTTAATAGACAGCCAGCATATTCTCCCTGGCAAGCTGCACTCCTAGTGAACATTAAATACTTTTACATGAGAAATTTATAATGCATGTGCTTTTAATGTGAGCTTACTGAATGGCTGGGAGTCTCAAATGCCTCTTAAAGCAAAAATTTCAACTGTACTCTAAAATCCTCATGGTGCATTTTCTCTTAAATACGTAAAATCCTACCCCCTTTCCCCAGTCAGTGTACAGACAGAGTAATATTAAACAGCTTTGAGACTTATAGTCCTTCAGCTGTCACACAGGTCCTGGGTTAGTCACATAGGTACTTTGCAAAGAAGGCAGCATTGTCTCCACACTACAGACAGGCAATAAGGCAGAGGAAGGTGTGGTGGAACCCAGGGTGGAGCTATATGCAGGTACCCACAGCCTAAATGTCAGACTGAGCAACTCTCCCTGACTTCCCCTACACTCAGTGGAGATCTTGCCAACGCAATCAATGCAGTTTAAGCTGCAGCTCATCTCACCATGCAGATGTATACTAAAACAGGAACTGAATTCCCATGGTCCTTGTGGGTCCCTTCCAAATTGGGATATGCTATGAAAGAAGCTCAGTTCCACCCCAGGTATCCTGGTTTCTCTCCTCTGGATGTGAGGGGCAGCATCTCATATCAGAGCTCCCCCACTCCTGCTCTGGTCCATGGGCAGCCAGCTGGCAGCACAGCTCATCAGGCAGAACAGAGCTCAAAGCATCCCGAAGCTGAAGTCGTGTCTCAAGGTGATCCCCCACGCTTCATCACACACAGCGCTTCCGGCACGGCCATCCTCATCTCCTGACGCGGCTGAACGGCTCACTGAGGCTGTGTCCACCCACAGCTTGAGATGCCACTTTAATCACAAGCTTGTAGGGACTGACAGCTACAGAACTCATCATTTGGCCATAACAGCCTACTCACCAGCCTGCTTTCCTTTCTGTACCCCACATGACAACTGCTGTCTCTCCAGCTGAATTGACCCCATTGGTTTTGAACCCCTGGGCATAAAGAAAAGCAATGCCCTACTTGAGGCAAGTGTGTGATGTTGTGCTCCTCTCATTGCAACAAGCATCTAGAACTGGGAATGGTTTAGAGAGAGGCAGCAATAAGATACAAGATTCTTCAAACTGTGAGAGACAGCTTAGCAGAAGTATGCTTGTGGTCTCTGCAATCACAAGAGAGAAGGATGGGTTCTGTTATTCGCTATCATTCAGTACTGGTCTCTGGAAAACATCAACCCAAACTAGCAGGAATCAAGTTCAAAACAAAGGAAAAGACAGACTTCTTCATGTAACAGGTCTGGGGAAATCCTTTCCACAGGACACTATGATGCTAAAAATATACATGAACTCAAGAGGAGACTGGTCAAGTACAAAAAAGAAATATCTACTGAGAACTCTTATGTACATTGAACCATGTCTGACTCAGATAATTTTCTAAGCTGAAAATAGCTAGCAGCTGGGAGAGCATTTGGGGGACAGATCATATTTTCTTACTTTTTCCTGTTTGATGTGGATGGAGAAAGGCTATTGGACTAGATGGACACGTAATTCTGGCCCAGATTAATTGCTCTTGTATTTTTCTGTTAATTGATGCTACTTCCCTATATCTTTCTATTGGTGACTTTTTCAGAGGTTTCCTTCATTTTTTCCCAAATAATTCTTTCCAGGCTACACTAAACCCAGTGAGATCTGTCTCTATAACACAACACCATTGTGGATAAAGCAGAGATGAAGTAGGGAGTAAGACATTGGCTCTTAGTCTCAAAGCTTAACGAGCAATTACAGAAGTGCTAAAACAGAGGACTGTCCTTTGGCAGTTAGTGGGGCAACATGTGCTCACTAAGTAACAAGCACATCATTCCTCTAACCTTTAATCCCAGCAGCATTTTACCAGCCAAATGAACAACATTCCCATAAATAATAGAGATTCAATGCCTTTCTCTCCTCCCCAACACTGTGCTGTCCTTCCAGTCTACAGACCAGGAGCAAAGAAGCATCAGGGAAAATCTAGTGAGTCTGAGACTTGCAGTGAGTCTGGAGGTCACACAAGTGAGCAGGGTGACAGGAGAGAAAGAGAAGCGATGCCTTTGGGCTGAGTGAGCAGGATTTACCAGTCCTTTGTCCCTGATCTGGGTGGGAATTAAACCCATAAGTATCTTCCCAGCACACTTCAGGGCTCTGCATTTCTCTCTCTGCACCCCGCCAGTCCATTGTCAAGACCTGACTTTCTTATTGAAACACTTTTCTTCAGCGGCCATGCACATAAGCAATAAACTCTTACCACTGAGTAGACGCAGCCTTATGCCAGGACAGCCCTTAGCACAGTCCCCAAGAGGTACCCATGGCTATTTCACAAAGCAGTGTGCCTGTCTGGATCTTTCTGCCAGTCTGGAGTTAGTGGTTTTTTTTTTTTTTTTCTCACTGCTAACAAAGAAAAGCCTCTGGTTTGGATATTTTTATACTTAGCAGACTATCATTTAGAAAGTGTATTGCCTGACCGTCTCTAGGAGGTGGGAGCATCCCTTGCCAAACAGCATGTTAGACAGAGAAGTATTGACCCAAAGGGCACGAGCTGTGGATGAGCAGGAGAGAAGCTCTCATGGGAGCACTCTCAGCAAGACCCACCACTTGCCAGAAATGCCAAACAAGTGTGAAATTCATTCACTAAAGTGTTTCCTCAGGAAAGGACATGCTCCCATTTAATTGCCCTCCTTATTCATGATTCACACACCATCTGAACAAATTTGATTGTTCTAACTCTAACCTTTTCTAACCTCAAAAACAAAGCCCCAAACCAACCCTAAAACGCAGTCACATCACCTTCTCAGCCAAGGTGTTGTAAACGAGCTGCAAGGCAGAAACAGATCTCCAGCAAGATGTTTTAAGATGTGTGTCAGCCATTTAGCAGGGAAGGCGGGGCAGGGAAAGTGCATTTCATTGCTGAGCAGCCTGCAAGCATCTGGGAGCATGATTTATATTCCCACAACTGCCTCTTCAGGTTAAGGGTGAGCACAGTAAAGGATTCATCACAGAAACTCCAGCAAATGGAGAAACGGAGGAAAAAGCAAACCAGGTTTCTTTGTCTTATCCATTAAAGATAAATTAGAGTTATTAGAGAGGAGCACCCAAGCACAGCCACAGAACATTAAACCATATGTGAATATTTATATACATATTTGTCTGATCAACCAACTGAATATTTACAAAGATTATACCCTGCTTGCACTGAGCATAAATACCTGGGGAAATCAGCCTTTCAAAAACAACACCTGAGAGTCCCTCCAGCCTCACAAATAGACCACCCAGGATACGCCTACGCTATTGCTAAACTGAAGCAGCAGGGAAGTAAGGGCTTAGGCACACAGAACTGAGAGCAAGGGGAACACCATGCACTGGGACACAGGAAAGGGGTCTGTGCTTGAATTTCACTGCTGCCATTCAACATAGGCTCACATGCCCCTCTCCACCATCAAAAAGCCACAGAAGAGGATAAACAATGGCAACACTAAGTTACAGGAACTCAGAAAAGCAGTGGCAGCACGTTGGCTGTCCAGTCCCACCAGCAGTAGAATCATTATTTTCTTTGGTTTGGTTTTCATGTCATATTGCAACAAAAGAGGAAATCCAGAGCTTGAGAAGGAACTTGCAGCATGGAGGACGTTGCAATACCATTCCAGTGGTTATCTGTAGACACACCAACATCATGGAGAGGCTTGAGCATTGCGGAGTGTCATGGACATTTTTGATCCTTGTGCTTTTCCAGTTTGAATGCTCTGTACAAGTATGTCCAGCTTCACCCTTGGCTCCATAAGGAAGATTGCTTTGCCTGCCCCTCCCTCCAGACATACTTTGGATCCTCCCAGCAGACTTCCCCACCCTGAAAATCAGTAATGCAGAGGAGGGAACACCAGATTGGGTACCCCTGTCCACAAAGCAAGCACAGCATGTTTAATTACATTTTAAAAACAGTTTCACTACAAGTTGCCCTTTCTCCGTTCCTTCTTTTCAGTGCTCTCAGCTCCTTATTCCACTCCCATGCTCTTGTAGGCTTCCCACTCTGTCCATGTCTTTTCCACCCACTGTATGTTGAAGTTTTGAATTTTAATCACTTTTATATGCTTCTGTATGCCCACACGCATGCATTTTCCCACTTCTGGACCTTTCCTCTGCAGGACCCAGCATTTCCTCTGCATCCCACCCACAGTCCCTGCAGGTACACTTGCATGGTCCATGGCACATCAAAGAAGTCCATTTCAGAAGACAACCTGAAACAAGGGCTAAAAGTTGGGAACAAGTTGACTGTTTGTCACAATCCCAGCACAGGGCAGGGGCTTTTGTTCTCTCAACACCTTGTCCTATCTCCCCAAGGACCAGCAACTGCAGCAAGTGAGCATCAGGTGCAGGACCCTGGGGATCAGGCCAGTGCACTCCTCAGATCAAAGACTCCTGACCTACAGCAAATGGATGCCCCAGCTAGTCCCACACACAGCTGTGGCTTCATAAAAACACTTGCTGAGAAACCAGCAAGGTAAACAGAAGAAGGGACAGCAGAAACTCCCCACCTCAGCTCTGCCAGAGCCAAACAATGACTTCAGTCAAGTTGCCTCATCCTACTGTATTTACTGTTGTCCCCCCCTTGCCTTGGCAGCATAAAGCAAACTGATTAGGACCAGCAGCAACTGCTGGGCCATGCACAAGTGAGTTTTCAAGTGAACAAATGGCTGTGAGTGCACATTAAAAGCAGGAAGAGAACACTAATAAGGAAACAATTATTTCATTTTTTAAAAAACAGATTTCTTTCCTATTCCTTCCTCTTATCTGGAACAAACAAAGCTTTGAGGGAACAAATACAATTCCAGTGATAATCCACGCTTTGGATCCTGGAAGCATTTGGTACCAACTTCTGGAAAACAAAACAATGATAATGACTCACGCTGGGCCTGGGGGTGGCTCATCACAAATTTAGCAGCAGCTTCCATGCTCCCAGCTGAGATTGGCTTTGCTGGGTTGTTTTCACAGATCCCCAGGACTGCAATTTAGCACATGCAAATCGGCCCAGCAGCCAATTGCAGCCACCATGCTAGAAAGGCATAAACATGCCATTTAGAAAAATGCTTTGCCATACAAAACATGATTACCTCCTTCCATGCCATTTCAGGCTATAGGAAGAAACACTATTTTTATTATTAAACATTACACATCTCTTTTCCTCCAAGGGGAAGAAGAATTATTTAAAGGCCCATTAATCACACATTTATTCACACAACTGAAAGCTTTGCACACTACCATTTCATCTGGTATCCATTACAAGCATCCCCTGGACGCTTATGAGGCCACAGCTCAATCCCTGTATCCAGTTTTGGGCCCCTAACATCAAGAAAGACACTGAGGTGATCCATCCAGCTCCAGAACAGAGCTGGGGAAGAGTCTAGAGAACAAGTCCTGTGAGGAGTGGCTGAGGGAACTGGGAGTGTTTAACCTGGAGAAAGGAAATCTTATCTAGTTTTCAGACTATGCTGAACTTTTGATGATATATGTACAACCTGGCCTAAAAAATTTAAAACTAGCATCAGTTTGGTAAAAAATTGAACAGGTTACTTCTGGAAAGCAGCAGAAAGGGCTATGGGAAGACAAGTGGCTTGGTTTTGAGCAAAGTTCAGTGATCCAGAAATAGATCGCTCTCACAAACAAAGCAGGAAGATTTCAATTTCTTTAATGAACAGGGCTTTCCATCTGGGAACTGATGGCTGTGAAATACCTCCAGAGAGATCTACTGGAAGCAGAAAACAAGCCTAATGTCAATGCTCTGTGGACAGGGTGAACAAGAAGAATTTTAGGGATGATACATACTACTCATCTCATGGCTCAGTAATGGTTCTGGCTGGGATTAGGTGCAAGAATAGAGTTAAATATGCACTCAGATGGTTCAGTGAGCTGAGACTTGTCTCCGGAAATACTCCTTGGTCTTCAATGGACATGACCTAAGGACAGTCACACAAGCCTTAAGCTGAAAGCATCTGCTCTGAAAGTCATCAACTTTAAACATCTTCCTTTGACCCCAGATTCTTTAGTTACACTTCAAGTGGAAAAACAGCAACACAGAATTTTATACACACAGTCATTCAGGAAAACCAATGGAAAAGCTGAAAAAATATTTCATTATATTGTTAGCTAACACTTCCCATACATGTTTGAGTTTATAATGCATCGCAATTGTACACCTCAGACACCTCTTACTCTTTTCTTGCCTGAGACTGGGAAGTGAAGGAAGTTAAGCTTTATTCCTTTGCAAAACCATGCAAACCTTTAGGTGAGAAGTGTGACAAACCAGCCAACCTCTGCTTCAGAGTACTCTTTATCATCCTGATTACAGGTACTTAAGAAAATTCAAATTACTCTGCTTTTGCTTGTATTTGCTCATTCACAGAAAGTAAAACATTTTTCAAATATGATTCAATATCAGTGACGCTCTAGTAGGACCCAGACAAGTTTCAATACTCAGAAAACTGAGTGAAGATCCAGCAATTCCAGATGCCCAGCTCTGTAACCTCAGACATCTGGCTGACAGCTCTGCACTGCTAAGCCACTTTACACCCAGGGAGTTCCTGGACCTGCATTCCTTTTGAAGATTTATGAAATAGTTTATTGGAAACTGAAAAATAAAATCATGCATAGTATGAAAGACTTTCCTTTACTTAACTACAAAGAATTGGCTGCAAGTCCTTAAAAAGGTTATTTGCATATAACAAAGTTCATTATTATTTGTATCTCTGGAATTTTTGTATGATAGAAACCAAGTAATTTCACCAAATAAAAATGCTAAAAAATTCATCATTTCTAGAACAGATTTTTTTACAAAGATGCACAAGCACTATGGGCTTCCAGGAGAGATGCTTAGCCAATGTCTGCATGAGAGGGTTACTTTAGAATAAAGGAAAGTGTGGATTTAAAATGCTATAGCTATTCTTGAATAATACCCCAGAGGAGTGCTCCTGTTATAATAAAAAAGAGTTTTCAGAGTTTTGTTTAATTCATTTCCCAGGTGAATTAAACTAAATCAGACAAAGGTATTCTTTCCACTGGCATATGAGTGTCAATAACAGGCATTATTCCAGAACAGCACAGGTACTTAACTTCCACTGGTCAGCAAGTGTTAGTTTTCCAAAAACACAAAACAGGAAGAGGGAGCCTGAACAAAATATGTGCCCTAACAGTGGCAGAAAATGGCAGGCCAGACACCTAGCATGGAAAGAAAAAATGTACTGATGACCCCCAGTCAGATCCCAGTGCTTCTCAGCCTTGCAACCCACTCCAGCTCCAGCTCAGCAGCACTAAGCCACTGTTCCCATCTCCCAGCAGCAATGCACATCCACATTCTGAGCTGCCACAGATCAAAGCCTCTCTGTGCTCCCTGAACTCAGCAAGGAACTGCAAGTTTCACTCTGTTGCTTACGTACACAGAGCTGTTGCTTCCAGTAATTTGAAGCAGAACTGTGCAGTATTTGTTGTACACTGTAACTTGCTGTTTACTTGAAAAAACAGCAGTGGGAAAAATTTCAAGAACTAGTGTATGTAAATAAAATGTAGATGGATGCATAGATGACTGCACAAGCAAACAATGGAGTGCCTGTTGTGCTCATAAGCCAAATGCTATTCTTGAATATGCAATTGTACCTCCTATGTGTGTGATTCTATTTGCATCTGAAGATGTCTTGCACATGCAGACACATTACGACAGTGCCCTAAATAGTCTCAGGGAAAATGCAAAGATGTATATGGGCAGCAACAGACTAGCTAATTAATGGCAGAGGCACAGCCTGACCCTGCCTACCTAGACAGAATGCTTGTTCCTGTTGCCTCAAATATCAAACTTAGTGTCGTGATGCCTGGAGAAATACGAAGACCTACTGTGCCAGACAACATTTCAATTTGCCACAAAGCCAGCATCAATCAGTATATTTCCAGGAGCATCTCCAAATTTCACCAGTATGAGACTCCCATGGAAGCCAAGTTCAGGATTTACTTTCAATATGAGCTTAATTTCTACTGAAGGCATCAATTTGCAAAATAGGGACTTAAACTGAGAAGTGCTCTTGTGAATGTTTGATAATAGATCAGTCTCTGGATACAACTAAACCTCTACTACTGAAAATAAAGCTGAAAATGCATTGATGCTGAATACTGTTGCTGGTCGATGTGAGAAGTATCTGTGGTTTTAGCAATGATACATCCCACAGGAGAGTCTGCACAGGAGCCAAGGGGAGGACAGGCATGAGACACAACCACTCATAGAGCCAAGTAAGAAATCCTTATGGAAGAAGACTAAAACACACTCACTAGCAGAAATCTCCATGCTTCTATTATGCAGCCTATGGGTACAGGGCCTTTTACATCTAAGTGGCTGCAAACCAGGTACAGGTCACCCAAAATAGTTTTTCACAGCTACATAACAATGCAGTCATTATTTAATTTTTATCTTGAACTTAACAGTGTAGTAGCTATCTATTTCATAATTTTGGCCAGGAAGCCAAAAGCAAAAATAGAAATCTGGACTGGCAAACCACATCTCCTAAGCAAAGGGGAAAAGAGTGTTAGCAGAGAAAATAAATTAAAGAAAAAAACACTTAACAAAATAATTGTGGTTGTACCATCACAACGGGAAATATCTCTGTGCGTGCAATACCATCAGTCAGCTTGCAAACTCTGAAATAAGATAACAAGATAACAAGTGAAGCACCTGAAAGATGATACAGAATGTTGCTGTGCTAAAATACTTGTAAAGAAATTCACAAAGGAAGAGGATAAATATCTTGCTCTGCATTGCTATGAATTACTTGCACTTTTGTGGTGGCTTGGAGACCCATTAAGCCCCATTTTGCAAGGTGCTGTTCAAAAAACCACAGCCTGCCGCAAAGACGAGGTCTGCACACCTCAGAAGTGGAGCATAAGAAAACAACAGGCTAGAGTTAGCTAAAGTAAAGTAAAGGGGTGAGAGATCTTTGCATAACAATAAAAGAATCTTGCTAATATTTTTGCTAACATCACAATAGAGTTGTACAGCACTATACAACTACCTTCAATATTTCACAGTTTCTCTTTGAAGTGTCATGCATTAGCTTCTGTCAGAATCAGGAGTGGTCTAGGACTCTGAGTCAGCACAACACTCAAATATGAATCTGACTTTAAACATGTGCTTACATCCTTATGAGCTGTTTGCATTAAAGAAAACACAGATATGAGGAAGGCAAAAGGCTTGGTCGATCTGTCAGAATTACTTCAGATCAGAGGATCAAGGACATGTAAGTAGCTCACAACATTCTGGGCCACCACTGTTGTAGTCGATGTTTCCACAGTCCCATAATTCTATAATCCTTTTGCTGGTTTACATCTCTGACTGGCTTGGCCCCACAGTGCCATGCTGGGCACAGCACTACACCTTTAGGGTTGTCGCCAGAGTATACACCTGTCTCCAGGGGCATGCTCAGCTTTTGAAGAAGTTAGCAAGGAGATTTATCCTCCAGCAGGCCCACCACACAGTGACCCTTTTCTAGGTGGAAGCTTTTGTTTTTATTGTGCATTTTTCAAGAACATAAATCCCAACCTTAACGGAAAATGAAAAAACTAAGCCAAGGAGAGGGAATGGATTTTAGCATGCTGATTCAAAGCAACAGACCCCATCTGGAGTGGTCAGGCTTATGATGGCATGGGGTTAGTACCTGGAAAATAAGCTCAGTTGGAGATAACAATAGGAGATCATTCCCACAGACTGTCTCCTTACAGCACATCATCAGGAAATACAAAGACTATGCAATGTTCAGTATCATTCCACAGAACAGCGGATGTAAGAAAAGACTCAGGCACCACATATGCATCAAGCACACTCAAGCACAGGATCCATCTGTAAAGGCAAACCAACTCAGCCAGGAATCTATTAGGACACTATCATTGACTTCTAGTTCACTAAAGTTACAGCCTAGCATCCCCCGTGGCCTGAGCACACCCCACTCTTACCAGTAGCTTATTGTTCTCTTTACTGCTCTTCCAAAAGACACAAACCAAACATTCACATATAGGACTATGGTGAAAACTCCATTATAGCTTTTCACTGCAAAGAGACTAATGTCTGTTTGGCTTCCATGTGCAGCCACTATTTATTCTATTTATTTATCATATTGTTCTTCAAAGCAGGGCAGAACATGCTTTGAAGGGAGTTCAGCATTCTCTCCCAAAGATTCCCCTATTGCCATGAGCTTGTCACAGACAGCAAATTGAAGACAAGAGTGTCATGGGAGGGAGGAGGCTATTGATGCATAAACGGGTGGCTATAACCATTAACAGCTTTTCCTTAGCAAGGCCATAAGGGAATCCAGGCAACCTCAGCAACACTGTTCCCCTAAGAACAGCCTTTCTCTTCAAGAGAACACCATTTGCACTGGAGGTATGGGCATTTTTCTCTTCTAGGACCAAGATCTCACAAAAAAACCCAACACAAGCATTAGGAAAGAATACTCTAAAAGACACCCTCATAAACATCCAACTAGTAGCTTCTACAGATGTTAATAGTAACAACAATAACACAGGATTTCATTCCGTAGGCATTTACCTAGTGTTCTAGAGAGGGAAAATCAGATTCATGGAAGAAACATGTAGCACAAAAGAAATTGTAGAAACACCACTTTAAAAGTTTCAACAAGATCATCCTAAAACTCAGGGGTAGTACCACACCAAACCAAGGCATGCATGCACTTACTCCCCTCTTCAAGAAGTGCTCAGGGGAAGTGTTTAGGATCACGAATATTTTTCAGAAATTCACCCCACTGCACTTCCTTCCCATCCTAGTGAAATGCTCTCTCCCCAACAGGGTGGGAGCTGAGAGAGGAGGTGGGAGTCTCCTCAGGCCCCCCATCAGGAGCAGGCAGGGATTTCTCTTTGCTTCTAAGTAAATTGCCATTCAAAAACTTATTCAGCCCCTTCCACCAGAAAACCACTGCGACATTACTACTACCAGAAGCACAAAGTATAGAGAGCTGTTACAGAGAGACCAACCCTAGAGTTGTGTGTGGCCACTGGCACTCTGGGGAAGGTTATCCCCATATTGGCCAGGTAGTAACAGAAGGCACAGCTGGGGGTTCCAGGTGGGATGAGAAATACAGGGGTCCCATACGAAGAAAAAGGTCCTGAGTGGGCTGCAGGTGGGATGGGGAACAATAATGAGGGTCGTGTGTGAGGTAGGAATCTCTGTGAGGACAAAGGACACACGTGGCGGTTCAGTGTGGGTGGGGGCTCCAGGCAGGGTTAAGCACAGGGTGGGGTGGGGGCCAGGCCTCGGGTAGAGGGGGGCCGGGTTGGGAATCCAACGGGAGGGGGCCCGGGTGTGGGGATGCCGAAGGAAGGGGACTCGGTCCCGGGGATGCGCGGGGTCAGCACCGCGGACAGCGCCCGGCCCATCGCGGCCACCTGTGCGCGGCGCCGGCGAGACGGAGGCGCCGGGGAGGACGGCGAGGAAACGGGGCCAGCCCGGGCCGAGCGGCGCCCGGGCGGGGAGCGAGGGCGGCGGGGACAAGGACGCGCGCTCCCCACCTGGGCTGTGGCTGGATCTCAGGCGCCTTCCACAGAGACACTGCAGCATATGCGAGCCTTTCTCCAGGAGAAGCCCGAGAATCCTCATGGATTTCACTTTGTGGCGCCCTCCCGCTCCTCGGAAAAGGGACCGGCCCCGGAGCGGCCGGCTCTCAGCGGCGGGGCGCCGGGCCCCCTCGCCGCCAAACTTCCCGGCCCATCGCCGCGGCCCCGCCGCGCCCGGGGGACGGAGGGGGACCCTGCCGCCACTTCTCGGGACTTGTCCGCCGGCGGAGGGCCGGCCGTGCCGGGAAGCGGGGCGGGCTGGCTGGAAGGACGTCAAGCCCTAGAAACACGCGCGGCCGGCTCCCAGCCCTGCCCCCTGCCGGCACAGCCCCCGCCGGCCCGGGCAGCGCCGCCGGGACCCCCCCGCCGCCGGGGCTCTGCCGCCTTCCCCCCGCCACCGGGGGCCCGGTCCCGCCGCGCTCGAGTTCTGCGAGTCCCGGCGGGGAGGGAGGAAGGGATGGAGGGAGGAGACAGCCCCGCCGCCCGCCCCACCAGCGCCGGGGCCGCCGTGCGGGGCCTGGCAGGGTTGGCGCCCGCGGGTGCCCCAGCGACGAAGGCACCGCGTGCGGGGGCACCGAGCGCGGCCCTGCCGGGGCTCCCGGGGGCTGGAACCGCGGGACCGGCAACGTGGCCGGGAAGAAGAGACACCTCTGGTCCTAAATCACCGGTGGGTGCGGATGCCCAGCCCGGGGTGCTCCTTTATGAGCACGCTGTAAACGAGGGAGCCTCCTTCTTTCCACCTACCCCAGGCACCAGCTTCCTGCAATGGGCGCTCCATTGAAACTCAAGGTACTTTTTTTTTTTTCACCCATTTTTAAACTGTCACTGTTACAGCTCTGAGGACTCAAGTCTCAGTGTTGGCGCTGCACAGAGAAAGGTAGGGCACACACTTCACATGCAAGAATAGTTAGGGAAACTAACCGGAACTGTCTCCAGTTCATGATATTACACAAAACCCACAACACAAGGCTAGAAAGCACAGGAGCACAGAAAAACTCCTTCAACAAAACAGTGCTATCGTATACAAAAGCTATTCAAAAGAACTCTTTCACCTGAGCAAACTCTAATAGTGGACTAAAAAGCAGCTCCCTCCGGGACAAATAGGAAGCCAGCACAAGGGTGAGTTTTTAACGGAATTACCTTGTGCTCAGGCAGGGTTACCTACTCACACACCACCTTTCAAAGCCTTCTCTGCTTTTGTTTCCCTTAATACGTGGAAGAAGTGTCCAGGTGTCTCCGACCAGCTCATGAGATGGATATTTCTCCAGAGACCACTCTAGGATGTAACAAGCTTCTGGCCAGCAGTTCAGTGGAATGCAAGAGTGGGCATAGACACTTAGATGTTAACATCTAGATCAGAATACTGAGGCACATAAACCAGGCATAACAAAATAAATGCTGTTTAGGTGTGAGAATCTATCAAGCATGTGTGGCAAAACTAATATTTTTGAGAGCATCTAGAGTCTTTCATACTCTCAATAAATACTCCACAGTTTCAGTTTTACTGTTGAATAGAAAAGGAGAAAAAAAAGCAGTTAAAATGCTAAACATATCATGAAATGGTAGCTCTTACTTTCCAGTCAACTCTACTTCATATGCTGAAAAACAGCACTTAGCTAGAAGCAAAGCCAGTAGTGTACAGTTCAGGACTGTTAGAAGGATGGAAGATATTACTAACATCCCTGGGTTTCATGCTAAACTCAGTTTTTGTTGTCTGCTGTGACTTAGGCTGAAAAATCATCACTCTGTCTTAACTTATAAGCTATTTTAGACAGGACCTAGCAGATGCACCAAGTCATAGCAAAAAGCTTAATGAAAGTGCCTTTCTCCATGTCCCCAGTTACCCAGGATCATTGCTCCATCGCACTCCTCAGCAATCCCTGCTCCACAGCCATCATGAAAGGCTACGGTGCCATGTCAGGGCACATACCAAATGGAGACTACAGTGGTTACCTCTCCCCTTCTCCCAGAGTTGTCCTTCAGTCCTCTGCTACACCTGATCACCAGAGAGCAAGCCTACAGCCCTGCTGGAACAAGGCCAGAAGTAGTGTGCACAGTGAAGCCCTAAAACAGAACTGGTGGTTCTCCAGTACTTCAGTAATAGCATAAAAAAATAATAGTCCTCTTTCTGCAAATGCTTCAGCAGCATGTTTGAGATGAGAACAATTCTGGATCTGGCTGATGAAGGACAGTACAGTGAGATCCAAAGTCAAGGTGCCCTCCTTGCTTAGCAGCCAACATGGGGCTGTAAATGAGGGGCTCAGGACTGAAGTGCAGCACTAGGTAAGAGGGAAGAGTTGCACTTAGATGTTATACATATCAGGCTACCATGGGAACGGGCAGATTTATCCCATGAACATGCAAGGGCAAGTGTCTTGGACGTGATACAGATGTTTGTTAGAATAAATGTGAAAATGCAACAGGTAGCTGAATTTTGAGACCTCTGTTCATTAAACTAAACACAGTTATTCCTGGAAAATCTACTCAAAATAATCCATAAAAACCACTAATAAAATAATTCCCATTTCTTTGGGGAGTTTCCATCACCTTGCAGCAAGTCTGACAGTCCAGCCTTTGTGGGGCATACTCTAAGGGGTCAGTTCCTCAGTCACATTAGAAGAAAAGAGGGCAGACTCAAACCAGTGAAAAGAATGAATATTACCTGACATTTCCAAAGAAGGGTCATAAGGACTGCAACAAGCAAGTGCTCTCTCAAACTGAGTAGGTTTAAGTTTAGACAGTAAAATGGAAGAGTAAAAATGGTAAAGGAAGATCTGTGATGCATATGACTCAAGTGTTTACATGCCACAAAATACTCAGTAATATCATGTACCCAATTAGGTAAATCTTAGCCCAGTAAACAAAGCTTAAAGAATTTGAAAAGATAAATGGAGGTGACATAAATCGAGATGTTGTTAGATGTGTTAACTCATTTAAATCTGAAAACAAGGTAAACCAAAATAAAATTTATTTCAGTGCAGAGAGACAGCATGTACCCAAACAATACTTCAATGGGACACAGTGCATAAATCTCACTATGGCTCTATTGATGAGCTCACACTACTAAAAAATAACACAAATAACATGTCAAAAGTTACCATGAAAATGCTAGAGATATTTAAATTTTTAGCCACTGGTAGAACACAGGTATTAGAAATGACAGTATACCTGAATAAAAGCAGGGACTGCATTTGCTGGAAAACAAAGAAAGCTGTGAAAGCCTCATTGAGGTCAGAAGACATTTACAGGGAACACAGTGTCATGTGTGTTTCTCCCTTATTAAATTAAAATGCCATTGGCCTTCTGAAGCACTGAACAGAAACAAGAATATGTTTAGGATTATGGAATTTAAATTAATACCTTCTGCTAAAAAGAGGAATGCACTGCACTCTGATCAGAGAAAAATAAGGTGATTTAGCAGACAAGGCTCTTTGCTAGGTATTAAAATAGCATAATGTGTATGAGTTCACCAGTTACAAAAGCTAATAAAGAAAGAAAATCTACAAAAGCTCCACGAAGAGACTAGCCAGGAAAGTTAATTTCCTTGTGTTCATACAAAGGCAGTAATAATCTTTCAGAGTGCTGGGTCTGTGCTGTTCTGTTTTCACCCCTGCTGACTGGTAGTTCTTTGAACATCGTGATGGGTACACAGACAACCAGCTTGTGCAGGTGTGTTATTTCTGGTTGGTTGGTTTGGGTTTTGCTGCAAGTCACTGCCCTTGTTGTATTTTCTGGCCAAACACAGGCGGATATGATGAGAAAGGGCCCATTAACCTTAAGAGCTTTGTCCAAGCTGGTGCTGACGCAGAGCTTGCACCTTGTCCCTCCCCTCTTGTAAATTTACAAAACTCCTTGCAAATGGTGCTCATTTCTCCAAGCTCACTCCAAGGGTCGATATGTGACCAGTGACTGCATATTCTTCAGTGGTGGCAGAGAACCACTCCACAACACCTCTCCTTTCAAGAGCAAAATCTACCAAAACGGGCCAAGCCCTTTTTAGTGCAAACCACTGTCACCATTGTGCTCTCTGGGTATTTCTGCTAACGCTTTTCCCCTTCTTGATGAAGCTGGCAAGGGACATACCAGCCACGTACAGCTCCTCCTGCAGCCAGCTCCGCCAAAGCACAGCACAATCACACCAGAGACAGTGGGAACTGCAGCACAAAGTTGAGAGGTTTGCTGAAGGTCACACAATAAATTTGTGCAAAAGTAAGGAATCATCTGTCAGTCTTCATTCTGGTGATTTAATGAGAAGATTAGCCTCTTCCTGATAGTATAAAACAGCACTAAGGCAAAGATTCTTCTAAAACTCTACCATGAATAAAGTATACCACACACCTTCTGAGAGCAAATAGAAGATGAGACCAAAAAAAAAAAAAAAAAAAAGACAGAGCTTGAGTTTGTGCTCAAGAAAGGCAAGAAAGATTAATTTCTTAGTTGCTTTTCTGAACAAGAGTAAACAGAAACCACCAACTCCAGGTCCTCCTGGAGACACTGACTTGGTAAAATCTCAGTCCCTTCTGAGCTCACCAAAGCAGTTTCCGGAGCAAAAGAAAATATGTCCCATAGCCTTGATCATTTAATAGGTTTATCCTCAGACACATAAAAAGCTTACAGTAATGAGCACTCAGGAGCTGAATTTCCTGACATGAAGAAGAAATCTAATATTACATGTAAAGAAGGCTTTGTGCATGAAATGTCTCCAGTCTGAATTAGGGAGAAGTGGTTATTCTGAATATTTTTCAGTACAGTGACACTTCCTCAGAACCTAAACTTCTAGGGCATCTCCAAACATTTTGGCAGTAGTGTAAGCAGCACAGAACAGATACTCTGGAAAAAGAGGCAGCCAGACACTGTTCCTCCCACCCACTTCCACTGCCCAGCAGATGCCCTCATTTACAGGATGTGTAAACACAATGTGTTTAAAAACTCTTGATGGATTTCTCCCCAGCTACTTTTTATACCCATTTTTGGAAACCAGTTGGCCTCCTAACCATCTTTTGGCAAGGAGTTCTACAGGTTAATTGTGTGGCAGGGAAAAGCTTTTATTAGTTTAAAACTCCTCAATAGCTCAATTTAATGCTCACCTTAACTTATAAGGTGAGCATTATAAGATTATATTGTGAAATAGTAATTTTATGTTCTCCATAACAGTCATGGTTTTATACAGCTCTGTCGTATTTCCTTCCTCAGTTGTTTCATTTCTGAAGGCACCTGAAAGTGCCTAATCTATTCCATCATTCCCTGGGCAGCAGCTACTCTTCACGCTCCACTGACCTTGTCACTGTTTCCTGTGCCTTTCTAGTTCTATCACATCTTTTCTGAGACAGGATAACTGGAGCTGCACACAGTACTCAAGGTGCGCGTGCTCCAGGGATTTCTAGCACAGCAGGATGATAGGTCCTATTTGCTTTCTGTACCTTTTCCAATAATTTCTGCTTCCATCTGCTGAGCTAGCACTTCTGGAGAGATTCACTTTCTCTGTGGTCTTTTTCCAGTGAGGAAATGGACCCCAGTAGCACCCCTTACCCTTACCATAATACATCTATAAAATATATATATATATAATATTTATATACACACCCCCTATATATTTGGGTTTCATCAATGGGTGCATTACCCTGCACTCCTCCCCAGTTCATACTCTTGTTGGTTCAGCAGATGATCAATATCAGATGCTCCTTCTGCAGCTCTTTTATGTCTATTTCTGTTTCTCTTACTCCAAAGATTTTGTCTCTTCTTCATCCTCTCACTCTTCAAGATCATTTAAGAGCATGTCCAGGACTGCACAGCTCAGTCCCTCTTCACTGGAAATTTCCCCATTGAGGAGACCTGCCCTTTTTTCTGTAAGGGAAACACCCAGTGAGGAGGCATCTTAGAAATCCAGACTTGTGCCTCACCTTTCCCCAGTTGCTCAAGGAACATTAAGGAATTTGGGAGGATATTCCTCCCCCAGGAGGCATGCAGCCCCTTACCAAGATGGCCAAACTTGACTGCCAGTCCCTCACAGGATGGCTGCTGTGATTTTTTGCAGATGTAGTTCATGGCAAACCTCCAGATGCTGCCACATTTGTCCTTTGAACACGAGAGCTGCAGAAGCACCTTCTAGGTGCACCTCTTTGTTCAAGTCTCCCACCAGCTGTGGCTGCTGCTCCACATCTGCAGCCCTTCCAAGGGAAAACATGCTGGAAGGCAGAAGATCTCCCCCGCCTGCTGATCCCTCCATGCTCAGAGGTTATGAGAGAGGAAAGCAGATTAAAGGGCTGTAATGCAGCCAGCACGGGGAAGATCTGACCCACAGGGCTCCAGTAATTGAGGCTATTAATCCACAGTAGGTAATGATGGCTTTGCCTGAGGCATGACCCAAGTTTTGAGGGCAGCAGATCACAGTTGAGCCAGGGTTTGGAGGTGGGCAGCAAGCCAGTCTGCTGGCCAGCAGAGCTCCTGGGCTCTGCCCACCAACAGCCCCTCGGCTCCTCTGCTTTCAGCAGGCAGCCACCAAGGCAAAGCCAGAGCTGGAATAGGTGCAGCTTCCAAATTCAGGATGTGCTCTTGGCTTCCCCCCCAGTTCCCTGCGTGAAACATGAACACCTGGCAGGCTGCTTTCCTCATCTAGGACTGTGACCAATCCATCCACCTCACAGGGAAAAGTTGTCAGGCTCATTAAAGGGGATTTTCTGAGGGTAAAAGTACAATAGACCAACCATGCAAGAAGCCATCTCCCCTTCCCCTCCAGCAAACTCGCTCCTAATGTTCCAGAGGGCATCTGAGGTTGGGAGCAGCATCTGTGGAAGCACGAGCCTCCCCATCTGCCTCCTTCCAGTGACACTTACAGAGCCTTTTACTGTTGTCTAGACCTGAAGTGTATTTATTCTGGCATGCTAATACAACACATGTGGCACAGCCTCATCAAGACAAGCAAGTACTTACCTGCCTGCCTTGGGAATGATGGTACAAGAAACACTTTCTGCTCCAATTCACAGCTGCTCCAATGACAGAAAAGCCACTATAAGGACACCACGGTTCAGACCCTCACTCATTAAGTGGCCACCATGGCTGAAGAGTGCACAGAGACACATCTAAAACAGATTTCTCTGGAAAGACCACTATTCTGGAACATGCAATTCCCAGTGTCTGCAGTTTAGCACAGCTAAGGTTCTTTATCAGACCTACACACAGATTTGTCCCTGCTGGCTCTGAAAGGAAGAAAATTACAAAAGCTAGGTATTAAATAATAATATTACAGTGCAGTTATAAAGGGTCTATGTAGGTAAAGGAAAATTAATGTTTCAAGAGATTTGAGGATGGGATTTACAAGACCTTTATAAGAGCCACCCTTGAAATCCTGGGCTGTTAGGGCAGGACTTCCTACTGGGTACATTTTTTTCTAGGTGAACTTAAGACTTTTTGTCTGGAAAATTTCCTTTTCTGAGACTTGTTACCTAGTCCTCACAAGAAAGCAAGAGAGCTAGCAAAAAAAAAAAAACAAAAAACAAACAAACAAATAATAAAAAAAAAAAACTGTCTTAGAGCACACTATTACTTTGGGGCAGTTGTAAAAAAAAAAAACATTTTTTTCCCATAAAATGACATTTTTCTAAATTATCTCAAGTTTGCTGAAGTATTTTTTAGCAGCATCATGAAAATAAAATTGCAATGAAAGGCTTTGACCTCATGAAAATAAAACATTTTTGTAAGATTCTCAGTCACAGACAGCTGAGGAATAGCAGGAGTGTTTGGCTGACAGTGGTGTGAACAGAGATGAACCTGACTCATTCCCCATTAGGCCACAAGCCCTCACTGCTCTGCAGCCCCCTGCACATGGATATCCACACACCACACACTGGCTGCATGGCATAGAGAAGCTTTTTGCTGCTCCTCGTTTTAGGACAAACGGTGAAGGCAGTTGATATGACCAGGCTCCGACCCTGCCAGCTGCAAGGCAGAAAGAATCACTTTCTCCACCCTCTGCTCTAAGAGAAAACCCAAACCTGAGTAACACATTTGGGGTTCCTTTTTGCATTTGACTCATGGTCCAGCATCTTTAAAGGTTTCTATTGTTAGCTTTCCTCTGCAGCCATTAGAACCAGGAAATCTAAATATGCCAAGTTACCATTCTTACATAATGGCTCAGGGATTTAAGAAAGGCCCCAAATCTTCTAAAAGTTAGCAACACCAGTTTGCAATAAGCACACCAGTGGCAGGAATCATTGCTGACATGTGACATACTCAGTAATGGCCTTATCCTGCTCTTGCTGAAAACACAGCAGTGCCAGCCCACAGAGTGATTATCAACCCCTGGAGAACTCTGCTCCCCTATAAGAACATAAAGATCCTACTTTTCTCAGCAGCTGAAGACATTTCACTTAAGATAGAACAAAGATTCTAGCAAATCCCATTCCAAAACTTACATAATCTGGCAAATCGGGGAGGAATAAGAGGTGTTCAAGTCAAAGATGAGCGCTATTATGTGATTATTGCTATGGAGAGCAGCAAGAAAGAGGAAATCACAAAAGATGGACGACCAATGGGTGGAATTTCAAAAGAAGAGGAAAATACAGGAGGAAAATGCTTCTATATGTGAGCAGATAAATCAGCCAGGCATTTCTTTATCAGGCATTACCAGAGGCCTTGAAGGTCAAGCACTGCAATGACTGTCTGCTCCCACAGGCAGAGTTTAAAACCTGGACCACACCACACACATGGCACATGTGATGGACCTGGCTCAGCACAAGCTAAAGCTGTAACTGCAACCACAGAATGGACTGAGGGAGGGTTAGAGGAGGCAGGGATGGGTGCAGAGGATTTTCCAATAATGTTAGAGAGATGGGGCTGGATTCTGATCTGCTATAACTGCTACTGCTCCAGGAGGTCTGAATTTAGCCCAAACATTTCAGGCACTGATTTTTTTTTTTTTTCTAACAGGCACTTTAGGGATGCAAAGCTGAAATTATAAAGCTGAGCTGCTGCTCTGTCAGCGTGTGCTAAGCTATTTCTGAGTCACTAAAACACACCTTTTCTAATTCTCACCTTAGCTTGTGAATGGCATGTGGCCAGGATGCCTTTTCCAGCTACTTGAGAAAAGTCACCACAGTGTGCTGTGTGCCAGGCTGTTGGCAGAGCCAGTGCACTGGCTCTGCTACAGGACATGCTTGACCTCCAGCCAGACCTGCATTAGCCCTCTGCCTGTTTACATTGGGACAGTCACAGACATTATCTAAACAAATGTCACCCAATGGCAGCAATAGATTTGGGCAATTTCCCTCAAATGAGAAAGCCTCTGCAGAATAAAAAACCCCAACTGCAGGCTTGAGTCACCCCAAGTCCCCAGTGCTGCCTTAGCCCCACACACCATTTCTGTCCCTGCACAAACAATCCTACCCAGGTACAGGGGGCTCACAAGTGAGTGGAACCACAGCCATCACTTCCCATTTCCAAAAAGCTGCATCCTGCAACTCAGCAGTGAAACAGAAGCTACAATGGGGAAAAATGTCCAATTAAAACACAGCTGTTCTGAGCCAGTTCTCATGTGTCATGCATCCACATCCTCAGACCACTGACAAAATTATTTCCTTTCAGCTGGCATTTGCTTAAAGCCCCAACACAGAGGCAACCTCAACTATGCAGCCTTCAGGTTCACATAAACCCTCCTTTAGATGTTACATCCCAGCAGTGAGGATTCCACTTGCTCTATCTAGATATCTTGAACACCAGCCCCACATACAAATCCCTACACTCAGAGGCTTGACTTATTTTTTCTCCACCACTTTGGTTCCTTGACTGTTATCCTGATCCCAAAAGGGATTTTCCATCTCCCACTCCCCTTCTCAGCCAGCTGCTGTGCACAGATTTAGCAGGATGACTCAGAACCAGGGAATGACAGCTCAACATTTTCCTGCTATAGAGCAATCACTGCCTCTCTTCAGAAGGTCCTTGGGTCAGGATTGGAGGTTCTGCACAAGGGAAAGGGAAGCAATGGCTGCTTTCTGAGGAAAAACAGACCCAACTCTGTGGGACCTCCTGCTGCCTCCCTGTGTCACAGCCTCATCTTGTCCTTGCTTAAGCCTCACAGGAGCAGCTTGTTGTAAAACACAAGTTTAGCTATTTGCTTTTCATGACAGCAGAGCCTCAGAGCTCCTGAGGTCAGCGCCAGGCACTCTGTGAGGCAGCACACGACCTTGGAAGATGGGAGGAATGGGAAGGCAGGTTCCCAAGGCAGTGTCTTTTATTTTTCCCTGCTGAGTTACAGCAAGTGTCACGGCCACATCATCTATTTTTCATTCCCCAGTGCTGAGTGTCAAGCCATAATGAAGCCATAAGGAATCCAGCACCACTCAGCAGTGCACAAAAGCACTCTGGCTCAGCTCTGCAGAGCTGTATGGCATAGTGTGCAGTGTTGCAGGAAGGAGGAGAGTCTGATACCGAGAATACTCCCCATTTTTATACACTACACTTCCAGAACGGCAGTGATAGCAAGTGAGAGCGAGGCAGGGCACAGAAAAGCCTTGCTCCTCAGCCTGCTCCCTCAGTCACCACCCTGGGTACAGCCAGAGCTGTCAAGTAAGGCCACAAATGTCCAAGGTGGTTACTGTCAACAGCCAGCTACACGAAGGCAAGCAGGCAGAAGCAGAAGGATCCTTCTCAGGATGATGTTCTCAGAGGACAGATGGTCAAAGATAACTTCTGAAAGAGTGCCTAAGTGGGACTCCTGGGTCTCCACACAGCTGCAGTAACTCAGCTGCCTTTCCCCAGGCCCGAGGCATCACTAAACACCTGGCAGCCCCAGTCTCCAGGTAAAACTTGCAGTGCTTTTGATGAGCTAGAACAGACAACAGCTTTACTTGTACACCACTGGGGCAAGCATCTGGAAATGGGCTACATTTACACAAAATAAATCAACAAAAAAACCCCAGCTGACATCTGCTCCAGCCTATGGCATAGTCTGAGCAGCTAAAACTGGAACAAAGCAATTCCTGGGGAGCAACTCATAGGGGAAAGCCTGTGCTGGTCTGCCAGGGATGCCGGCAGAAGTGCTTGGATAATCTCATTTTAAAGTATTGTTCTGCTCTTCCACAACTTGCTTTACCAGTTAGGTACTCACCTTGTAGAAACTGTTGGGCCATGTCTCTGGTACTCCATAATTTTTCTTCCACAGTGGCAGTCTCACCAAGGAAGGCTTCATGGAAGATGCCTACTGAGGCCAATTATCATTTTTCTTATGGGTGTTTACACCAACTAGGATTGATGGAAATGGGCACTTGGCCATCACGCCACACAGCAGCTGTGTTTGCACTGCACTTCACTGAGACCCTGCTATTTATATATAATATTCCAACTTTTCAAACTTCCTTTTACTCTCTGTTACAAGTTTCATATTTCCTCACTATCTCATTTGTAAGTCCTGTTAAGATCTAATGTCCCTGCTAAGATTTTACACACCAGAAAAATCCTGCTGAAAAGAAAGCTCAAATACGAAGGTGATGGTTCAGCCCAGGGTCAGGGTAGTTAACACAGACATGAAATGCTGTGCAGACCAGTATGAGGCTCTTCTCTTAACACATCACAAGGCATTACAGAAGACAGAGCAGCTGCCATCCACTTTCCTAAGAGCAGTAGCCTTGAACACCCTTTCATATTCTTGTTGCTGTCAGGATTTTCCTACCCCACAACTGATCTTGAAAAATAGGAGATTCCTGGTGGCTGGGACCAAGCAGGAACACAAAGATGCTGTTTCTGCATGTGCTGCAGTATAGCAGTTTTGCCACGTGGGAGGCCCAACTGGTCAGCATGCCTCCCCAGTCTTTTTTGGAAAAGGGAGAATAGGTTTATTCTAAAGGCTTTGCTGATTCTTATTCTTTACACAAACACTGTATCCACAATTTAAGCATCATCTAAGGGTTTACAGAAGCTTTCCTCTTTGGTGGTGTAGAGTTTAGCAGCAGACTTTCTGCATACTTAAGAGTCATAAATGATACTATGTGGTTTTAAAACTACAGGCAATACTTTCCCTTAGTTTCATGGTTGTACTGAGATGGGTCCTTGACTGCTGGCAGCAGTAGGGGTCACTGTAGTGTGCTTTAAGTGGGAGAATTAAACTAAAAATAAAAATCTAAGGGAAAAAAAAAAAACAACAAGCTGAAGCATCTTGTGACAACTCACCCCAGAAGCCCTGTCAATCTGCCAGGACTGCATTACCCAGGAGTTGGGAGTGAAGCTAAACCATCCACCGTCTAATGCTCAAGAGCTCTTTAACCCACTCCATCTTCAGCTGCTTTCCGTTGCTGGCTGCTTTTAACCTAGTTTTCAACCTCCAGAACTCTTATTTCTGGCTGCAGCTTTCATTAGCAGAGACATACTCCCCATTCAATTCCTTCCAGAGATGTAGGCTACATCCCCAAAGTGCTTTTTGGGAAAGTTGTCTGATGCACTTGCAGCCAGAGGGTGCCGTGCCCTGGAAAACAGGGAGGAATGTAGCTTCCAAAGTGCATTTTCCCCCTCAATACTAAGCCAAACCCCACTGGTGAATTTTGTAGATGGGATTGTTCTTTCCTAACCATTGCCAGTTTTGTTTCTAAAACTGATGGGAAAGACTGTTTTTTAAGGACTTGGAGGGCTCTTCTCCCTTTGTCTCTTTCCCTGTCCTTTTGGAGTGGTGGGTGATTCATTGCTTCTTTCTCTGCTTTTTCACACCTCCATTACTGATGCCCTCTTATACAGGCAGCTGGGGAAAAACAGCTTTCAGGAAGTCCCAGTGATCACAGATATGCCCTCATCCTCAGCTTGCAAAGTGCTTTCTTGCTGAACTGCCAGAAATACTGACTTCCTGAAATACTCATGATTTCCTGCAGGAAAATCATCTCCTGTCACTACACAGGCTGTATCAGGGGGAATGCAGCAGTCTGGGGCCCCCTCTGCAGAGGTGCTCACATACATACCTTGTGACCTCCCTTACTGCCTGATTTAGAGCCTGTCAGTCTGCATCTTGTCTTCCTCCAGAACTAGCTGTGGTCTGACATGATCAAGATGGACATTGAAAATAAAAGTGATTTTTTAGTGTAAAACACTTCAGTTGAAGCCTTCTCAGTTTCATACTCTATACCATCCCCTTAGTCTTCCTGGGAAGAGGGTACAGGGCCTTCAAAGGCTGGGGCACATGCTTTCTTTTCAGAAGTGCTCACACTCTTTTTATTGTCAAGTGACAAGCTTCCCTAAGAGGGAGGGATGTAAACTGCTTCCAGTCCCAAAGCCCTGTAACCATGTCAGCAAAGCATCACACTTGGCTACTAAGATCTGTGGGGAGGCTGGATTTATCAGCTCAGACACCTGAGCTGTGTAATTACACAGCCTGCAGTCTTGAAGCAGACTGAGTCCAGCCAGCCCAAAACACAGTCCAGACAAGTTTGCATCTGGCTGCAAAAGATCGTCTAAGACATACCCATGACTACTGGCATCAGCTCAAAACACTTCTTTGGTTTAGAAAGCATCAGTGCCAGGAGATAGATTGGGTATGCTGAACATCAGCAGTAGAGCTGTTCCCACAACAGCTGTGTACGTTAACAAATCCTTACAGTCTGCCTTGGCAGAGATGCTGAGCTTGGCATTTCTGTCCCCACTTCACAGGCAGGGATATTGCAGCAGGACAGGAATAAGCAGCTCCCAGAGCCTCACACAAGCAGCCCACAAGGCCATGGAAGGAGCTGTATTACAAGAGGCTTTGCACTGAGGACTGTTGGTGCCATGTGCTGGGCTCAGTGCCCTGCCAAGAAGAAGCAAGACTCTGAACCTGAAAGCCTGTCCCACACCTCCACACTGACTGACTTCCCACCATCTCCTGTGGGGTTTCCACTGGCTTTAAAAACAGCAAGTTTTGCTTGATGGAGGTCAAGCCACAGAAGAAGTTTGGTCATCTGCTGTCACAGCACATTCTGTGGTTGAAGTAACCCAAATCTACTGCATCCCTTTCCTCTGCCTGAACCACAAAAAGCTGTTTTCCTTTAAGATGGCCTTATAGCTGGGCTTACTGCCCGCCAGGCTTGTGGTCATACTCTCTCTCAGGCTAATCCAGTACAAAAGGCACTGGCTGCTCTCCACTCCAAACCTCTGCCAAGTTGTGAGATAGATGGAGCTGCTTATAAAACGTATCATAAATTGGAACAGCGTAAGAAGCTAACAGCAGTTGTGCTGAATGTAGCAGCCTACGTCCCAAAGGACCTCAGCACAGCTGATTTCCAAAAAAACACACTCAAAACAACAAATGTTTTTGTAATTCAAGAAATTTCTTGTAAAACTCAACCTCTGCAAGACTTTTGCAATAAGATCTCATTTGAAAACTTGCATAAATCATCCTTAAGTGTTTGTTTTCAGTATGCAAACACTAGAAATACCCAGTGCAGACAAACACTAGGGAAAAGCACACACACTCCCCATCATGCCCTTGTATTGCTTTTTTTCATTCTGGCTGATGAGTTAGTGATTTCACATCCCACCCCACACCTACCCAGTCAATAACATTAACAACTTTTCACTTCTTACAACCAAGGTACCTCTCTGAGCTCCACCTGGTTGGCAACGCTATCAAAACTATGAGTTCTACACAGGACAGAGTTCTGGTAACACATGGCTTCCCAAATGCACAAAGCAACAACAACAACAACAAAAAAAAAAAAAAAAAAAAAAACCAACAAAAAAAAAAAACCCAAAGCTGGAAGCTGGAACTAAACAAAGCAAAGTTCAGAAGTATTTAATGTTGAAGGTGATAAAGCATTGGAACATTTTCACAAGGTGCACCTTCCATCACTGGAAAGTTTTAAAGCAAGAGGGGATGTTTTCTTTATTCAGCACTGCACTTCAAGCAGGAGTCAATTGAGGGCAGTCCTGTGACTTGCACGCCACAGGAGGTCAGACTGAAAGATCACAAGAGCCTCTCTGACCTCATAACCCAGGAATTAATACCTGGGAGGAGTTTCTTGTAAAATCTGTCAAACCACTGCCCTTTAAATCCCTACCTACAGCTTCTCTGCTATGAAGCCACAATGGAAAAATCAATTAAAGAACAGGGAAAACCGAAAAGAGAAAAAACAAGAAGCTACTGACTGATGAAGGCACTGTGAAGGATGCTAGAGGTTTGAACATTGCCCCTGCACCAGGCTGAGCAGGACCTGTTCTGAACTCCTGGAGATCATGGGATGTTGGCTGTTACTGATTCCACTGGTACTCGTGTCCTCTGCAGACAACAGAGGACAAGGGTTTGCATTCTGCAGGACTACAAAACCCGTGTCACTCCCAAACTCTGAACAGCCCCACTGCACAAACAACCACACTACAAAGCTATTATTCTTTCATTTGAACATCCCAACCAAGCTACCTTTGTGATTATAACTGTAGACCAAGAGAGAGTGCATACAAACAACAGGAAAAAAAAAAAAAACCCAACACAACCCAAACTAGAAATCCAACAAAAAAACCCAAAACCACAAAACTGCTGTTTCATTATTATTGTACTGCTACTTTGGAATCAGAGAAAATATAAACCTCCATCAGCAGATCTGTGTTCCTCAACGCAGCTCAAAAAAGTTGGCAGGGGACTGTACAAGGAATGGAAACTAGATTGCACAGATCCTCAGGAAGCCACCAGAGGGTAGCAGAGCATTTTAGAGAGCAGCTGACAGAAGCCCAGGCAAAGCAGCCTGATCTGTACCTGCTTCTCCCTCCTCACTTTCTGGTTGCTATTTCAGTTATTCAGGAAAATAACTATTTTATTCATGCCTATCCATTCCATTTTCAATTGCTGCCTTGCTTTCTTCGCAGATGAAAAGGAAGATTTATATTTCAATTATTCCTACCCTTCTCCCTGAAAGAAGCTTGTTTCTCCCTTATTTTCTTCATAGTATCTGCATCCCTCCCCAGCCAACTCTCCCCTGCAGTAGTGGGCAGCAAGCCATATCCTATGGGCACAGCTTATGGTTCAGCAGTAGGGTACCACCCTTGGGGAGGCAAGAGGAGGGGAAGAGGGTCAGGAGGACAAATAGCTGTTTCCAGCAGTTTCAGCAAACTGGTTACACCAGTAGCTCCCCACATGAGGAGTCTGGATTACCCCAACATCCTTGCTAGTACAATGTTCAGATAACACTGAATTGCTGATGGCCAGTCCAGAGGTTTTGATTGTTTCAAAGCTGTTAAAAGTAAAGGAGAGGAAGAGACATAATATTTTTGTAATGCTTTCCTTGCCTCTCCAAAAGTCTCCATTCTGCACTTTGCAGACTCTCACCCCAGTCACATAGAAAGCCCTCAGCTCCACAAGCACCTCAAGAAGCCAATAAATCAACCTCATCCTGATCCCCCTCATGCCCTCTATTGAGTGTAAGAGTATTATTATTATTATTTTATTATTATTATTTTAAGGTTCCTGTGTGTTAAGTCTCAAGCCAGGATGCAGGGAGTCCTGTTGCCCTGCTCTGAGAAGCTTATATGGGGAAAGGAGACCAGACAGTAGCACAGGGGAGGGGGTGGGGGGACAAGAGTCTGCCTTTTAAATAGCTAACTTTTTCATGCACAGTCTGCAGGAAGCAAAAATAGCTCCTGAATATTGTGATGTGTTTTCTGTCAATCCCAAATGCAGTGAAAGCCTTGAGATATATTATTCACTACAATTTATTCATCCAGCTGCACTTGCAGAGTTGAAAATTTCCGTTCACGTAGACCTAAGCGCAAAGAAATCCTCCAGCCCCTAAATGACAAAGTCTTTCATATCTGCCCGTTGCTAAAAGATACAACAAACTAACCTTCCCTGATGAATCCTATTTATTTATTGCAGGTATGTCTTACCCAGTAGGTAAACACTGTAGTGCAGCTGACACTTAGCACCGATTAAGTTGTATCTGTTCAGTGCAGCTGCTTTCAGTCCCTCTAACAAACAGGTGAAAGTCACTAAATAACTTTTCCACAAATTGTACTCCTAATTGGACTATCCCACTTGCTCTACCCAGGTGCTATGCCAGACCTGAGGACCAGCCCTTTACCACATTGTCAGGAAGCAATGTGAGATAGAGGAAAGGTCCTTGCAGACTTCCAGTTCTGGGGAAAAGCTTCTGACTCTGTAGAGCACTTGATTATCAGTCCTGCCCCACCAATAGCAGACACCTCCTCAAAACAGACACCAAAGCTAAACATGCCAGAAGCATCACCCTCTTGTAGTGCTATGAAAAATCTGTGGCATCATTTAAATCCAGCCCAGCAGCTCACTCCTCCATTACAGCCTCTTCATGAATTACAAATGTGAAGCAGCAGACGCTCAGCACAAGAGCACAGTCTGGGCAAGATCTATTTACAGACCTTCTTAAAGAAAGAACCCAATATATAAAGGTGTTTTCATTCTCTTGTAGCTGGGGTCAGGAGACCTCAAAGGGACAATATATTTTGGAAGCATTAAGCATCCTTGACAGGGTAGTCAGAGCATGGGTATCTCAGTTTGAGATTCCCCTTCTGTCCAATATGTCTGGTCATTCAATATAAATTAATCTGTTATTACAAACCATTCAACCAAGTTCTCCTTGACCTGCAGTCTGAAACAAGACAGGGAGCTAAAACAGGCCCTTCCTCAGTCTGTTTGAAAGTACAGCTGTTAAGAGGATACAACTTCCCTTCATAACTAAAAGGATGATTATTAGGAGTGGTGCCACAGGAAACCCTGGAGAATCACATTCCCCTTTGCAAAAGACTGGCAATATGGGGAAACATTACATTGAAGTTGCAGTTCCTTGTTAAGCACTTCTCCTCCTCCTCAGTTACGTGTCACACTGTCATTCCAGAATGTCACCTTGATGGAGAGAACAACTTCTTGAGAGGAGTCATCTGCTTGGAGCAACAAAAGCCACCTCCTTCAGAAATACACCCACAGAAGTGTGCAAGGCCAGGACAATAACGTCACGGCAGGGCGTAATTAAAACTCCTAAGTAGTTACAGCTCCTCATTGACAGTCTTTTATGTAATGACTGAACGCAATTAAGGTAACGACCTTCCCCATACTGACATGTCTGCACAAACATACGTTTACCACGGAGAAGGAAAGCAGCCTGACAAACGTTTTGCTCAGGGAACAAGAAAGCCAGCGAGGAGGTCCAGAGCCCTTTTCCAGCCTTGCTGCTCCTGACTTCTCCAGGACATTGCATCAAGCCCTGAAGGCAGGGACAGAGGCCAGAAGGTGCTTGTACATTAATAAGTCCTCCTTGCCCAGCAGATGCCCTTTCTTGGCAAAACACTCCCTTTCTGTAGAAGATCGAGCATGTGTTGTTGCACAACTGACTGGCAGTTTTACAGAACAAGCTCGGACTGGCTTTCTGGGGGCACAGAGACATGAGACGAGAGATTTTGACAACATCCTAACAAACACAAAAATTACAAAGACAAAAGCTATCCGTGGTTTCTCACTCAAGAAACATCCACCCTTAGAAGCCTATTTTTCCTAGTCCTTTTAGTTCTTGCAGGGTGAAAGTGAATAAGCAATAGTGAGCGTGGAAAGATGATCAAATCAACAGAAAGAGAGGGGTTAAACTCAAGTTTGCATGACAGAAGTTGCACAGAAGTGCGGTGGGAAGACAAAAGCATTCATATTCAGATCTGAATTAGTGAGAGCTATATGAAATCTGGACCAAAGGATAATAAAAGCAAAAGTCTGCTAACGGTGGTTAGATCGTGTTCTCATGGAGCGTGTCTGGGTGACTCAGACAGTAGGGTTTTAGACAAAGAGGGTTTAGAACAAGCCTTAGTAGAGATAAAAACCAGCAGCAATACAACACACAGCACTCTTACACAACATCATACTTGTCCCATTCACCCCTTCCTCTTGTCCTGCAAACAGTGGCACAACGAGCTAAGGCCTGTAATGGAGCACAGCTCTGCCCATGTGGACCAGCAGCGTGGACAAGTCACACGGCCAGAGACTGGCACTGTGAGCTCTTTGGGATCCTCTGCTGTAAAACTTCTAAGATCTCATCATCATGGAAGTTACCCAGCCAAAAAAGTCCCAAAACACACAGCAAGAAGAGAGCCTTTACAACTATTTTTGTCCTTGCACGTTTGCATCACTGTACTAATAAAGATTCTCCAAGTAAGATTTTTACCACCAACTTAATATCCAGTCCTAGACTCAGTTTTCACTCATGTTGGTGTGCAGGCTGTACTAGCCCTGCTTGCACTGGTGCCCCATCTGCCCACACGAACATCCTACATTTCTTGGGGAGATTGAAATGGCACTAAACATCAGTGCTTGGCAACTGAACTTGACCATAAAGTCTTTCTGGACAGGGCTGCTTTTACCTTCAGTCAACATGCAACTGAAGCCATTTTGCCAGCAGGCTCTTCACTTGTGCTCTTGCTAAAAGCCTTGTGTCAGGCTGAACAGTGAAGTGCTAAGGATCTCACAGTCCTTATTTCATTATGACATTCTCTACAAAAATATGCAATTGGGCCTGGGTTCCCCCCCACCAGCTTGGAAGAATTACAGTGGTTTGGCTGGGTAGAGAAAAACGTTCACATTTCCCACTGTGAAAAACTGTGTGAGAGAAAAGCATTTGCAGAGCATGTGGTGTAACGGGAAAAGATTGATCAGATTACCTGGAGAACTGATACTTGCCTCTACTAAAACTCTATTTCTGTTCAAAGCCCTGCTTGCAAATTCTGAGAGGAGATAATACAGGATTTTCTTATGGTATTTCAGATTAAATACTGCATAAGAAATGCAGCATGCTCAAAATGTCCTATCTATAAGCTTCTGATTCACACATTTGCCATTTGGGGATATTAGGTATGATTCTAGTTTTTAATGAAGATATAAAACATCAGAAGGAAGAAAAAACCAATCCAGTTCACAATTCTGTCGAGTTTTGTGTGCACTGACTCCAGGTTCCACAATAACATCACGCTGTGAGTGTGCTTTCAACAGCAGCTCCAAGTGCATTCATGTCAGGCAGTGGGGAAGGCACAGGCTGAGACAGATGACACCCAAAGCTCTTCTAATGCATTTAAATCTTTTTGTCTTAAATTGATCCCATCTCAGATATGCTGAGTGTTCCGTCTCTTCTTTTTCTGGCTGATTTAATTATAACTTTCAAACTGGTAAAAACTGTGATATGAAGCTTTGTGAATGAGCATTTTAAAGAGAAAGTGGGATAGAAAAAGACTTAAATCAAAAATCTGGGGACAAAACACACTGGCTACATCCATACAGTTTAACACAGTCTCAAACACAGGCACAAGGCTCTGCATCACTTGAAATGTGAGTTACAGTTTAACCTCTGACCACCCAAGCCACTATGCCAGTCTGGCACACCACATGATGGGCATAAAACTGACCCAGAGCACCCACAGAAAACACTTCCTGTATTCACAGTCACAGACCCACATCTACATGAACAAACTGTGTCAAAATTCCATTCACACCTCCCACCACTTCTTTTCCCTAGGTCCCAGTTTTACTTCAGGAGGTTTTCCAGAACAGGGTTTTTTTCAATATCTGTTTGTACAAGCAACAATTTTCTTGTGTTTTCTTATTCAAGGGTGAACTTAAAAGAGCAAAGGTTGCTCTTTCATAATGCATCATCTTCCTGAACAGACCAAACAAGGTCTCAATGAAAAACCACAAGCTTTTATTCGTACCCATCAACATACCAATAAATGCACAGAGAATAACCACAGAAATAAGGAGTTTACCACCCTTGAAACCTTCCTGAGTGCCTTCCAGAGATGTGGTGTACTCCCTCTTACATCAGTAGTGGTCTTCAAAACACAGTATAAATCATTTGGTGTGTGAGACAATGGGGAGGGCATCTTCAGAAATATATGTTCAAAGCAATCAACCACAGAGACTTTCTTCCTGCTTCTCAGTGGAGACAGAACCAACTCCTCTTAGTACAGTACCACAGTCCAAAATATTACACCTATAGTTGTTTGTTTTTTTTTTTTTAAGCTGTATGCTTTACATGTAGAAAGAAAGCATGGAAATAAACATGAAAAAAGTTAATAATTTCATGGCCCTAACTCAAACTTTTTTTCCTTCAGCAGACGTAGGCATGCAAAGTGGGATCCCAATTTAACCAAGAGCCAACCTTGGCGTCAAACAAGTGCTGATACAGCCATATGGTTTGAAAGAGTTTTCTCTCCTTCTGCTAAGTACCCCCTCACATCTTGTAGAGGATGTGTCTTACAACCGTTATCAGCAGCAATTATAAAAGGCATCTGCCTTTGGTGACAAAGAGCTGCAACTGCTGTGATGAGGTGCAGGGAAGGCTCCAGGCTGACGGTGCTTTCTGCAGTTCCCATTGCCCACTGAGGACACCAGCACATGGCAAAGGATCTATTTAAGCAACTCTGCTGCAGGCAGTGAGATGTGGGGTAGAGACAGGTGTCTGAGCTGCAAGGGAAGGGGGGAAATGGAAGGGATGGGGGTTTTGGGAGCAGCAGAGGGAAGTGAGCAGGGATCTAGGCAGAGGAAAAACATGGGACTGGGGATGTAGAGACACTCCAGATGCTTTCCTGGCCTGTTTCAGCTGTGTCCCACACAGCCAAGGAGGAGGCTGTCCTGCCCTTTTTCTCATCATGAACTCTTTTCTAACTTCAAGACTGAATTCATTAATGTAATCCCAACACCGACACAATACCTCCTGCACATAATTATCAAGACTTGTAAATAATTTACAAGAGACATGAATACATCTGCACACAAGGGAACTGCTCACTCTACAGCACTCATGCATGTACTGGCACCTCTGGGAAGGGAGAAGGTGAGATGGGGACAGCGGTAGGGTCATGCTGGGAAGCTGCTGCTATGTGGTGGCTCTTTGGTGACTTAGGCAACATAAACTGGATAGATCTGACTTAATCAACCAAAGCAGTGGGTGCTAGCAGGAGTCCCTGCTGGCAGCTGCAGCAGAGAGGACGAGCTTCAGCAAACAGGTATAATAAAGCAAGGTCTCACCCCAAAAGATAGCCCAGACAAAGGCTGCACACCACCTCTGACAGCCTGGTGTCACAGTGGTGGGACATGAAGCCTCAGGACTTTCAACCCATGTCTCTATGCAGCCATGACTGGCCTGGACTGGAATAAGTGAGCTGGTTTTCCTTGACTCTGGGGCTCCAAAAAGCATGAAGTTTCATGGAAAATTAAAGAGAAACCAAGTTATCAGTAACTCCTCCTCACATTGCAGAATCTCATTCTGCTCTCCACTTTAAAATCTCAGGTGCAGTCTAGGGAGCATCTGCCTTGATTTCTAGCACAGGGCAGAGAACTACCACCAAGCCAGATAAAAAGCAATGGGCTTCTGAATGGATGCCACAGGCTGAATTAATTGAGCCACAGATTACACAGACAAGTACACAAGGCCACATCTCATCTCAGCAGATTGCACCATTTGAGTGGCAATATCAGCATCTGGAGGGTGTGTGAATTCAGCTCTGCAATAACAAACCTGTGCAGGGCTCAGCAGGTCGAGGCCATTAGGGACCAGGGCACAAGTCCCAGGCAAGTTGTTCAGCCTCTGACATCTGCAACACAGAGTTACATCACTCACAAGGTAAACTTCATTAAGTTTATGAACCTTGCAGAATTGACAGAGATCTACTGCAGCAAAAACAACTCTTCAGGGCTTGTATTGGCAAAGATTTGCCCTTTTTCAATGGGAATTTTAACTGCAGTTTTGATTTAGGTAAGTCTTGACCAAATAATTCTGCACACAAAGCAAATATGTACAAATCATAACTACTTACATACCCTAAATGCAGTAATATGTGACGTATTTAGTCACATGTGCCACTTTTAAAGAAACACCTTATTTTTCCTGATATATTTACTGAATTAGTGGAAGATTTCCATCTGAAGTTCTTGTGCAGGGACTTTTTTCCATCCAACTCCAATAATTTAATTTATTTTTTAGAATTATTTTTTAAAGACTTGTTGCTTTGATAGCGAGCAGGAGTTAAAGAAATGTGTCTTCCTCTGGAGGCTCTCCCTCCAAACAGATTTCAACAGGGACAAGGAAAATGGTCATGATAGGCTCTAAACTACTTTTCCTTGGGTGCTGCCCAACTCCCAGTACTTATGCTGGTAGTACTCCTAGACACAGTAGGACGCCAGCATCAAATCGGACAGAATATATAAAGGAGTACAAATCTGGAGGCCTGTCCCAGGAGGCTCAGGAATTGGTTTGCCATTTCACAGTGCTTAACAGAGTGAGGACAAAGGAATGAAGAGATGACAGACTGAGACAAACTTTGGTGTGAAGTGGGACAGACCAATCACAGCTGTCACTAATTGCCATTCCCCTTGGGCAGCCCTTAGAAACATCATGAGTGGCTTGAATTGCTTTATTGATATTTACTCTGCCTTCACCCTTGGTGATTTATACAAATAAGAGATTAGAAGAAGGAAGGCAGGAAGAGTAGCAGGAGGGAAGAAGAGGGTAATTAGTGCTGTGAGGATTCAGAAGATCAGTAGGGTCCAAGTGAAGAGGGAAAAGACAAGAGGAAAGAAAGAGACTGGCACGCATTTATTATTTCAAGCACAGAAAGGTTCTTGCAGCCAGGGATGCTGAAGCGAGTCTTCCTTATTATTATGACTATGACAAAGCAGAAAAAAAATGGAACACACATTGATTAAAGCAGCAGGCATCTCCCTTGGATGCTGAGACTCAGCAAGGGGCTGCAGCCTCCCAAGGAGGCAAGCACTTAGATTTCATCTATTCCGAGACATGGGCCATATGCTGGGGCCATCTGGAGACTGCTTTATTTGATGGATGTCGGATGCCTCCAAAGGCTCCAGGGAAGGGAGATGAAATACTGGTAACTGATTGATGCTGAGGGCACTTAAATAAAGATGACCCCACTTCTACATAGTTCACACCTGCTCCACAGGAGAAGCTCAAAAATCGTCTTCCCAGTGGAGATGATCACTTCTGTGGCTTCCAGAAGGCAGTGGCTCCTGATGAAGCGTGCAGCCGCCACTGAACTGGCACAGCTGGTGAACTCAGTGGGATGGCCCTAAGTGTGCTCAGCCAGCCCTCAACAGCTGATCCCTGGCACCAGCTGGAGTGTCCCATTCAGCACCAGGCCCGAACTAGCACAGCACCATCAAAAGGTGTGTTGTGCCAATGGTTGAAGGCCACGATGCAAAGCCCTCCATGCCTTCAGAGGCTGCCCTGCCCTTTCAGCACCTCTTGAGAAGCCTTGCCAGGAAGAGAAGCTCCACTGGAGCACCATCACAGAGCAACGCGAAGAGAGGACACCCGTGCAGCAAGTCCTGGCTGACAGCTCTGCAGCACAGCTCATGAGGGACATTTTTCTTTCATCTCCACAAGAGAGGAAGCCAAGGCCCTGACATGGACAGATCAGATAGAAAAGGCATATTCCTGTCCAAGCCAGAGCATACCCCTGTTTTGCAGTTAAAAAACCCAAAATGAACAGCAGCAAAAAGCACCACCAAAAAAAACCCAAAACCCAGACACTCTTGAAGGCAGGCAGTGTTTCTCTGTGTGAATATGCTTCATATCTAGCAGATACTAGAAGAATTTACAAAGACCAGCAGGTAGAAATCCACCTGCCAAACCATAACCACGTCTTTCGCTGAGACCTGTGCAGGGAATCGGATTTTGTCATGCACCAACAGGAGGTGAAAGAAAGCAGAATGCTCTGTCTCTATACAAGCAGAGAACAAGCAAAAAAACCCAATAAACACATCTCTAAGAGCAGCTTTCCGAGAGCAGCTCACTAGACCACCCTGCACTTTGTCTCTGCCTGAAAAAACAACAGCAATCACTTTCTTCCACAGCATTCAACACCAGAGCTTGGGAAATCATCTGAATAAAAATGCTCACTACCCTCAGAATATGGATTTTGCATCCAAGGGCAGAGTGTAAAACATGCTTTCACAGCTCTTCCTAACTACCTCCCACCAACCCAATGCACAGTTTTCATAGCCCCAGGGATTATGGTGCAGCAATTGCTGAATTATAACCCAAGGCTTGGCATTGAGATGCTGTCCTGCCTTGTGCTCTGTTTCTCAGGGAGAAGAGGGACCCTTTCAGAGGAAGCTGTGAGGCTGTCAGCACCCTCACTGCCACAGCCTGAGCCCCAGACACTGTGCAGGCTCCGCTCACTGCCTGGGGGTGCATGATTCCAGTTTCCCCAGTATGATCCAGAGACTGGGAGCTGTCTGACAATCCCCAGGTTCTTGTTTCTTGCCAGACAGTGAGCATGAGTCCTTTGTAAGGGCAACTGAACCAGGTGATGGAGCTGGGACAGTCAGCACTGGCTGAGAGCTGGCCTCCACTCGGCAGTCTCTCAGGAGTATAGCTCTGGAAAGAATGTGGAGGCAGCCCCCCTCTGTTGGGGGACTTTGCCATGTATTGTTTGCTCACAGAGGACCTCAGATAGCTGTGCAGTGACAGCCAGGTGTCCTGGAATTGGAGGGATTTGAATAAGAACAGGTTACATCCCACTGAATGTCTTCATTAGCAGGCAGCAAAACAGTGCCCCTTTATACATCTCGAGCTCAAAGTAGAACAGAGTAAAAGCAGAGCAAGAGAGTCCTTCCAGTCCTCAACCCCACTCAGGCTGCAGCTTGTGCTTTGTATCCCCAACTCAGGCAAGGACTGGGATTTGGTTAAATCAAGGGAGAAAAAAGTACAGAGGACAGGTTATAAATATGCATCAGTGTCTCAAGGCTGGAGATCAAGGGCAGTTTTATGAGAAAATAATTTTAGAATTTTAAAAAAGTGGTGGTGAGGGTATATGCAAATGTATAAAGCCTCATAATGGCAAAGGAACAATCCTGTCCTTCCTCCTGGACAGGAGGAAAGGAACACATTAACTGCTACCTGACACAGGAGCTTTGGAGGCTTAAAACTCCCTTTGCCCTCTCCAAATCATAAGCTTTTTGGGATGAAGGATGTCTTTAGCATGCAATTATGCACCTGGTAAAATCAATGGAACCTATTTCAGTTTCTAACAAACCAGAGCAGTAACACAGGTTTGGATGTAGCTGCATGTCTTTGTCAGGCACCACAGTCCCCTGCTGAGCATGGAAACCAACAATTCATCAATAAGTGAAGGATCTAGAGACCCCAATGCTAGAAGTGAGGAGGCATTGATGCACTGAAACCTGACCAACCTCGATACTCCAAAACAGGGACTTCTTAATCAGGTTTAGAAAAACTGAAAAGTAAAATGCACAGCAATAGTCTTGTGGGATAATTTACTTGAACAGACTTTTGGTTGGTCAGCAGATCAGATGGTGATTTATTACCCTTTGGCCTAGGAAATAAAGAATCAGCACAAAAGGTGTAAACTGATAGTAGTGCTTAGACCTAATCTACTAACAGAACAGAGAAACATTATTCCACTTGCCAGAAATACTCCACTTAGTGACACCAGTTACCACAAAACATATCAGATAAACTTTGCAACATTAGCTTACCTTTTCAGAAGAGCCAGCCAGACCACTGCAATGCACAGGAGGCAGCGCAGAGCAGAGGTGCTGCACTCATTTCCATGGTGCTGGGACTGATAACTCCTCTAGCTCAGCATTATGAACCATGGTGAGTCAGTGTTCAGCTTTATCTTTGCACGTCGTTTCTGCATACTTAAAAAACAGCTAGCTTGGAGGAATGCATGAAGAAAACAAAGCACAGGACAGAACCCTGCTCAGCCAGGAACTCTCCACATACTATATTTGCTCAACCACACATAGCATCAAGGTGTAGCACTCACCTGTCTCAGTGAATTTTTGATGAATTTGGGTCTTGGATTTCTTACAAATTCCACTCCCCTACTCCCACCTTCCCCCAGGTGCTCCAGCAGCACCTGGACCAGATGAGACCACACACACACAATGCATCAGCTCAAGGAGGGTCAAGACAGCTGCTGTGCTCCAGCTGAATTGTGATCCCTTGCTGTCCACATGAGCCATCCACTCTTGAGCTGTGGCTTGTACCTGGGCCCATATGTTAAAACAAATAGCATCTGTATCCCTTCTGCAACATCCCTTCATCCAGACACTCCAAAACAGTGCATCTGGTCTTCCTCCCACTGCAAGGAGAGCCATTAAGTTCAGTAGGTGCAGCAATAGAGTCCATTAAAGCTTACTGTGTACAATTGTTGCCATTAGTGGGAGGTAAACTGAGACACAGAAGGACACATTTTCCTCCAAGGTCATACAGTAAATCTACTGCAGAGCAGAAACAGAAATCAGTTCTTCTCATTTCCAGCCCAGGCTTTGACCATAATTACAAGTGAGAGATGAAATTTGGCTCCCATTCTAGAGGTTGGGGAAGTTCAGGACCCTGCATCTATTCTTGGCTTTTGCTTCCTGCTTCAACGTGTGACTTTGAATAGGTCAAATTTTGATGCCTGTGCATTTAGAGTGACTGGTCATGCTTAGGTTCCCATAGATGCAGGATGTATCCATTAATACTGGGTTAGGCAATTTGCATGCAAATAAAAGCACTTTGTGCACACAGGGTCTCATTTTGATACTGTCACTTTCTGGTGACACCTAGTTCTTTGTCTGCTGCCCCACAGCAGAGACCACTAACAGCCTTGTCCCCCACTTAGCAGATACACTGATGAAAGAGGTGAGTTCAGGCAAACCAGAAGAACCTCAAGAACACAAATCCCCTGTATCCTCTCACTGTGCACTCGGGAACACACACACTAAAGCAAGGAACACCCTCCCATCCCTACACAGCTGACCTGCCTCAAACCATCTCCCTCCCTGTCAGAGGCTGCAGACTCCAAAGGGTCCCCCCCTTGACCAGGCACCATTCTGGTGTTACCGAGACTCACTTAGGTAAAAATGCCCCTGTTGCAAAACACTAGCTCGTTCACACTAAACTGTTTCAGTGGGATTGCTGTTAAAAACAGAGCTTACAGTTTAAACAAAACACTGCAGAACAACAAAACCACACACACAAACAAAAAGCTGCAACAAGCGAAAAAGAAAAAAAAAAGGGAAACGAACAAAAAAAAAATCAAATCCAAATCAAACAAATAAATTCCGAGAAAATAGGAAGAAGTGATGCTTGAGTCTCCTCCTGCAGCACTGCATGTTCAGAGTCCTGCTCTGCCCAGCTTGGAGCAGTGCTCAGATGCAGCACTCACACATCCTCTCCTCAGGTTTTTACACAGAAGCATTTACAGACAACACACACCAGATCCTGACTGTTTATTTCTTTTTGTAGACAGCCCTCGCGTTCCCTGGGCAGACAGCAGGTCAGCTCAGCAGCTCTGTGTCAGGCAGCACTGCGAGCGTCACACGCCGGCTGCGCCGGGGGGACGGGCACAAGTGCAGCCACCCTTCCGTGAGACTTGTTCCAAAAGCTCATGAGGTCACATAGGTGCCCTTGGGAGACAATGGCCAACATGAACTCTTGTTTCACAGGAACCTAAACTTGTCCTCACAGCAAGGGTAAGGCAAAATTTGTAGATGTGGGTTTGAAGGCACGGTTCTTCTTGACCTCCAGTTCTGGAGACACTCATTTTTCCAGCTGACTGCTGTATTTTCACATGTGCTGAGCAAACTCCAGTTGAAATGAAGAGACTTTGGAGGATTCAACATTCTTAAAAGTCAGCATCAGAGAAACCTTGACCCTGGCAATTTCAGTTATAATTTTGCCTTTGAACAACCCCTAGAGCTTCGACTTCATTGATAGCACTTAAAATTACAACACTCCCCATTAAACCTGCCCAAAATAGTGAATGCATAAAGACACTGTTGTTATCTGTTTGGGTCTTGTACCTTACACAGAGACCAAGACACAGTCCTGAATCAATTTTGATGAAAGCTGGAGTAGAAAAGTATCCAGTCTTCATTTTACCATTTCTAGGGATGAAGAGGTCACCACAATCTTCAGCATTAGATACAGTTCCCATGGCTAATTAGCTCCACAGTTAAACCTCATTTTATTTCTGGGCAGAATATGCCCACCTTTCATTTCAACCACTGGATCTTGCAGTACATTAAAAACTAATCTCCATCCAGATACCAGACAGATCAAATCAGTCTTCAATTAATCAAATTCCTGCAGCTTATCATTATAAGTCATGCCTTATGATCATTCACATGCTATTCTCTGACTTATCTCTGATATGTTTTACCCTCAGTATCTTTTTTCAAATTATAAGTATCATAAACTCTCTCAGGTATTTTACAAGAGATCTCACTAGTGCTAATTTCAGAGAAAACATATTCACCTTCCTACTTCTCCAGATTTCTGTGCCTGCCCTCCCACAGACAGCATTTGCGGTGCTCAGTTCCCAGCACAGAGCTCCCTGGGCTGGTCTTGGCTGCTGGGGCAGCACTTGCCCCATCACTGCCCTACCACAGGCACAAGGGGTGGGAACACAGTCCTCAGGTCAAGTCCTGAGGGCTCTGCTTCACCTGACTAGTGAGTGAAGTCTGGTGAAGCAGAGCTCTGTGCCTTTGCATGCTTTCTGCTTCCCATAAACAGGCCACCCTCTCATTTCTCTGTATCCAAATCCTGCTTTTGCAAGTAACACTCTCCATACCGTTCCTTGTGCTGATTCTGTGAGCAACTCGGTGGCTCTCCCTGAGAGACCTGTTTTCATCTTCCTTACCCTTCCTCCAGGTCACTCATACTGAGCAGTAAACAACCATGAGCTGACCTCAGACAGACTCCACTAAAATCCCCAAGAGCTGAGCTAAATATCCTGAATTGGAGTTTGCTACTCTAGCAGCCACATCATGGTCCCACTTGTAATTCTAAAGAATGGACTCAGTTTCATAGATTAAGCTATTACTTTTCAAGACTGCCATAATAATGATACTTAACATTCCTGGAGCAATTTACATTTTCAAAGCACTGCAAAATGTTAATTAACAGCATGCTTACACCAGCTTGGGAAAGCAGTCACCTCAAAACTGCTGCTCTGCTGCTTCATTCACATTCACTCATTCCACACAAGTATCAGAAATCATTTAACTCCCATGTTCCTAGTAAATCTTTTATTCTCCCAATTATTTAAGCTTAATTTAAGGTTCTGTAACAAAGTGGAACTAAGGATATTAACATGAGCCTTAATAAATTCATGTAATTCTGGTTGTCTATTAAACGACCAAAGAAAAACGTGTATTACAAAAATCTCTGCCTTCATTGAATGTGTTGCACAATACTATGTGCAACTATGTTTTTAAAAAAAATCAAAAATTTTAAGAAGTCTGACTTATAACTGGATCACAGCATTTCCAAAATTCAGCCTATTTTCTCCTTGCACAATTCATCTACAGCAACCTTTGAAACTCAATGTAATATTGCCTTACACTGGAAGAGACTGGCATGAATCCACAAAGGATCATCTATTTATAAGAAAAAAAAAAAAAAACATCCAAAGGTACTGGCTGGCACATTTTATGAAGAATAACACTCCTGCTTTAGGGAATAAGCCAAATATTGGAGGTTGGGAAGACACTTTTCCTACAGAGCATTTGAGCTGTGGCTGCTTTGTGAGAGGTCTGGTGAGGCACTGGCCCTTGGACACGGTCAGAGAGATAATGGACAAAACCAACCATAAATCTCAGCTACTGTGACAGCTTCCAGTAGTTGGCACCTGCCAGACTCATAGCTGGACCTGAACTTCATAAACCCTTTAAGGTATTTGGATCCAAGTGTTCCTACATTCCTCAGCCTCTGTGAAGGTTGGCAGAGCTAAACAAGCACTTTAAGAAGTGATGGCGCAAGAGTTGAAAATGAAATCACCAAAGAACGTCCCCTGACACAGATCTGGGAAAGGGTTGCCAGTAACTCTTGAATTACTGAAACTCCTGAAATGATATTATTGAAACTCGTAATTTCATCCATCACTGAGAGCAATACACAACAGAAAGCCGCTTATGCAGTGCCCTGCTGAGCATCATCTGTTTACTGAGTATACTGCAATTTTTTACAAATGTGTGAAAAATGAAAAACTATTTAAGTCCAAATGCTGAACTTGCAGACTCCAGCCTTATGCCAGACAAGATGTTGATCTTTAAGCCTATCAACCTGAAAGATTTTTATATTTAAAGAAGTGGCTTTCTTGCATTGCAGTGTTTGGGTGAGATAGAGCCCATCTGGAGCAGAGCAGGGTCAGCTGCAAGCAGAGCTCTGCACAACAGAGACTAAAGCAGTTTGGCCCACTTAAACCCAGCAAAGAAGAATGCAGGAGGGAATATGATCCTCCCCAAGGTATTTATAGGACAGCACTGGAGCCCAGTGCAGATAAATATGGCCAAGAATACACATAACCTAGAAATAAGCAACGTTAGATCAGAACAAGATGGCTTCAAAACAGGTTCCCAGCAGGAATATGGATTTTAAGAGGGCACTTGAAGTTCATGAACATGGTGCACAATGAGGTTTTCAGCCAGTGGAGGAAGAAAGGGCAGCTGGCCAGGGAGGTCTTTGCCCCTCCTTGGCTGGCATAATGGCAGGTTGTGAAGATGAAATCAGACCTCTCTTTATAAATGTGTTTCCTTTTTCCCCCTATGGCCCAGCCACTGTCTAAACATTTTCTCTTGGTTTTGAAATACAAATACCTTGAGGGAACATTCATGATGTTTCTCTCAAGATAATAACAGCTGCTCTCAATTAGTGTTTCTTACAGATTTACTCTTGCTAAATGCTCAGTCAGCTCAGCACAGGTTTGACAGGAATAGAACAAACGCGGACCTCAGAAATCTGTTTAATGGAGAGCTAGAACCAGCTGCAAGTACAAGCCAGCAGTGGAGACTTGCATGCATGCATGCATGCAGGAATAAGCTTGACTTATATAAAAGCTCTGCTGTCCTCAATCCTGTGCAGGGAAAAAAAAATAGCTACTGCATCTGTTGGCAGTGTTTGCAGACTCTGGACAAAATTCAGGCAGCCAGAAGCAAAGCAGCTATGACTGAGGAAGTCATCTGCAGCAAAAGCACCTGCAACAGCCTTTTGCTGCATGAATGAAGCAAAGACCCAGCCATGACACTGTCCCTGTCCACTTGAGTCTAGCAAGAACTCCCCAGGCAGGAGAGGACACCAGCTGGATGGTATGTGACAAATGTCTAGGTGCACTGGGGGCCATATTTTCTACTTAAATGCCTGCAAAATAAGGGGTCATCGATTTGGAGACAAACCTTCATGCTAGGATTATTCTCTGTGCTTCCTCAGGAAACAATTCCAAACACCCGGATCTCAAAATCCCAAATATCCATTGCAGATGAGCTTACTGCACAAGGGGCTGAACATTTAAAACCACCGGATTACTCCATCATGACTCTCCTTCAGAGAAGCCAGACTGGGACAAAACCAGGTTAACTGGGGACAGAGTAAACCAAGAAAGAAGTGTATTTGGGATTTGTGCTGAGAAAGTATCACTTACTCAGTCTAGAGAGATTTTTCTGGAAAAGTGTCCAGGCAACATTATTTGGTTTTTCTACCACTAGCCCTTGTTCCTTCCCACCATCCAGTCTGTCCCACTTCCCTAGGCAAGTTCCAGTATAGGCAGAAAACTAACTTTTCTGTCACATTTACAATGACCTAAAGAAAACATGCTTGACCCCAGGCAGTCTAACTTATTCATAAGATACTCTCACACCACATATCACAGCTATGACTTATTTATAAAGCATTCTTGATATGACATTACCAGAATATGTTCCATTTAGCTCTGAAGTGTCTGTTTATTGGAAATCAATCCATATAATTGCCCTGCACGAATCTATGGAAGTCACGATATCAAACACATTGAGAGATTTGTGGGCTTACTTTAAAACCTTCACCATGGCCTAAGGAGAAAAAGAGAAGCAACCACAGGCATGATAAGCCTGTTGGGTAACCACCAGCAGTACTTGGTTTCTCCCACCTGAGGGGCATGATGTTTTTCCTCAGCAGGAGCCCTGGGATGAGCTCACAATATGTATGGTCCAGCCATGCACTGAAAGGCTGAACGTGCAGTGCTGGATCAGACCCATCCTCAACTGGACCAGTTATCTAAACATTATATAATTACAGTATTACTTTACAAAACCAGTCTTTATACAATTGGCTTCACTGACCCTTTGCTTTTCCCCATTGCCCTGTGTGCACACCATAGCTCTTGATTCTGTAAGAATGAGTAGGTCAGAGAAGACGGATATGCAATGAGGAAAAAAGTCTGGGTTTGCATCACCCTTGAGTAAATCCTCCATTAAACCAGTGAGATTGCCTAGGATGTGCACCATGACGACTCAAGGGCAGTATCTGACCCTGACAGGCCTCTTGGGGCACACTAAGCATGCCTGTCTATCTTCCCCCCTTCCTCATCCCCAGGCTCACCAGCAGTGCTGGCACTGGCTACCTGTAGTGGCAGGAAAGGATTGTCTCAGCAACAGTCCCCCACCATCTGCAACTGCACAGCCTCTGGTGGTTACAGGGTTTTGTGAAACAGAGCTTGAGAAACCCTAAATGCTTTTGTGGTTTGTATGGGCTGAGAAAAAGCAACAATTAAACAGGAAAATAGATGCCTTCTAATATCCTGATGGAGAGCTAGAGTTACCAGAGTTCAGGAAAATCTTCCATTTGTTTCTTCTTTTACCTTTTGAAACATAAAAGTCTCTTTGGCTGCATTAGGAATGAACTCTTGCTTCTTCTCCTTCAGACAGTTTTTCCAAATTTCCCTAGCAGTCAGTACAGAAGCAATGGCAAGCATATTCAAAAACCCTGGTAGGTATTTGAAAGAACATCAGGGAGAAAACTTTGCTGATGCCCAACAGCATCAGGACCTGAGCAGGTGGTCCTGAGCTCACAGGAAAAACGCTGAAGCTAAGAACATGTGTTCCCTCTGGTTCAGTGTGCCCCTGCTCTGCCAACATGATCTAAAGTTCACATGTGACATTTAGGAGGACTGTCAGGGCTCAAAACTACCATCAGATTATAATGAGTCTGCCACCACAAGCCTGCAAACTGGTACCAGTAGCACTAGCAGAAAGATGCTTTTGTCAAGATACAGGGATGGTGTGGGGAAGGGGACAGGGTCTCTGAACATTGGTGTTTTCATCCAGTAAACCTGTGACCTTCCTGAGAGACCTGGAAGAAGAATCACCCTTGTTTTTTCATGAAGTTGTGGATATGTTTATCACAGCAATGAGGCCTGCCAGGACCACAGAGGGAACACAGCTGAACTTGGCAAAAGGCAGCTCATATCAAGATCCTTTCTTACCATGTCATTAGGAGGCTGGCTAACACAGAGAGCATCCAGCAATCAGTATGAGCTGGGATGATAGGAAGGAGAGCAGCAGCTGGTATCAGATGTTTAAGCACTCTGAGATCTTTCAGTCCTGAGCCATCACACCTACAGCAAAAGATTTTCAGCTGCTGTCACAACTCCTCCTGGATGGGCTTGTGGTGCTGGCCTGATGGAAAAGAAAGCCAGAAAGCTCAAGGCCCTTATATCCTCAACTGCCCAAGCAGCCCAATGAACAACTCATTTATATAGTTTTAAGCCCTTCTGGCCCTTGCCACAGGCAGAGCTTTCTCCACAGACCCCTGAAATCAGGAACCACTACTGAAAAACTGTCCATGTCAACTGAGTTTTATGGCTTCACCCATTATGGACAGGACCAAGGAACCCAAACACCATCAAACCCGCTCTGAATCCCCAGGGCTCAGGGCTGCAAATAATTATTATATTTTGTATACTGTGTGCCTTGGCTTGGCCTAATGTGGGGTCAAGCCAGAGACTTTTACCCTGTATTTGTTCCTGCCCTTCTCAAGGAAAAAAAAAAAAAATCCTTAAAACTATTAGCTGTCCTCAGCGGTAATTAATTATCCCCAAGAAATGAACTGAAATGACAGTGATATTTCTGCTTGAATCCTCAGGGGAAAATCGGGTTGTCTTGCTATGCTCTCTAAACCTGACATAAAGTTAAAAATAGGAAGTTTAATATGCAGTCTGCAGGACTTTTTCTGCCTGTAAGGCAATCCCAAGGGATGTCTCAGTTCAACTGCAAGCTCACGAAGTCCTGCTGTCCTAGAGAAGGCAGTGACATTTATTTCCCTCTTAGGCAGCTCAGGCTCAGTGAAACACTAGCAAGAACTACAGAACTTGTCAATTAATACAGCTGAAGATAATTTACAGGACAAGCTTTTAAACATGTTAATCTCCAGTGAAGCCCGCTTAGAGCTACGTGACAGAAACAGCATGAGGAAAAGCAGAGATTTTGGCTTCCAGTGACTGGGAGCAGATGTCATACCTACAGATCAGCGGCAACTGGGTGGGCAGTTGGACAAACACAAATTTATGTTTCTACTGTGTAAGTAGCCATGGTGGGTTGAAAGCTGTAATTTGAGGAGCAAATTGGGTTTGTCTTAAGGTGATTTTCCACCTCAGGTTTCTGGTCTTGATGTAGATCGATGCTTCTTACCTTTCCCACAGTGATCAAAAATCAAGACTATTTAACAAATATTTTGGTTGATTCATATCAGTTCTTCGTTCAAAGTTAAAAGTTGTTACAAGCTCTTTTTATCACTTTTTTGGTAAAGAAAAAAAGTCTGAAATCCTCTATTTTCCTCTGTTTCATTAATGAAGCAATATCTTGGAGTAAGAACAAGAAAATCCCCAAAGGATTAGTCTAATTTCCCTCCCTGCTGAACTGACAGTGCATTTCCTTAGCACAATCCTAATGAGAAAGCAACCACTGAAAGTGAACCAAGCCTTCACTCAGCATTGAGACCCAGCGTGGTGTAAAAGCCAGGCTGGTTGTCAGGTGTTCTTTAAAGAACTGGGAGTTTATTTAGGCAATACCTATTTCAGAAAAGAGGAAAACAACTTTCTTTTTCTTCATCATCTTCAGTAAGAACACCTCTGTCTCCTTGGTGTCTGCACAGCTCTGCCAGAGAAGCCCAAACTCTGCCCTGGGCAGGGTCCCCAGGCACAGATCAGTGGCACCCCAACCCTTTTTGGGAGGCTAGTTCACATCCAGCAAGGTTTGTCACAACTGGCAGGACTTTTGGCCTGACTTAGCAGGTCCAGGAAAATCCGACCCATCAGCCAAACCTTCAGCACTGTGCTGATTTAATAAGCCCTCCCAGAACGTGGAACAAGAAACACAGTGCAAAGACAAGTGCTTGGAAAGGGGTTCCAATGGATTTTTGGGGTTTTTTTTGGTTTTTTTGGTTTTTTTTTTATTTAATGTTTTTTTTTTTTTCTATTATTCACAGTATCCTATATTCCCATTACTCTCAACCACAGTTCTTTACAGCAATTATACAAATTATTTCCATAACTCTTAAGTTTATATCTGTAGCCATTCCAGGTAAAAATTTTCCTGACTTCTTTAATCAAAAGATCATCCCGGCACAGGCATGCATATAATTCTCCCACTCAGTTTTCCCTAGTCCATTCCCCGCTGTGACAAGGGTGTTGCTACAAGCTGTCCAACACTGATCTTCTCTGTGGCATCTGCAGCAGCTCTACTTTGTCAGAGAGAAGAAACATTGCCACACTGTTTGCTCCTGCCATAGGGATTGGATATGCTTGCTCAAGAAACACAGCTGGCCCTGCCGGTCTGGTTAAAAGCCCGCCTATAAGCCCAGGCTCTGGGCAGGCTCGGTTTAAGCCAGGCAGGCAGTTGGCAGTGTTTATTTCCCGGGAGGATGGGACCCTGGCCCAGCCGCAGCGTCCAGGGATGCGCTGTCCCACTGCCACTGCCCATGGGGAGTTGGAGCTGCTCCAGTGCCCGTGGCCAGCCCAGCACGAGCCTGGGTCACGCTGCAGGTGCAAACACACCCTCATGGAACAGCAGAACTGACTGCAAACACCGGCCTCCACCCACGTCCAAGTGCTTCCCTCTCTTTGCCCTCACCTTGCTCAGCTTCCAGATGCATTAGTGGGAAGCCTGCTTCCACGGAGCAGAACCCTTCAGCCAGCCACATTCTCTACCTTGTGCTGCCCTGTCCTCTGCACTAACCCCCTTTCCGGAAATACAGGGTTACAGACTTCACCTGTGCTTGCAGATTTGGTTTTTTCTCCCCTAAAATGAAAGCAGTGGTTAGAGGCAAAAGGCTTGAACTGAAATTTACTGCCTAATGTATGAAAAATTAATTTTCTGTCCATCCCTTCTTGTTTCATGTGAAAACACCGCTATGCTCACAGCTCACAGCCAACTTGGTTGGCTTTATTTAATCTGATTAATGAATTGATGTGTAACAGAAATTTTGTGCCCACAGATGAGAAATAAATCTCTTACTAATCTAAAAGCTTACAACCCCCACAAGCTTTTTAATATGTGCCTTTCCAGGGCCATCATACTGCCACCACTAAAACCCTTGCAAGTGATAAAATAAGAGGTGCTTTTTTTGTTTCAGTTACATGCTCAGGCAGCAAGCATAAAAGCAAAAGAGGAAAAATATCCATTTTGCAAAAGAAAGTGACTTATATTATGCTTAAACAGCTCTGCTTGAGATACAAACACCAAGCCAGTGTAAAAGCTGTGTATTAGTGCAAATGGCACTTGCCTTTACATCCAAGTGATTTAGGCTACATAGCACAAATGCAAACAAACATGCAGGGCCACCTTTTGGTAGGTGGCATCCTGTAACAGAGGCAGAGAGATCTGTATTCCAGAAATAGACATGCAGCACCTTGACTACATGCAGCCTAGAAACCTTAAATAAATAATCGAATTCCAGCCCATATTTCAAACCCACTGAGCCCCCAGAACCCCAAAGTCCCTGCATCTGGTGCTGGGGGTGCCTTGCATTCTCACAGCCTTTTACAGAGGGAATGACAACAAACCTCTTACACAGCTCAGACCAGTGGCTACTTTTGAAAACCTCCTTGCACGACACTCACTGTAGATTGCTGCCACACAGGAGCTCAGCAGAATGAAATCCTTGAACCAGCCAGAAACTGCTGTTTCTGTCCCTCATAAGCACAACAGCAGCACTGCATCATTTACTACAGATTTCCTGCAGCCACTGCCAAATATGGCACTTTGGGGACATTTATTTTAAGCGTCATTGTTCTCCGTGCATTAACATATGCTCCAGTCAAACCCTTTATTCATCATTGCCAGATATGATGAGCCTTGTTACAGCCCAAATTAAAGAGTTTTGAAAGCACTGCCTTAATTTATAAACAGGAGAAGAAAAAAAGATTTTAATAAATATAAGGAACCTGAAACTAGTCAAAATTCCTTTCCTGATAAGCATATCTGACTTGGCTTTCAGCTCTTCAAGAAAACACCAAGTCCCTCGTGGGATTGTGCCAAGCAGCTGAGATGGGACATGGACAGCCCCTATTGCCACTCTCCCAGGAAGGGACATGAAGTCCCCCTGGATTCTCTGGGCATCCTCACTATTCCTCAGATCTGCAAGGGGAAGCTTTATCGAGCCATCCTTCTTGAGGGCACATGAGCTTCCTGATGTTTGTATGGCAGTAAATCCTCAATAGAGGCAACACCATTTTAAATTGCTTGAAGCGCCAAGGCTCCAGGCAGAGTTATTTTATCAGCTAGACTAAAATTACTAGAGAAAAGTGAGGCACAGGACATCCTCCCTTTCCCAGAGCAGCCTCCAGCACTTTTAAGTTCAGTACCATGAAGTCTTCCTGAAAAACTCACATTCAGTGGATCCAAGTGCCTCACCTCTAGTCACTTGGCAAATTTCACTGAGAGCCTTGGGACCCATCACCCTGAGTGACAGGTCCAAACTGTGCACACAATTCCATTTGTGTGCACATGAAAAGCTCCATAAACCACCACAGCTAATATCAGCCTAAGGGAGGGAAATCTAGTTAATAGCACATTAAAAAGTAAAATTCCATTATTAATGAAAATACCTCCAGTAGAGCAATTATGCAGCACCCTTAGAGAAAGCTGCCAGGAGATGGAGCACAAATGGAAGCAGGGCTGGCAATAGGGTGTCTGCATAGGGACTGGCTGAGCCTCTGCCACCCTGCACCCACTGCAACCTCCCCAGGTAGAAAATACTACTGCAAACATCCCTTCTGTAGCTAATTACTGATCTGCAGCAGCAGGCCAATAAAAAGTCTTGTGTAGGGGTAGAAAAAGAGACATTTGGTGCTTACAGAATTACATTTCTCCACTCCGGGGGAATGTGGGATAAATATGCCAATTTCATGCAAAAGCCTAAGTGCTGAGAAAGAAAAATTCCACAGTAGAGGCTGAAAAACTATTTGGGGTTAATTAACATCCATGAGTCAAAGCTTGCCTGACAGCATGAGCAGGGGAGATGGCACAGCCTCCCCGAGTTAAGCCAGAGTACTGCACAGCAGCCCTCCATTACCTGCCAAGTCCTGCACTGAAGCAGCAAACACCTGGAAATCCTAAGAAATCCTGGAAATCCTCTTCTCCTCTTGTGGAGAAAAGGATTTCCAGGATTGTGGACATATCTAGTGGAACCTTTAAACAGTACTTTGCACTTTCATTTCACTATTAAATGTTTTGAGAACTAGTGACGGGTGACACCATGTGCTTCCCATTTTTTTCCATCTTTCTTGGCTGTTCAGGCAAAACCAAAGTCTCCGTAGTCAGGTGCTAAAAGCATAAATTCCCACTATGGGTCTAGAAGAAAGAAAAGTGATGGCTATCTGGGACAATGACAGATCAAGAAATAACTGGCATTAAGTAGCTGTCACAAAATCCCTCTGAGTGAGGTATAATAAAAGCTGGCTTTGCAGTTGTTTGATTTTCACACTAATGAACAAATTAAAGTTTATTTCTATCATCTTTAAAATTCATAGTGGCAGGCAGCTGAGGAAGCACTTGCATTTTCAATGCATCAGCTTATAAGCATGTATGCAATTTTTATGGCTAAGCATTATGTCTCCTACTGTTACTTGTGATCCAGACCTGCTTTGTATTTTTCCTCTCTTGATGTGAAGAGTCTAGCTTTAAGGAGTTTTTGTCGAGCAGGTTGTGAACAAAATTGAAATAACCACAGCAAATTAATTGGCAGAGACAGAAAAGCTCCCTGGGGTGCTACAAAATGTTGAAGAGATTAGAAAACTTCCTAGAGGACAATAAAGATGTACATACATGACCAGATATTCCCCAACCTGGTATCCTACAAAGGTGGTTGTGAAAGCTGCAGTCCTGCAGGTCTTCAGTTTGACCCTTGTACAAGTGCAAAAATTAAGAGGTGGGCATGGAGAAACCTGCCAGTCAGAAGAACCTGCTTTGGATCATGACTCCCATTGCACAGCAGCCCTTGGAGTCACCTGGCACCCACTGTGCTGACGTGGAAACACTGATCTCTGACCAGACAACGTTCTCCTGAAATGGCAACAACATCAGGAAGGTGTGATCAGGGGGATTCAGGTCTCTGCTTCTCTCAAGATGACCCCTGAAATGCTTAGCTCGTGATGTTATTAGCATCAGCAGGCAAGGAAGCCAGCCAAGAGCAAAATGTATTTTATCTTTCCATCAGCAGCTGAAGTGGGCCAGTGTTCAACAGCACAGCGTGCCAGTATTTCTTCGAACGCCAAATCCGTCCTCCAAACTCCGGCTGGAGAGGGAACAGGCTGAACACTGCAGCTTCTACATTTCAACCTCACAGCAGATATTGCCTCTACATTACATGCACAGATAAAGTTTTCCTACTCTGGGCTAATTTTCACCATGGAGAAGATAAGAACAGGCTACTCAAGTCAAAGTCAGACAGACCAGGAGGGAGGCTGAACCTGCCCAAGTCTCTCTGCAATGGTTTAACCCAGATGAACGCACATCAGGCCAGTCCCAGCTACATGCAGTGTTTGCAGTGTGGAGAGTCAAAAGCACAAGTTCACTGCTTCAAAAAGCTAATCTGCTCTTCAGAAGAAAATATCCAAAAAAAAACCAAGCAATCTTCATAAAAATAGATGAAACTGGGATTTTTGGATTCTTTTCTAACCCATGGACCAGCACAGCACATGGGAAGGACTCCTCTAGGTATGTGAGTACACCAGTGAGACCATGACCATCCCATCTGATCCAGATGGTGCTTTTGCTGAGCAATTCAATGCACAGACCCCAAACCCACCTATATCTGGTCCCTATGGAGCCGTGCAAGTGAGGAGAGGATGTCCTGTGAAACTTATCTCCCATAAGGCCTTCAAACCCACTGGCACCCTTTAAATACAGCTCCACAACACCTGGCAGCTATTTTACTGTAACACCCTCCTCACAAAAGCCATGACACATTTACTCAGCAGATCCCAAGCAGCACTCCAGCACTGAGATGGGAGCTATTTCCACTGCAGCCACCAAGGACACAGATGTCCTGTGGCAGCTGGCAGCAGCCGAAGCAGAGGGGCAGCGCTTTGCACGCCCACAGAAGGAGAAGCAGGAGAGTCCTGCACAGCTTACATGCTCTAAGAAGTCTTTGCAGACAGCCCTCAGGCACTGCACACTTCAGCCACAAAGAGCTTTAAACCTTTAAACACACACCAGAAGTGCTGCTGCTCAGAGGCTACAGCCAATATATCATGCACTAAATGACTTTTGTCTCAACAGAACTGTCACTTCATGTTGTAAGAGCAAAAGAGCAAGGTAATGCAGGTCTTTTTGAGTGCTTATAGTCTGCAAAAATAAAGGTACACATTGATGAACCCAAGATACTGAACAAAACATAGCATCATATCCATGTCCATTTCCAAAGACAAACAAATAAACTTCCACTTCTGCAAAAAGTATTGCAAGCTGTTCATTTAGGAGGCTTATTTTGTTTAGAAAGCCTGCTTTTAGCTTTTCCAGACTTCTTAGCTATAGTACATTTTTCTTTAATTAGTTTAGCTCAACCAGCAAAGAGCAGGAGTTGAGAAACAAGGGTCTGCACATAAAAGCATTTAAAACCTCTGGCTGGCTAATAAAGTCTAAATATACACTGCAATCTGCCTGTCAGACTTATTAGAGGGCAGCATTGTGTTCTGTATACTACATTACTATTATTGTGTTTTCCAGGAGAATGAGTTATCCACTGATATGATTTCATGTGGGTAAATGAGGCTGCTAGGTTTGGTTCATTAGCATATTTCCTGCAGCCACCAGCATTTAAATTGGAGTTTCCCCTGGACCATACAAAGGAACAAGTGTTTACTCAAGTGTTCCACCAGCTTGTCAACACAAGGACCTCTCCCTGCATCCCACACTCCTGCCTTTGCTGGGGCTTGTGGAAGCTTCAGAAACAGGTACCTCAGAACTGAGCAGCTCCTGACAGAGATGGAATTCAATCCCCATGTTTAATGTCAGGAGATATCCTGATACACCTTTTGGAGCAGACCAAAATTAATATTAAGGGTTTTTTAGGTGCAAGTTGCCACACTAACTGCCCTGTGAGCACCTCTGGGATTTCCCACCAAAATTTCAGACTTACTTCTGTCATCAGACTCAGTCAAGGGGCTGGCAGATCTCCTGCTGCCCTGCCTAGAGCCCATTTTGGTCAACAGGACAGGGCTGTGGGGAAGCCTCCCAGGCCCCAAGGAGCAGAGTGCTGGGATGCTCAGGGCTGACATTACCTTTGTAGCCTCCTGAACCACCAGCTTCCCTCCAGCATCCAAGCTTGGTTATTGTTACTGCCCCAAAACCCCACACAGCCAACAGCACAAGGTGAGATGCAAGCAGTGCTCAGCATATGAAACTGCAGACAAACTTAAAGCAAATAGGGAGGGAAAGAAAAATGGATTTATGTCCTCTGATGGCTTGGCTAGCAGTAGGGAGAAGAGAGGGATGCTCAGGCTTTGTCCCCATCTCCAAGACTTCCTCCACACGGAGTCATTCACACTCGAACAAAGGAGCACTGAAGTCAGTGACAGGACTGGGTAGGGAGAAGGAAGAACTTTGTGACAGGATATGACATGGTGCAAAACCACATGTGAGATCAAACCGGCTGCTGGTGGGAACAGGAATATGGGCATATGGCAAAATCCAGCTCCTGGAATGATTTATTAAACAAAAATAATTTTCAAGGTTGCTTCAAATGCACTTTAATGCCCTTCAGGTCTCTTAGTGAGGCAGTTACACTGGTTACAATGGCTGTAACACTAGATTAGAAAACTTAATTCCTTTCACATACAGAACATATGAAATAGTGCTAGTTGTGACTCAAAGGGCCCCTTCCAGTATATGTCTGGGTAAGTAGCTGGTGTATTCCCAAGGAAAGTTTACTTCACCAGTGCTCCCCAGGTCATCAGGTAATTATAGAAGCACTGCAGCTGCCTGTGGTGCCATGGTAATTGTGGCTGGTGTGCACAAAGCACAAAAGGAGCAATAGCCATAAAACTGTTTTTCACTACCACTTCACAGGAAAGGTTCCCAGAGCATTGCAGTTATTTGCACCTTTCACAGCCCCACAATTTATTAGTCATTTCACAGTCATGGAAATCCAGGCAGAGATGAAGTGAGGGAGGCAAGAAAGACTCAGGAGAACTCCCCCTTCCCAGAGAAGGGCTCATTCTTGCTTGGACAGATCACTAAGCTATCAAACTCTACTAGCATCAAACAGAGAGCTGGGCTACAAAATACAGGGCAAATCAGTTGGTCTTTAATCCTAAAAAATGCCTTAAAGTAGACAGAAAACCCCTATATTTAAAGGTTTAAGCTTTAGAAACAACTTCAGAGGCAGGACGGGGAGACTCTGTACAGCAGGTCTGTATAACTAATGAGACAATAATGAAACATCTAATTTTCTAATCATGTTTTTGATCTGGTGAGCAGTGCAATGGGTTAAAAGCACCTCAAACCTACAGATGCAAAATAAAACCTGCTTAGCATGGACACTGGCTCTTCAATTCTGACAGCAGCTGTGAGGACAGGTGTCTGTTCTAGTTCAAGGATCCACCTTCTCCAACAGATTTAGATCTTCTCCAAGAACACTTGGCTTCAGCTCCAAGCTGAATCCCGAGTTTTCCAAAAATTACAGCACTGTTTAGATTTATGCAATGATTAAGAGGCTCTCCAAGTCCAGAATTCAGGTAGTTATGCTATAACAGGCTGTTCCACTACAAACCCCTGAAGGCAAAGCCAGTTTCAGGTCTGGTTTCCAAGAACAGCGCGTGCTCCGAAGACGCGCTGCACTCTGCAAGGTGTGCCTGCCACAGCACCTTCAGGAAGCCACGCCTGCAGTCCCACGCCACAGCTGCTGTGGGGCTGATGGCCCTGACCTTTACAGCTCTTACACGGCCACAGGCACCGCAGCATCTCTGACTCCAAGCTCTAAACGTTGTTTGTGAAGTAGCCAAAGCAAAGCTCAGCACCTGCAGCAGTGACTGACTCACACAGCTGGAGCATCCCAGCCAGAGCAAGATGTGCCCTCACACAGCACCAAGAGCCTGCCTGGGGATGCATCAGAGCCAGACAAGTGAGCCTCAAAGCGCTGAACTAGGGACACAGAGCAGCTTAAGCAAGGACTGAGTAAAGCTCAGCACAGACTTAAGAAAACCAGCCTAAAAAACCCTTTGTGGCTCTAACCAGGCCTCTGAGCTGCTGCTGCTACATGATGCTGTGGCATCATGATGATGCAGGATAAACCCACACCCTCAGCTGCACCAGCAGCAGAAAACCCTCCTTTGGCTACAAACGGCTCTGAAAAAGTTATTAGTTTTCTAGAGTTATTATGAAAGTGAGTATTTGTATGCACAGTTACAGCACTGCTGTAGACACTGCGCTCTGAATGAGGGAAAGGCAGAGTTGAAGAGGGATTTGTTTACAGTTGTAATTGTTCTTTGCCCTGACTTTGCTCAAGCAGCTACAATTATTAATCTGTAAATTCAACATCAAAAGCTGAGATAACTAAATAGAGACAAGGTCAGATGGAAAAAATAATCTAATTTTTTACATTACATTAATTTTTTTTCCAGCTGAGATAGCTTTATTTCTGAGCTGATATTAAGAACATACATATTTTAAATAAGTCCCACTGGCCACACATGCCATCAGCAGAGTGCAGCATAGCAAAAAATAATTGAAGTAATTGTTTTTAAGAACAAAGTATATTCCCTTTAGCCAAGATAACAGTTTTCATAGCTGAAATCAGATATGAAGCTCCACACTGAACTTATTTCCTTGCTACAAGTAATTCTTTAGATTCTTTCCTGTGAAGAGAGATGCTGCAGTTTAGAAAGGAGGTGAGCCCTGGATATCATTACCTGTGTTGTAGATCAAAGTAGCTTCATGGAAAAAAGCCCTATTGACGCTGAAGCCTGCCCATGTGGAAAAAGCTGAAAAACATAGGAGACAGACTCCAAGACCTACGTTCAAATACAGTGATGAGGACAGGAAAATATTCTTAGCCTGGAGACAAAAATAAATGAATATAATTACTCCAAACAAAAAAAAAAATCTATTACAAAATAGAAGGGAAATTTGTGTCTTTGTCAACTAAAACAAAACAGTTTAATTTCTCCTACATTCTAGTTCAAATGTAAAGTTAAAAAAAAAAAAGAAAGGAGAAACTAAGTGGAGAAAAAAGAATAAAAATTACTTTTTCCTCTCAAATCCTAAAACTAGAAACTATTTCCAAACTTTAATAGCTCTTCCAGGAGCAGAGTGTCTGGGACCATTTCACACTGAAATCACATTAGCACATCTCTCATAGTGCAGCCAGATTGGTTCTCACTTCTTTAATAACTAAGCTGTAAAACCTTTTCTATCCCCCAAATAAGCAAGTTTGTGCTGTTACAGAAAGATAACACTATAAGGACAACAAATCTGTCTTGTGATTTACTCCACACTGGCAGAATCCCACCAGGGATGAATAGATCATTTTTCTACCTTTTTCAAAATGAGGACTCAGGTATTTTCAAAATCTTTTTCCATTCATCTCTGCTCACAGCATATGCAGCATGTGAAAACGTTCTCATGTTCTGCAATGAATTTTCTCTGAGGTGGACAGCAGAAAACAACAGACCCATGAGAACCTTGTGCCTGGTCTGCAGGGAACTGCAGCACCACATTCCTGAAGTGGCCTCAGCAGACTTGGCATATTGCTGCACTGATTCATTGGCCTGTCAATGAACATAACTGGATGTTTATTAACAGTGAAAACAAATACATTTTATCTTCTACACCAAGAACTGTCTTTCTGAACAAGAGAGAACGGCAAAGGAGCAGCTGAGATATTAATATGCTTAAAATAAAAATACATAGTTGGCATAATGGTATTTGATTTAGTGTTTAGCACATGAGGAACATGAAATTTAACATGAAACATGAACTCTCACAAACAACTCCAGTTTGTTTACGTTTCTCCATTCTCAGCATAAAGGTGGGCTGTAAAGATCAGTAACCTGTTTCTACAGGGTATTAACAGAGGGAGGGAGAGGGATATAGGTACACACCACATATTAGCTACTGCCACATAATCTCACATTCTCTGATGTTTTTACACTTTTTAGCATTTCCTGAACCAGTGAGTCTGTGATTTGATAACACTCAGGGAGCTCAGTGTTCACTAATCCCATTCACCTCTCCTTTGACAAGTGCAGCTGCCCTGGGATGGATGCAGCCACCACCACATCACCGCCCACAGTGGAGCCCACACCCCTTGCAGGGTAGCTCAGGATAATTTCCTTCCTGAGCCGTTTCCCAGAACAATTTCTCAGGCCAGGATCTCATCTCCAAAATGACCTGTAGTATCAAGGATTTAGAAGCACAGAAGAGATGTGGGAGTGAAGGTTCTGGCCACAGCCAGCACAGGTCTGCAGCAAGAACCTGGTGCTGCTCAAAGACAGCCACTCTGTCCAGGGGACTACAAACCTGCATCACCCAAAGTCACCTACTCTGCTGACAGGATCCACATCCCTGGAGCCAACAGCTGCTCTAGCAACAAGAGTTCCTTGAGCCCTAGGTCTGGGTGGCTTTGTGACATCAAGCACACAGTAGCTTTGAGATCAAACCCCAGGAACAAACACTCCAGCTTCCTGCTGAAGACAGGCAGAATCCCAGTGTCAACTGAGTCTGATCTGCCCCCGACCATGTCTTGTACACAACACTCTGCCTCCATCCTGCTCCAGCAGGAAACATCCCAAAAATCTGATCTCAAGCCTTGAACATTAAGCATAGCAAAAATACAGCTCTTGAAGGCAACCTGGATCATTTACCATAAGTCAATTCTGAGGTGACTCAAATAACATCTCCCCTGCAATGAATTCACACCCCGTTGCCAACAGGGTGCCAGAGAGACTTGCTTATGGGCACAGAGTACTTTCTCCAAAGCAGACAGGAGCCATCTCCCATAAATCATCATACAGCAGAAGCACCATCTGCAATAACAAATGAGACCTCTGAGGGGTCTTTAAAGTCTTGGGTTTGCTACATTAAGTTCAAGGCATATAGATGTGTCTTTGGTAGAAGAAAATTTTCCAGCAGCATACAACTGTGCATGCCACTATTCAGGGAATGAAGAGATTCTGCCACACTGCTCTAATTAATAGAGGCTCAGTACCTCCAGCCCATGGCCAACTGGACAATTGAGGCTGCCCTCTCCAACTATTGCTTTGGAAGTTTAGGGCACATTCAGATGAAGCAGACTTACAGCACAGCGAAAACGCTATAAAGCAAAAGAGTAAAAAATGCTGTTTGTGATTGCCATCTGCACAAAACTACAATTTAAAGTATCAGTTCCTAACCACCCACAACCTGAGACTGTGTTTTCCAAAGGGCGTCTTCCCTTTTGCAGGTACAGTGTGGGCTTGGCAACACCTACAGCTACTTTCAAGGGTTCCGACTTGCCAGTGGACCTCAGTGGTAGCATTGACAAGGGCCATATTCTGTGTGTTTTTACTGATTAACAGCTACATTACAGCAGAAGGCAGACATACCTATAATACAGAATATCCAATAATACAGAACATACCAATAATATAGAACTAACAGTCCTGCCCACTGTGGGACATTGACTTACACAGAATCTTCTGCAGCATCAAGCAGGTAGGTCTGAGTTCATCACATTTCAATTCTGCCCAATTGAGATGGGAGGGTCAAAATTAAAGGGGGAAAAAAATCCATACAATGTTGAACACTTGTCTGGCAACAACATTAACAGTATTTGTAGTTATCCAGTGGAACAACTTCCATCATCATTCCCATCACATCGTGGCACAGGGAGAGAATTAAAGAAGTCACATTTGCCAGCAGCCCATATTGAAATCACATGGCTGCTGTTTAAACTTTCAATTATGGAGGATAGAGGCTGAGGGTAGAGGAGATAATCCTTATAAGAATTGCTTCAAAGGTAGAGTATGGATGAGATTTCAGAAAGGCTAACTTAGAAGCTGTGTGATGTGTCTGTTGTTTCGATATCAAGGTCATCCGTAACACTTAGACGTGGTTCTCACAAAGGAAGCCTTTTAAAAATATTTTATTTGTTTCTACAAATCAGCTGATTCTCGTTATAAAAATCCCATTAACTGAGTGCCGCACAAATCATCAAAGAATTCCCTCACTGTTTAAAGAATAAGACAAATGAGACACAAGACAAACAAGGAACCCTGTTTACACCATGCTGAGGAAACCAAAGCTCAAGCCCAACACAAAATAACTGGAATAATTTCATCTTTCAGTGAAAGCAAGCTGAGTTGCTCTGCATTTGCTCCCCTGCCCCAATGTTCTGCACTCAGATGCTATGGATTAGCCGATTTTCTCACTATGCACTGCACTGACTTGTGCATACAGGTGAGCTGAAGCTACGTATTTTGAGAATAATGCACTATTCTGTCCTTGTGAAACCTGTCTTTAGCTATTAACTATGCATGGTGCTTTCATAATACATGTACTTGGGAGGAATTTTCATCCCCACAAGCCCTCTGCACTAACAGCTTTCAAACCTTGCATGGAGTGTTCTTCAGGGTGGCAAGACAACAGAACAGCCTGCTGTCCCCTGCCAGATCCAGGACAAGAGGAAAATTTCAGGCCTTCTGAAGCTTGCTGGTAAATATCCCAAGGGCCTAATAGTGCTTCACTGCATACAGCCACACCGGAGCAATTCACTGAAGGGTAACACCTCTCTTTTTCAAACACACTTATCTTTCTCAGTTAACAAGTGCTCCACCTGGGAACCCTGTGGGGCACAGAGAACATCCACTTTATGCAATGATGCTCCACCAACTCTTAGAGTCTGATGTACAGTTTAGTACAGGAAAGGTTTTCTTTGGGGTTTCTCACTGCAAACAAAGAGCAAAGCAGAGATTCCCAAAGAAAAAACTTGAAGCAAATAAATCTCAGAATTGTTTCCTCTCTGTTTCTCATGTGGTTAAAATTAACTGGTTTCCTCTGTCTAGGCAGCAGAAGACTACAACACACCAGAGAAGCCAAAATTGCTCATTTCTGAAACTCCACTCCTCAACGGTGCCATAAATGGCTGTAATGTATTTCTGAATGGCAAATACAGAAGAAATGGAACAACTCTCCTTGAGTCAATGATAGCTCAGATAACAGATAAAGCTGAGATTTTACTCTTGTTCTTTAACAATCATCAGGAATGGATAGAGAATAAAACCTGAAATACTGCAGGGGATTTCAGCACAGAAAAACCTGGAGATCCTACATGGCTGCCACCGAAATGCCCTCCAAACATTATCACCACCACCCAGATGACAATGCACTAATTCAAAAATGCTGTGTCCAACAATCAGCCACTTGGAAGCACAGGATTAAACACACATCACCCTGGAGAAAGGGAAAGGTGATGACAAGGGACCAAAAACTAGCAACTGTAAGTTTAATAAAGGAAGGCTCAGAGGCAAATTTAGCTAGGAAAATTAAGAACCATATAGGTGGAGTTTAAGGCAATTGAAGATTATTCCACTGCTGTTTCAATCAGTTCCACATGGTAGGGGTCAAAAAAGTTATAAGATATTTTTAACGCTTTTCATTGCAGAGTGGCAGTAGTTAAGTGGTGTCTGCATGGGTTACATCATCAGTTCCAAACTTGTTATTCTACTACCAACTAAGCAGAATCTGAAAGTGAAGCTAATTAAACAGAACCTAAATTCAGCAGGTTTGGATGACTTTCACCACAGTTTTAAAAGAACATCCTGAATCATTCTATTATTGATATCAATTTTAAATATGTTGGGTACATGGAAGTCACAGTAGCTGGGAAAAACCGCACCGATGTGCCAAGTATTTTAAGAATTAAATAGAAAATCCTAAGAATGATCTCCAATAAATGAGTGTGATAAAATTAATCTGTATAAATTGGAAATTCTCCAGAATGCACAGTACCTAGTATTAATAGATTTTTTTAAAGTATAAAATAATACACTTCATCATGATTTTAGTCAATAAAATGACACTGTGGACTCTCCATACAGAATTTAGCTTCATGCTACACAATAATTTGATTGAGATGAGGAAATAACATGACATGTATTAATGGATGAAAATCATTTCATGCACTGGTGACTGAATAGTCACAGGTATACATGCATGCTCCTATTGAGGACTTGGCAGAGGCTCCTCCTTGGCTCTGTGGTGTAAATGAGTAGAAGAGAATCTAAAATCATTACTTATCAAGCCTGAGGATGGCAAACGTTGCAGAACTGCTAAATAACTGAGAAGGGAACAACAGAGCCACATGGCTAAATAACCTCCACCAAAGAACACAGCAGAGACTTCAGTAGTGCCACACACACACAGAGCAACACAAACAACGGGGCAGCCTCCTGTGAAGCCACTGATTTTGGCAGGAACTTCATGGTCAACATGCAATTAGGGAAGCTGAGCACACTGTGCTGGAATGGTCCTCTGCTCAAGGGAAGCTCAGAGAACTTTGGATGTGGGATGCTCAAAATAAAAAATAAATCAGCATGTGGGATTAGCACTGTCAAAATTATAGTAAGTTTTAATGCCTGCAATTCAAGAAGAATATTGAAAAACTGAATCCAGTGCAAAGAATCTCCAAGAGGATGATTAGAGGACCAAAAGCTCAGCTTAGAGAAAGGCTCCAGAAGCACCATCTGTTCTCCTTAATGAAGGGAGAAGGTTAATAGGACAATCTGATCACAGTTTGTAAGTACCCACGTAAGGAACAGAAATTTGATCAAAGAGCTCTGTCCTTTAGCAAATCTGGTCTACCAAGAGGTAATACAAAATTCAGACACACTCAGGCCCAAACAAAGATATGTCTATGATGGTTGACCAGTTAAAGCCGATGTTGACAGTATTAACAGTATGGATACCTGTCAGTAAGGCTGAATGCAGGACAGTAAAAGTTGTCATGGATTTTCAATCACAGATTAAAAATATGATGGCACGATTTTTTCCCCCATACTCAGAGGCAACTTTCTAGCTAAAAAAGAATTAATTCAGAGCAGCCAGGGAATTTTGCAGCACAGACTTTACACGAGCAGCCCTGTGTGTCCCATGAGGCCCCTACAGCAGGAGCATCTCTCCAAGGTAGGGACTGTGATGTGCACCAGGGGAAGGCTCTGTCATTCTGGCATCTATCAAGAATTAAAGTTTTAAGACTGAAGCTTCTCTGCTATACCATGAGCTGGCCAACATTCCCACACCAAGCTGATATTTATCACAGTACCGCATCCCTCAGCATCTCCCACAGATGTGACTGTTTGGGATAGAACATGCACATTCAGATGGAGCCTGAACTCCATGAACCTTCAGCCCAGGTCACATCCTGCAGCACCCTGAACCATGCAGAAAGGTAACAGCTCTAACAGGCAAAAGTGAAGAATACAATCCTTATTTAATCCCATTTTAAAATTAAATATTCATTGCTTACTGTGGGTTGTTTTTAGAAGGACTGGGGGATGTGCTGTTCTTTCAAATGTTCTTTGGCTCTGGAAGATGAGGGAGCAGAGCATCAGCTGCAGGACCCCCCAGCTGCTGCTGGTTCCATAGGTTTTACTGAGAAGAGCCTTTAGTATTAAAACATCCCAGTCACAGGTCTGGGCAGCCTATTCAACAGTCACCTTGTTAATACCCCAGCAGTGCTAAGGAATAAGTAGAATTACAGAAGGGCTTGGGTTGTAAGGACCTTAAAGATCATCTAGCTCAGGGGAAGATGTTCCAGCCAGCACCTTCTTCTAGACCAGGTTACTCAGAACCCCATCCAGCCTGATCTTGAACACAGTCCACCACCTCTCTGGTAATTTAAGCTCTTCAGCATGTTTTCTTAAGAAGCTCTTTGACTCCTGGGTGCCAGAGGTTTGTATCCTCAGGGCTTGCACTGCAGTGTCCTACACTCTGATAAAGCCTTAAGGGTGCACAAGGGGCCTTGAACTCCCCACATGAGGCCCCAGTTCTCTCACTCCATGCTATGAAAGCATTTGCAGCTCCAACCTTTTGGTACAACTGTATTCCTCCTCTTCTTTGCCTTACATTTAAGCACAAAGGAAACATTTAAGTGTTTCCTGCCCTACAAACAGCATTCAGGCACTGTTTTTAAGGGAAACAACTACAGAACAGAATCTAATACCTCAAATCAGAAGTACAAAAAGCTGCTGGTGGATTTCTAGGAATGAGGGCCTAGGGGAGAAGGGGAGAGAGTTTTGCTAGAGGCAAAAGCAGCCTATAGAACAACCAGCAGCAGGCTGGCTATGTGTAACCATTTATTAATTCACTTCATAAGAGCCACAGCCCAGGGCAGAGTTGAACTCCTCTCTGCATGTAGTTGCACATGCAGCAGATTTCATTGCTAAGGCTCTGCTGAAAAATTCCCAGCCCTGTCCCTCTGCTGAGCCTGCTGCTCCACTCCTCGTTGCTGCATGGAGCCACTGATGTTTTGGAGGGGGCGGGAGCCCATCCCTTTCTGGCAAGGCAGGCACCTCATGTAAATTCATTGAATAAATGCAGTCATTTCTCTCAGCTGATCCATCCCCACGTGCATGTGCTGAAGCTGTGCCAGACCCTCAATGCAGCCAACTCTCCCACAGTTCATCACTCCTGAAGGTGAAACTGTTCGTCACCCTTATCAGCATTTCCCCCTTCTCTTCTCCTCCCCAACTGCCTTTTCTGAATTTCCTGGCCCTCCTTTCTCACAGGAGCCTGACTCCGCACAAGTCAAAAATCAAACCCAGGCAGAGCCTTGAAAGAGACCTTGGAGAGTAAAGGACATGATAAAGTTATTTTAAGCTGAGGAAAACGGCATTTTCCCTTAGAGGTTGATTTCAGTCTCCAGAGCCCTTGAATTTTTAGACTTAAATCTTTCTCCTTGATAGGGCTCCATAGTAGCTGAGACCCACAAAGAAGTTTCCAAAGCACAAGCAGACATAAATAACTAGAAACAAAACTGGAGCATCATCACTAGATGCTCACATGAGCTCTGGCTTCTGCAGTCAGTCCATGTGAGCCTTTAGTCATCTGAAACAGCACAACCCTCAGCTCTTCATGGACAAGGAAAGCTGTGCTGGATCAGCTGGAGCCAATTCTTTCCCACCTCCATAATGGAGAAAAGACCAACTCCTAGTCCCAGCCTGAGCTGAAGAAGTTACTCCAATTAAATGAGGGACTGATGAGCAGAGCTGCAGTGTGGAGCCCACCCCACCTGCTACTGAGCCCAGGGCCCATGCAGGTCAGCAACACCTTATCACATCTCACAGGGCTGGACACAAGATGAAAGAGATCATCTTCCTGCAGGGGATGCTTGTCACCTCTGGGTGCTGCTCTGAGCAGAACCCTCCACACTAACCATGGACATCCAGGGCTTTTTTTTTTTTTTTTTTTGCCTTGTGCAGTGTAACTACTAAAAGCTAAAAATACATGGTCAAAACAGACTTCAAAATTCACATACTCAAAGCTTCTATCCAGCTGTGAAAGCTCTATGGGCTTAGGTTTACATCATCTTCACTTTTACTAACTTCAGCTGCTGTAGAAGCCTTCTCCAACAAGAAAACGAGTGTTTGGTTCTCCTTTATTAGGAATCTTGGAGAGAATAGCAAGGGAGGTACTCAGAGCATGCAGAGAGAGATCTTTCAGAAAAGTAGATGAAATAATGTATTATTTTAAAGAACACACAAGCAGTCAGCCAGCCAAAGAACCTTTTAAATTTTTAATTAGAGATCTTTTTCTGTCTTTTTTGAATTTGGGGAGGGAGTGATAGAGATTTTTATCAGACTTTTTTCCAGATTCAGTTACATAGCTCTAGCTCTGTATGCACTTCTAAAGAAATTAAACATTGATTACTTTCCAGAAATGACTGGTGATTGAGGATGCCTTAAATTGAGACTCTGAGACTCTTCCTATGGCTTTTAGTTGCATTTAAGAGTGTGCAATCATTTATCAAATCTGTTACCTTTCAAAGCATTGTCAACTTCATTTCTTCAAAGAGGCACTACAGTTCCCAACCACCAAAAAATTCCTGCCCATACCTTGCCAGCTTTTCAATGTACATTTTCACACCCAGGGCAGCAATGCCAGAAGTAATCCCATGGGGACATCCATAATACTTTTAAAGTATTATGGTGCATCAGACTCCTTCCTTACAAAAAGGATCTCTATATTTGGAACCTATGCACAATTCAAACATGAGAACAGCCAAAAATTTGGCAATTCAGCTCCGATCCATTTGGTCCCCTTTTCTGACTCCCTCTGCTCAGACAAGCAGTTTTTACATCTTCTCAGCACATGCAACCTTGCCATGCTGCCAGAGCCAGGAGCCACACGCCCCTGCCAGTGGCAAGCAGCCCATCAGTGGCATCTCACTCCTGGGAAAGGCACAGCTTCAGGCCCAGCTGAGCTCCAAACCACAGGGGAACAGATAACCCACAGCAAGAGCAGAGAAGCTCCTTGCCTTTTCTCCATGTGTGTTGTACCAGCTAAGCTGTCTGCGCCTGATTTTTTTTTTTGGAATCAAGATTACATCATCATTTAAAAACCTAGATCCTGAATCCAGCTAAAGGCCTCCTGGTAAATCAACGATGCTCCTTTAACACAGCAAGTTCCTGCACACATGCTGTTCTAACAGGGCATGCCATGACACACTAGAAGCCAAGCCACTTAGCCTGAGAGCCCAAGAGAAGCTGCTGCAGTAATTGGGTTCAACCTGCACTACACAAAGCATAGCACTGCATTCTGGGTTGGACATATCGAAGCAAAGCATGTTTTGATCTCATTATCCTGAGATCAGCACTACCTTCTCCCCAGCAAAGTTACTGTCTGCTTAGCTCTCTGCAGTCCTCACTTTCTAACATGGACAGCACCAAGTTTACCTCTCTCTGCATGTGGCTACAATCTCCATGCTTGGGGCTCAGATGTGACACGCCTGCTTTAGCATCAGTAACTACACCAGAAGTTCTCAGTGAGATTCAGGAGGCAGTCATTCAAGACAGCCAGAAATTCTGGACCAGTGAGTCCAGGCTGTGGGGCTGCCACAGTGTAATCGTGTGCTGCAGCTCTAAGGCACTGAAGGGAGGCTGCACATCTGCAAGGGGGAGCTGAGCCACGTGCAAAGCTTTACAAACCACTTCTGCATCAGCTGCTTTGAATGAGCCACAGCCACCTCTGCCTGGCCTCAGGCTACAGGGATGAAGAGGCCTGAGCTTGCAGCACTTCTGGAAGTTAAAGGTGTCTTAAGTTTTTCCCATTGCTTTCTGTGGTCCCCTATTTAATGCATCAATAAGACCAAACCACCACCTCCAGATTTCCATCAGCTTTAGAGAGCTCGTTATTAGACAGTGCAAAAACATATGAGCCATATTTGAACTTTCTAAAGACATATTCCCTGAAGGGGGAAAAATTTCCCTAGATGGTCACATTCAGCTTCTTTATGGACCATAACTGCTATTTGATCCGTTTCAGCAGCAATGCCCTGAAGGGATGACGGGAACTTGGGCTGAAAGCACGAGGTATCAGACACAGACACACAAAAGGGACAGCACTTGTCAAGCACTTGCAGTTTATTGGGTAAATAAAAAACCTGACTGCACATCAAAAGCATGCTAAAGGGACAAAATTTGATCAAGGTGTCAGAGCAAATAAGCAGACAGGCAAGACTATTCCCACCATGACCTGAAACCCTTCCAGCAGCTTTTTCTTGTTCCCTGACCAGCTGCTTACCTGCTGAACTTGACCCTTGGCTGTAATTTCGGTGTAGACCTATCTTATTGATGCAGAAATGTAAACAGTAAGTGGAGCTGCACCACAGCTGCAGTCATCATCAGATATTCTTCTCAGCAGCCACGGGATGATTTGTCACTTCTGCATCAACATTCATTGTGGGTGCTCAGCTCCACAAACAGTCCAAACAGTAGTCATTCATTCACCATTTGATCCAAAAATAGACTTGGGTTGGCAAGAAACAGGTCACCAGGAAAATGTAATTCAGCAGACAGAATCAGCAGCTATCACTACCTCCAGCAAACCAAAGTCACCCCTGGCAACTTCAAATCAACGAGTGCACAAGAATAACCAGCCCAGTTCCTGATGCCAACTTGTTCATCATAAATACACTTCCATTCATCTTCCCATCTCCACTGTTGAGACCCAACTCAAAGTCATTGTCCAGATGTCAAGTATAGACAGAACAGTTATTTTCTAGCACAAGTCAGAAGGTCCAACTTTGTTTTTTGCTTCCAGGTCAGGTTATTTCTCACATCCCCAAAATGTCTGTGGTAGATCAACTGAATGTTGTTGGAGCTGCACTCTCAGTTCTGAAGTCCTGATAGAGAGATTAGCTTTGAATTTATTTGTGTAACTATATAAATGCTAGAAGCAACTTAGAAAAAAGCCAACAACTAATTTTTCCAATGTAGCTCTAAATAAGCTAACTTGCTATCAGAGTTCAGGTAACATTTGCCATCACTGCCTCCTATCAGTGGCACAGACAGTGTGATAAACAGCTGCTGTTATAGTAAACAAGCACAGGTACTTTTTGTACTTGTGTGTAGACACAAACATAAAAATGCAGAGTGTGTATGTTTTTGTACATAGTCACTGGCCAAACAGAGCTGCTATTTGGTACTACCAGAGAAAATCCTAATACAAGAGGACAAAACTGCAGACCTGGACCAATTCATGGTACCATCCATGACACAGCCGAAGTGTAGTTCTGGTGCACTTCTGATGTTTGACACAGACATGTGGAACTGCAGGCTCCCAGGAGCTCCTTGGGAGAAAAGTGCTCCCAGCTGGCTCTTAAAGAAGTTTTTTTGGACATAAATGCATTTTAATTGAAGCTTAATTAGAAAAAGCAATCTTGATTAAATTTACTTGAGAAAAAGGTTTCTCAGGTCCAGGTTAGAAATGGAGACTAGTACTCTGAACAGATGGGTTATCCAGGTATCCAGACCATTTCTCTCTATGTAAAGGAGTGGGAAAGCATCTATTACCAAGAAAAAGCAGCAGAGAAAAAAAAACCACTCAATTTAAACTGCCAGTAACATAACCTGCAGAAGTTGCTGTATATGTGGTTGCACAAACACAAGATAATTCCCAAGATCTTAACTTGGATTTAGCAGACAAGAGACCAGCATTTGATTCCCTGCTCACCAGACACCCAAGGAGCCAGAAAGCTAAGAACTGTTTCTCTGAAGCATATTGTTATTGCAAGGCTGCATCTTGCACAACTGTGCTGGCCAGAGTCCCCACTGAGAGAGGACTTTGGAGAGCTGGCTCCCTGATCTGGCCCAGGCTTCCAACACTGCAGCAACTGGCATGAAAACCCTCCTGCCAGGCTGCTATGGAGAAAGAGATTTATGCTTGTCATGTCCACAGAGAAGGTGTGATGGCTCTGTGCTTAGATGTAGAACATCAACAGCTATATTAAGAATATATTCTTAAGAATTTCCCAAACAGCTTTTGCTGTTCAGGAACTAATCTCAACACAGAATTTTACCAGGTATTACCTGCTATTTTGTTTTTCATTCCCACAACTGCTGCAGGTGATAACTGTCAGATTAATATTAAATGTTTGGTGTAGAAGTGTCTGATTTTTTTTCTTGAGAGTAATTCCAGCATCTCTTTGTTCTATGCACTAGGAAGATGCCCGTGTTTTTATGTGCCTGCTGTGTCAACAAAGACATCTGGGGACTATTTTAAGTGCCCTCTACAGCACCATCCCAAAGTTCAGAACATTTCATAAACACTAACTAAGCCTTAAGGCATCCACAGTGAAATATTATGACCTCCCTTTCACAGATGGACACACTGAGGTTGCAACTTGCCAGTGCACAATGTTATTTCTATTTCTGCTTCTGGCTCCAGCTTACAGAGCATCCTGGCACAGGTCCGTGCTTCAAGCACCTCCCTGGTGCAGGCAGAACTTCTCCACACATTTCCAAGAGCTAGCACCAGGCCTGCTCCTAATTTAACAGAGACAGGATCGGCACATCGGGAAAGGAGCTTTGGCAGCTCCCACAATGACTTTCCTGAGAGGCTGGCAACCAGCAGGGCTGCTCCTGGAAGCCTGACGTTCAGGGCTGCAACGGTGCTTCAAAGAGGGAAGTTCAAATTGCAGCCCATAGAAAATCCATGTGTATCTGTACAGAAATGCAGCAGAATCAACCCTCTTGAATTAGTTTTTAAGCTTTTTTTGAAAACACTCCTCCTCATATCCCCATGTTAACTAGCCCAGCAACACTGCCAGCACCAAGTTAGAGCTATGGGACACATTTATCAACAACCATTCTTCCAATAACTAAGTGAAAAGCTGCATGGAACCCTGCTGTTACCACCGAGAGGCACTTACCCCATCTCAAAGCTTATTTTATGCTCATGAGCTTATACCCAGATTTCCTTCTCTGCTACAAGCAAGCTGTTTAAAGGGTTTCTAACTTAAAATGGAAAATGGCTTTTTTAAAGCTTAAAAGTCACAACAGAATGCTCCACACGCCCAGGATGTCAAGCCAACACACAGAGCAAGACAACCATAATGCAGTATCTTCTTAGGCAACTTCATAACACCTTCCTGCCTCAGGAGAGCCTTCTTTCACTCCCTGTTTTCCCCTCCTGCCTGGCATATCTTTTATAAACCCCTCAAAGCATAACATCAGCATTGTTGCTTCATCCTGGTGCACCAGGGTGCTGCTGGAGGTGCTCAAGGATTTTAGCATCCCCAGAGGTGTGCACAATTAACCCGTAGCTTGCATCCTGCCTTCTCCCAGGCAGACAGATGTTGAGCTCAGCTGAAGCTATTAGGGAAGACAAACCAGGTTTCCATGGTTATGGGAGCCTGAGCTACTCATCTCAGGGAAAAATGCAATGCATGAACCACTGTTAGGAAGCAGCAGAAACAAGGCCAGACTTCTGGGCAGCTGTGCAGAACAGCTCCTTGATGTTTTACATGTGGGTACCAGCACAAAAATCCAACCAAACAACTTTCTTGACAGCCTGCAGGTCTGCAGGCTTAGACAGCAACAGTGTCATCCACGTTCCACTGCACTTGTGCTGTGGCAGTATCTGCAGCACAGATGGGCAGGGCTGTGTTTCTGGCCCTTGCTCACCTGGGAGAGCCTTACCACCCTCTAAAGGGGGTCCATGCTGCAGGATGAACATTTATTTGTTACTAGAGAGAGTAAACTGTCAATAGATCTGAGCTGCTGGTCTCGCAGGCGAGATGAAGCCAGGTGCAGGCTGCTCTCGGGGCACGAATATAAAGCTTGTGCATGAAAACCCCATGAAGGCAAACTCTGCAGGTGTGAATTTGCAAATCTGTCCCATTAAATTAGAAGCCTTTGGCTCAGTGTGCTGCAAAAATACACACAGAAAGGCACAGACCCCTCTCTCCCCTTCTCTGAGCCAAGCATAACACACTTTCCTTCATGCTGTCCCAAAAGTAAAATGGTTTACGATCAAAAGTCCATGCTGCTTCAAACTGAAATGCTGATGAGGCTGAGGATGCTGATACAATGTGGAAGTGACAACTGCAGAGCCCCAGCAAATTTCTGAGGCAGTGACTCTCCAGGGCAGGGAACATCACATTCTCAATCCCTTTTATGGTGCTAGAATAGCATCACAGCTATGTTAATTCCCAGGCAAGGAAATTATTCTTTCATAGCAGAATAAAATAGATTTCAGGGTTATTTTGGGAGTTCAGACCAGGGAATTAGTTGATCACCTTTCCCCATCCCCCTGATATTTCTCTCTACTGCCTATCCTGACATCAGAGCAGCCCAGGCTTAGCAACATCTATGCCTGATAACTCAACTCTACCAACACCTTGGAAACCTGTGAATCCTGTGCTGCCAAAGCCTGTCTGAGCAACAGCCACCCCAGACTGAGGTTCGTGACCTTCTGCCAGGGCAGGAACCACATGCTCCACCAGCAGTGGGCACTGCCCACACACACTCCCAGCCTGAAACTCCTGTTTCATTCCCCTAAGCCACTGCTCCATTGCATAGCACAGGGGTACCAGAGCCAATGAACGCTAGAATAAAGACACTTATCCAATATGGAATCAGATCAATGTAAGCCAATTACTTTTCCACAGTGTTTGACACTGATCTGCAATTAACAAATCAATTACAAAATTATTTTCCCTTCTTCTGACAAGAAACAAGCTGTCACCATCCATAATGCTGTATCCTAGTCTCCAGGACTTTCCAGAAGAGCACAAAAGGCTTGAGGAGAAGCAACTCAGAAGCATCCAAGAAGGAAGGCATTTTTTTCCTATTTCAGGGCAGATTTGGCTGGTATTGACCACTCAAGGATGACTTCACTTTCTAAAGAGTCACCTGTGGGACACTAATTTGTTTGACAAATGAGACTCTGTGGGGTGCAAAAACACAAACACACATACAATGCCAAGGCAGTGCTTAGATCCACATTAAACCTTCTCCAAAGTGCCGAGCTGGAAAACACGCTTTCACAGATCCACATTCTGTAGGACAAACAATGATTTTGAAATTTCTTTGACTACACCATACTGCATATTGTAGCAGACCTAAGCAATCTCATGATAACCACACAAAAGAATTGCTGGAGCTCAGCACTTGCCCATCAGGGTGTCTTAGGCAAACTGCTTGCTGAGGCAGACATTTGAGACTCTACTTAAAATATATTTGCCTTAGCAAGGGTTATTCCTAAACAATTAGTGCTACTCTCCTCAAGGCTGCACATTATTCATTTAGCTCCTCTGAGGCACTCAAGGAGGATCCAAGATGTACAAATCTTATGGGCAATTCAAACTCAGAGCAGGGATCTGATGCTGTTCTCTCTCCAGTAAAACTGCTGGCCAAAGGCACCCAAGAGCAGCTCGTGAGCTGCTCAAGCTGCACAGCATCAAATGCTTGGGGGTTTTTAATTTGTCCAGTGTGCCATTAAATCTCACCTGCTTGGCCTTTTCACCCTAAATCCTTGCAATAAAGCTGCAGTAATTTGTGCTCCTTGCAACCAAACTTGACCCCTCTTCTCTGCATTCAAACCAAGTGCATTTTAACAGCAGCTTGCTGGGAATGCCTTGGGACACTCAGGTGCATCTGCTGTGGTTCCTTTTCCTCTCTTAGGCAGAGATAGGAAGGAAAGCCACACACACACAAGGCACTGCTACTCTGAGAGGCTGCAGAGTCTCAGCAAAAGGAAATGTCCCTTCTATTGACCACAGGGCTCAGCTCAGCTTGGCTTTGGTCAGTGATTTGTACGTCCCTCTCAAACATCCATCCCAAGGGCTCTGGCTGTCCCCACACTTGGATAAAGATAGAATTGGGAAGAAAGCATCCTGCACTGGGCAGATAAGGATACCAAAAGTCTGTGTCTGGATCCCCTTGGGCATCCCTGTTACTGCCCAGGAAGCAGGATGGTCTACAAAGGAGTGAAAGTTTGGGTTGTCACACCTGTTTTCTCAAATCACTATGCAGAGACTGAAAGGAAAGAAATTCTAGATCTATCAGATACTTTCCAATATAATCCTTCTGTGTGATATGCTAATAAGTACAATTCAAAATAAATCAATAAACCCAAGTAACCAACAGAGGAAGGAATTTCTTTCTTGATGACAGAAACATCCATTAATGTCTTGTTGGTTGAGCTTCAGAAAAGGCCGGGCTATAAATAGCTATACATAGTGTTTCTTATCCAAAAAAAAAAAAAAAAAAAAAAAAAGAACAAGAATGAAGTGCAAAGGCAAACTAATTGGTAAGGCTTGTGCCCAGTGACTTGGAGTGCTGGCACACTTTTCTGTCATTCACACAGGGACGGATATAAAGTCAGTATCTACATGGTTAAACAGCTTTCTAGAAGTAGTGCTGGCATGGGGCAAGGCAGCAGTGGAAGCAGACTCTGCTGTCCCACAGCACATGTCACAGAGCTGACACTTTTGACAGCTTTTCTCCCACAACTCTTTGCAGAAGGCTTGTCCCACCAGGACTGCAGATCTGGGAGAAGGCAAAGCCTCCCAGCACAGCCCGACATGGAGCTCTCACACAGCCAAGAGTGAGAACAACTCCAGAACCAGGCCAGCAGCCCAGCCCCACCTGCATACCCCAAGCTCTGCTCAGGGGCTCCTGACCTCCCGCGAGAAAGGGGGAGCTGGCTCAGGGCAATACACCTCCAGGGCAGCTCAGTACAGACCACTGTCCCATGAGAGCCTGGGCTAGGAAGAGCCCAGAATAAAAGTGAGATTGCACCAGCTGAGTGATTGGTTTTGCAGCAGCAGGAGCTCCCAGGAGCTCTGCACTGGCTCAGGTAGCTCAGTTGGTAGCCCAGAATAAACCTGCTCTTCGGCTGCCCCCACGGAGCAAGGACCACTCCCCACACTCACAGTGGAGCACAACCCTTTGCTTTTAAGGCACCATCATAACGGAAGTATTCAGGGTTTAAACTAACACTCCATGGTCCTGACAGCCTACAGTCCATGCAGGAATGTACTACAACAACATTCTCATGTCTGCCCTAAGCTTCTGATTGGTTTCTAGGTGGAATTTAACAAAACCAGGGTTTTTTTTGGCTTATACAAGAAGTAGCCTGTCACCCAGATAAAACCACTGAAGATAACTAGCCAGCAGCACAGATCTACACAAATCTAAGAAATCCTTTCTTATGGCATACATTATTTTTTGAAGAAAGCACACGCTATAAAACAATTCTTATCTTGAGCCATTTCCTTCAAGTCTTGAGAAGTGTCTTAGTATTTGTTTGTTGCTTTTCAATACTATCTGAGCAGAGATTAGACAGCAACTGATTTTGTGAACACTGTGCATAGATCTTTGAGAAATATCCATCTTCCATACAGAGCACTCAACCATGAGACACTGAACCACAGAGTGAACAGTTTCAATTTAGAGTAAATGCAAAAACTAAATCTGCAGAGATATATCTGTTATTTTCTAAATTAAGTGCAGGCTTTCTAATAAATTACTCTTCATAAAAACTGGGGGACCAGCAAAGCTGTATTATCTTTTCAAAATATCCTTATGTATAGGCTACAGAAATAAACACTGTTTTGGTAACTCCTTTTCCAGAACAGGCAGGAGTATCACCTACACACAGATACTTCTGCATACTTCCATTTCTATAATTTCTTAGGATCCAAGGTCCTACTTACTGAAAGGCACATCTTAATGAATGCGCACTCACCTCTCAACCTCTGAGCGGTTCACACCCATCTCTGGCAAAAACACACCTTTAAATCTGCATTATGTAACCATTTCCCTGTACTCCGTGATTTTCCAGCAGGTAACTTGTTTTTGAAGTTGCAGTTCAAAGGCTGTCTTTGAAAGGTGGACCATGCCTCCAAAAGCACAGTCTCCACGCTTGCCACACTGAGCAAAGGCACAAAAAACACCCTCTTCCGAGTCAGTGTTACTCCTTCAGGGAGCCTGATGCTTGGAGTCAAAACCCTTGCAGGTACTGAACTCCAATTTATAAGGACCACAGTACTCCTATGGAAATGCTCAGGCAGGTAGAGAAATAAAGTGAACACCCTAGACATCTAGCCTTCTCTTAACGCCACAAAAATCTTCATTTAAGACTAAAACCACATCCTTTAATCTCTGTATATCCACTGAGATATTCACATATGGGTAAATAGTAGAAAACATCACGTATCCTTAACATCCCTAAACCCAGGAATCATATGTGCTAAAAGCAAGCATAATTACTGTGCTGACTTACTGCTGCTCCATTTCTTTATGCCAAAGGAGGCCAATAATATCCTCATTCAGAGAGGTCATCAGCATATGAACCAGGGTCACAGGTGCTTCCTCAACAAGCCCCCTGACTTTCCTTATTACCACTATTGAGAATTGTCTTTTGGATTTCTACCCCAACCCCACCCCTCCAATCATGCAAGACCAACTCTGCATTTTCCAACAATGAGACAGTCTCATCAGGGTGACTGCAGTGAAGTATCATACAGGGCCAAATAAAAATGTTCTGCCATCTTCAACTAATCCAAAAATAGTTGAAGAATATTTTTAATTAGTTCAGCTGCCTTTCCCTACTAACACACTGCTTCAAACTTGTGGTTCACACCCCCATTCTCTTTTTAAGGGAAAGTCCCTGGAGAACTACATCTTTCACATTGCAATAAGGAGTCTCCTTGTCGTTCATTAGAGATATGAATTTTCTGATGTTCTAGCTCAGAGTATCATGGAAAAGGTGTTTTACTCCTAACTGTGCTAGAATGAGTGTTTTACTAGCACTTTCAAGGGTGACCTTGAGTAAGCGGCTCTACTCTGTGCCTCATTTTCCTCTGTAACACTGATACAGCTCTTGGCTTCCTTTTTGTAGCACTGATACCCAAAAATACAAAGAGCTATGCAACAATTTAGTGTTGTATGTCACAAAGGCTGGCATTTCACCAGGCAGGCTGATTTGAGGGGAGGAAAGAATGGAGTCCAGCTGCCAGACTCAGCTCCAGAAGCCATGTAGCATTAGGAAAAATATTGAAACCAGTAAGAATCAAGTTTTGGGCTCCTTTGACAAAACATGAAATGCCACAGGAATACATCTCATCTGAACGCCCTTGAGATGCTGATCTAGGTTTAACAGAAGAATCAAAACAAAGCAATTCCATACTGATAAAGTGACTTCAAGTCCCACAAATTCCCCATTCCATCTTTTCTTAGTCTGGACAACAGCTAGTATCGAAATATTTGAACTTTTTAGGAAATAGGTATTTCAAAAGTTATTCAAGTCTATACCAGAGCTGAAAGGCTTTGCCTTTGCCAATATTTTTACTTCAGTCCCAGGACAGTTACATGGTGAGCTGTACCACCACCATAAGGAGCTGTCCTTGCTTGTTCCTGACCAGGCTTTACAACACAACAAAATGGATCATTTTCAGAAAAAGATTTTGAGTTCTTTGGGTTCTACCCTGTATTGGTGAAATAGCAATATTATCCAAACAGACAGTATCAGGAGCATTACAGTACCTTTGCTTAAGCACCAGCAGCATGAGATGCAAAAGAGCCCGAGATGTTGACTTGAGATGTGCCAGTTCTATTGCAGGCACAGGTGGGAGTGCCAGGACAGGGGTGACTGCAAAAGTCAAAGGGAACAGGACAAGACAAATACAGGAAAGCACCCACCAATACAGGTGCTTATTGATTTGGGCCTCTCAATGGCCATTTTACACTTCTGTGTAACTATAAGTGGTGTGCCCCTGTCAAGATTTGGTGAGATGGACTCACTGACCTCTCTGAACAGTCCCAAATACATCCATTACCCACAGAAACAGCCTAGTACCTGAGGTGCCTCAAAATTAAAACAGCACAACTCTTCTTCCCCTTCCTTCAGAGAAAGGTGATTAAAAATAGCCACCTGCTAGAAGCACACACACTGACAGGGAGCCCTGGGTATTTACCTCCAGCAAAGAGCCATAAGAAAAAGAAAGGAAACAATTACCCAAAGAATAATGTTCTTCTCTATGTTCTTCTCTATTCATCATTTCTCTATGTTAACTTTTCTATTACTGCAAATATTTGTCTTTGAAGATCTTTTTCTGCATGAAAAATTAGATTTACTGCACGTGGAACCTTTACAGATTATTAAGCCAAACCAACTACACTATTTTAAACTTAAAATATGGTCACTATAATAATTTCATAAAGCATGTAGATTTTAAAATTAAGAGTGATTATATAAACAATCTATAATATTTTCATAGCTCTATAAAAATTCTGATATTTTAAAGTATTAAATGTTTTATGTAAGAGGAGCTCTCTCTTATCCTAAGGATTTCAGTCCCACCAGGAAGGGCCTATCAATCAGCTCTTTCTAGTAGGAAAAATATTAGTAATACCTTTTACACAGAAGTCTAGTGTACCCTACAAAGTGGTGCAAACAAATGAACAAGTCCTTCAGTCCTGGTTAATGGAAACATTACACGTGCCGGACAAAACGTGAGGAGGGCAGTGATGCACACAGCGTTTGGTCACATGCGCTCCTAACTTCATTTGCTATTCAAGGGAATTTTCATCCAGGCTCGCAGCAAACCAACTCTAACACAATTATGGGATTGCCATCTTCTGCCATCCCAATGACTGCAAGATTGTACAGCCAGTATTGGACCTGACAGCACAGGAGGGGGAAAAGATGTTATGAAATGCCAGGTGATTAGTAATCGTAACAGAAATGGGACAACTACATAGACTGCCACTTCTGTCCCTTCATTTGTGTTTCTGTAAGGGTGTCCTTCTGTGGGAGCCCAGATCAGCCTAGAGAACACAGCAAGCTTACAGGAACACGTCTCAGACCCCATGTTTTCCTAGTGCCTCTGCAACACCACCTTTGCTGGGGACAAGATTAGGGCTGAGGCACCAGGAGGGACATTACCACCCCTATGAGATGTATGTCAGGTGACTGCCTAAACATACAGGCCTTGATAACAGCTAAGAAAAAACCCCACAGAATACAAGATGTTACAATAGTGATCACCTGGAAGGGGAAAAAAAACAAAACAGAGGTTTCCTTGAGTCCTTGTCTAAAACAGGTCAGATGCACTACAATCCTTAACCACCATTTAGGCTGCTGCAGCCCTAATGCAATGCCTCCAGGCCCAACACTATGAACTTACCCACAGTTACTGAACACTGCTGCTCTGTTTGTTGCTGAAGTGGTGAAAAGCTCTTGGAATTCATCATCCAAAACATAACTAGTAAACTTCAACTTTGCTAATCATGATGGCAGCTGGCATGGGATGCATCTCTCCAGTTTAAACTCAACTGAGATGTCTCAGATAACAGTTGTGAGCTATGAACTTCAGAAAAAGGTACAGAGGGAAGCTAACATCACCCTACTAAGCTGGGGATGAACATGTGCTTTAGTAGTATAATGGCTCAAAACCTTTTGGATTAGCAGGAGAAAACAAAACATCAGTGCCCTGGTTTCAGGGCTGCTTTATGCACGAATCTTCATTCCACTGAGCAGCACAGATTTAAATGCAATTTCAACACTTACAATTCAGAGGTAGGATTTAACCCAGGAGTCCTGCTGCTCTGTACTGTCCTCTTCCTTGTGACCATAAAGATGATTTTTCTCTGGCCAACAACACAACATCAAGAGCTGGATCCAACCACTCCCAAACTGTAAATGCTGTCCTGGCAAGGTCTCAGCTCAGTGCTGATCTGACACTAAAGCCACACTGGGTTCCCAATATTACTCCTACATAGGCTAATGAAGACCTCAGCCCCAGAGCACACATCAACACATACTGTCCAGACAGCCTCACACTTAAGTCCAGAGCCAAAGTCAGTCCCCATGCACAGTAACTCCACTAACCAGAGTTCTGTAACCATTCTTTCTTTATGGAGTACAGACATAAGGGGCTAAACCCAGGTCATTTAAAAACTGATGTACTGAACTTGGCACAGCTGTGTAAAACTCTGGCTCTCCATCCCCACACTTTTTTGCCAGCATGGGTTAAGCTGAGAGCCAAGGGGTTTCTTTTCCAGAGAGCAGGAGCTGATTTATTGCCTCATGTAGCTGTAATTAGCCCTTCCAGGAACAGAACTGACAGTCCAATATGTCTTTCAGAAAAAAGAAGGATCCAGTATCAGACCCATCCAGGTTTGTCTTATATCAAGGAAGTTCACTGAGTTCACTGCCCATGCTGTGATATTTCTGGATTGCTCCATCATTATCTGGGGTCATAATTAGAAACAAGCTGATTGTATTTTCTACTCAAGGAGGTACATGAGATTTTCAATTCATTACACTCAGGGCATTCAGCAGTCATTGGCTGATAGCCACCTTGGTCACTATTTCTGGGACCAAGCAGCACCACTCTAAATACATGGAGTCCATAGCCATCAGTGCCAGCTGGGGATTATTCTGGGACATGGGGTGAAAGCCACATAGTTCATAAACCAAGACAGCACAATGTGGCTTGAATAGTGCTTTTTTGTCAAAGCTACAAGATAATCTATCCAGATGAGATCACATCTTCATAGGACTAAACTGTTTCACAGGGACTTGCATGACATTTGAGCCAATAACCATGGGCAAACAATGGGCAGAACATTTGCAGCTGGTACCTTCTGCACAGATATATGTGATATAGTCAATTGTAACACTTGCAATTTAGAGATCAGTTCTGTTGAACTGTCCTGGGAAGTCCTAGGGAAAAAGTAAGTTTTAAAGCTTTCAATAACCCATTGCTGTTTGTTAATAGTATTAATAACAGTAATATAACTGTAATTAATAATATTTTTCCCCAAAAGAAATAATTTCAAAACAAGTTCAAACTACAGTTATTTAGAACTGAAACTCAGTATTTTTGAAGAGAAGAATACACAGGCTTTTCTGATGATGTCTCTTCCTGGCAAATAGCACTGTGTCTCTTTTACAAGGGAAGTTGAAATGGAAACCTGGAAACAACCATTTTTCCCAACAACTTAAGCTCCATACTTCAATAGAGAGAAGATGTGTAAAGTTGATTAGGGAAATAGCACAAAAGCTAAAAACAGTGATAAAGCTTTATGGTCCACATGTACCTCCACCTGGAAAGGCCTTAAAAGCATCCCATGAAATCCCCAATCCCTCAGAAATCTGTAGGAGTTGGCTATTGTGATACATCCTTCCAAAAACAGCACACAGTAAAACTGTTTCACTTACAAACGTGAGTTCACTGTCATTTGTGCTGCTTATACTACCACAGGTGTTGACAAACTGTTGTGAATCTAAGGCAAGATCCACCAGAAAGTGCAGAGTCCAGGAAGCCCTCGACTGGCCTGGATGGTAAGGGAAATACTAGATCTGATCCAGTTCAGCACAGAATTTCAGAAAATTGAATTTTCTGCAAAATAGATCTAATTTTTAGGCAGCTCCACTGCAAATAGAAGGGAGAAGAGGTAGATGCTTAACTTCAGTGTTCCTGACAGACAAACAGCCCAAAATATCCTGCCTTAGGCTTTGCTAGAACATTGACTCCCCCCAGGGCTGATGTTCCAGACACTGAGGAGAGGGACTGTCCATTGGCAGGGAGATCTCCAAAGACAAAGTCCTCACATGTGAGGAGACAGGATGGAGACCCAAGCACATCTGCTGAGTTCCACGGGCAGCCTCCAAGCCAAAGCCAACTTACAGAACTGATGTGAGGGTATCAGGGAAGGACTGAAGTGGGAGATATCCGCCTACATGGTCCCAATTTTCTCCAAGCCAATTACCCACCACAGCTACTTTCAAAATCAGCTGGAGCCACAGTCAGGACATGCTCTGTTTGATTTGGATTACCAAATCAACATGCAGCTTCATGGTAATAAAGCTGACTTCAGGAATACAGTAACAGCCCTACCTTTGAGATTACTGAGCATAAACTCATGCTTCACATGAGCATAAATGCATTTCAGTGGTGGTGATGCCAGCTTTAACAGTGCTGAGATTCAGCGAGACTCTTCTGAATTCACTGCTCCTGAAAACCTTTAAATAAAAAAGGACCTGCCTGTGTTTTCATGTATACAGCAGTATGTCTATTATGGGCCATCCATCCAAAAATTCCCACTGTTTGGCTGGCTCGCACAGCACAGAGCACTGCTTGCACTAGAAAATCCCCTAGCATGCAAAGCTCAGCATCAGCCTCAATGCCCTGTTCTCAATTTCACAGACAGCAGAGCATGAGGCAAATTCTGCACCACTCAGATCTGCTGTCATCAACTTTAGGGCGTTGCCACAGAAGGGACAATTTAACCAAAACCAGTATTTTCTTACTATAAATAATTAAGATTTTAAACACACTCTGTTCTTTGTCTCTGTATACTGCCCACGGCTGTATGCTTTATTATGTCAGGCTTGTCCTCACTATTTCTGGGAACCTTCTAATAAAAGGAGGTGAGAAATTCATCCCTAGTGCCTTTATTTTCCCTTTTTTAAAGAAACAAACAAAAAACCCCACGAAGCCTTGCTGTTCCTGGATGTTGGTATTTTTTGAGGGGGGAATGCACTAACAGCACCATTTAGGTCTGTGAGCCTGCAATGCATGTTACTGAGAGATGAACCACGCAAATAAATCTGACAGGTTCATCTAGATATCTGGCACTACGTTTAGTAGCAATGGCAGAGACATGTCTCAGCACAAAGCCACTTGTTGTAAGTGTAATTCATAGTCATTTTTAAGATGGGCTGGATTATCTGACTTTTGAAGATACCACATAGCAATTTTAATAGCAGCTGCTAACACAAATGCCTCAAAGCTATGTAATTTGTACCAATAAAGTAAATTGCCTTCAAAGTGGCAGGAAGAAAGTAAAAGGTAAATAAACCACAAATGTTGGTTATTTTAGCATCCTTGAACCAATACAAAATTATTTCTTCAAACCTTTACTACTTCTTCAATAGTTAATAATCTAGGTCTAAAGGCAGTTAAATAGGTCTTACACCATATAATCAGTATTATTTCCTTTATTTTCAGTTTAGTAAGGCATTAGAGACCTGGCCTTTGCCTATTGACCAAATGAGGCATTTGCCTACACCAGTGCAAATCAAGAACAGCTCCACGTACTTCACTTAAAATCTTGACTGGAAGAGGAGACTCAAGACAGTAATTTTTAAACTACTCTGCTGATTCCCCCAGCACTTCTCATATTGCAACAAAATGGTTATAATTTGCAGTATGATATTTCTCCACTGGGGCACACTGATAGGAATAACAAGTTTAAAAATTAACAGATGACTTTGTCAATGCAATTATTTGATAATGTACGGCCCCAGTTAACAGGCAGTCTCAATACCAGGAGCACTGGTCAATACTAAAAGGGAATGTGAATTCGAGGCCAGAAAATATCTCAAAAGCTCCGATTCAGCCTTCAAAGAGATCAAATAAGCTGGAAATATTATGAAAAGCAGGTCTTGCTGAGGAAGCTCATTCTACTGTCAACCCAGTTATGCTGCAATGGCTTGTTAGTATCAAATTAGGAAATCCAAGTCTCCCTTCATGTATAATTAACTTTTTTTCTCCTCCATTTACTGGAAGGTGCTGGATTATACATGTTTCCTCATTTTGGCATTACTGCTGTTCCTCTGTCACTTACAGTATGGTAGAGCCACTAGTATATAAGACTGAATTCAGAGCTGTTCTAAAGGGGCAGAGAAATGGACATTCTGCATCATAGCAAGCACAGGGTGTGCAAAGATTCCCAAGCAGAGAATGAACTCATACTGTATGTCCTCTCCTTGAAAAAAATCAGAAAACCAAACTGAATCTCAAAATAATATCTGTAATGAAACAATAATTCTGGATATGTGGAATATTTTGGTGTTTGTTTCTTATCTTTCTAAAGCCACTGCTGCAAAATATTCTTAACAAGTTTCATACTCACTGAAGTGCTCTCTTAAAACATATAATCAGGACTACATATCAATAAAGGATGAAGCTTGGAGGGCTGTCCTTCAAAGAAGAACTTTATTCCACTCTGCTCAATTTCATACAGGTTTGATCTTTCAAACTGCACAGACACCTGTAATTCCACTCTACCCCAAACAAATCACAGCCAAACAACCACCACCACATCTGGATCCTGCTCCTCAATGCCCCAAGTAATGATAAACACAGAAATGAGAAGAAGGAGAGAACAGAGTGCCAGTGAGAGGAGGAAGAGGCGAGGTCCAGAATCTGGAGCCAGAGACTTCAAGGTCCTCAGCAGGGTCATGTTAGAAACCAACATCAACTGGAAGATCCCTCAGGGCCTCTAGTTCCACATTTGCTTGCATAGTGGTATCACAACACTAAAGCACAGCCATCCTACCAATAAACTCATCTGCCTGGACTTGGAGAGAAAAATAAACAATGATAGCACTTTGTGTTGGAGTAAGCATTGCATGCAACTCTCAGTGACCAGATGGGCCTCAGTCATCCTGAAGAGGCCTTCCTGCTTGTCAGCCTCTTTTGGAAATAGCATTAAATGCTAGGAGAGTGTTTTTGCATTAATAATACATTCTCAGTGACTGAGAAGGAAGGCAACTTTCCCTCATTATACCAATAAGACATTCAGCACTTCTGGAGGATTTATGAAGAAAATCCAAGTACTTACATTCAGCAAATTAACCTTACCTATTGAAGGCTGATGGCAGATAAAGCCAGCCTTAAGCCAGCCTCCAGTGGAGGGATGAAACACAGAAGGAAGAAGAACAGCTCAAGGATAAAAAAAAGCAGTTTTCCAAATTAGAAATGCTGTTCCATGCTTCCCTGATTTCTTGCTTTGCACATGCTATTAAAAATAGCAAGCAGAAACGCCTTACTTCTCCAAGTGCACATCCTGATGCACACACAGCCTCCCTCGGCCACGCGGCACGCCGCAGGATCGCTCCGGCGCTCCACGGAGCAGCCATCATCTCCAGCCACAAGATCCCTACTGAAACATGACGACACCATAAAAGGTTTAATTCAATCTGAAGAGAAAAGCCATAGCTTTCAATGTGCATCCCCACAGAAGTATCAAATCATAAGGTTCATCCAAACCCACGACCTGGGAGAAGAAACTCAATGAATTAGCCTGATGATTTGTAGTCTTATTGACTATAAAGAACACTTTGAAAAAGCAGGGATATAGGAGTTATATTAAAAGTAAAGATCCTTGTATCACTGACAGGCAAATAGTCAACCTTTTCTTCAATCATTTTAAGCATAACAGCATTATTAAAGTCTTTATACTTTGAGTGAAAGCATTAATTACTATACCCATCAGGAATATTTTTCATTGTCAAATTGCCTTTTACCATGCTAATAAACACCATGATTTGCATGTAAAAATTAATAATGTTACCTCATTTATAGGTCAAAACACACAGACTAAAATAGTTTCTGCAATTCTCCCTAAATAACTAGCTCTTGCATATCAAGTTTTATGGCACATTAGAAATTAGTGCAATTCGGACAAGATTTGAATAGCTGAGTAGATAGAGAGGGAAAGATAAGAACAAATAAGGAAAATCTTGTGGTAAAGCTAAGCCTCAAAAAAAAAAAAAAAAGCATACAAAAAAAAAAAAAATCACTTTTTTTAAAGTTTCTGGACCCCGTGTGACTTAGGGATGAAACAGCTGTATGCAGATCATTACTCAAAGTATCCACAGATTATGCCTCCAGCCACTCTGTGTATAAATGGCATGTCAGAACAACTGAATGCATTAAAAAAATCCCTTTCAATTACTCTCACATTTCATTGAGTCTAAATGTAACTTCCACAGCCCCCATGTAACTTGTGGAAATGGGTTGAAGGATTTGGGTCTTTTCATAAATGCCTGATGACCAAGTCCTGCATCAATTTTTATAAGATTTAAGAGTATTATTAGGGTCCTCCTCCCACCTTTGTTTAGTAACATGGTGGGTTTGTTGTTATGGAGGATTATGAGCATGGCCACTTACATTTCCCCCTTAATTACCTGCTTGAGTACATTAGAGGCCTGTTAGAGCACAGAGACTTCCTGGGGTACCATATCACACTCTTCTCATTCAGAAGCTGCAGATGCCCACCCACAGTATTTCAGCTGCTATCAAATGATGGTTAATAAAGGTATTGGACCTGCTCTTCTAGGTGGCAGCAAATAGCCAAGGTTGGCTCATTTTGCAAGAGCCACACAGCAACCCAAGCTCTTATCTTTGAGCCCTCATATTTGTGTTGAGTTTAATGTAATTTCTAAAGCAATGGGAACAGACATTTCTCTCCCTTTCTGAAATGCATTAAAGAAAAGCAAGACTGCAGTGCTAACTTAGTGCCTGACATTCCCCTCCTCTTTTGGTGCAGACTGAGTCTGAAGCACAGCACCAAAGTAATCTTTCACAGCACCCCACTCCAGCCTCAGGGATAAGGTGTTAAGGTCAGGCAATCAAAGTGTTCCCCTGCTATACAGAAAGCTGGCATCTACCTTGAAGTGCACAGCCTGGGGTATGGGGGAGAGAGCAAGAAAAGACCAGGCCATTTATTTACCTCCCCAAATATGCTTCCCTGTGTCAAACTTCAAGCAGCCAGTTTGAGAACTGCTGGCCTCAGTGACATGCCCTGGATCTCACAGCACATCGCTGTGAAAGGCTGAGAACATGGAGCTGCCTCCTCTGTGGAAAATGCACTGCTCAAAGAAGCCTGGGACTATCTTGAGAGATGCAAGTATTCCCTGAGAAAGAAAACAGTCTTGTAACAAAAGTAACAGTGCCACTATTTTGTTTGCATTACAAACAAGCACCTAAGATGTCTTGTGTGACCCAGACTTTCCCAAAGCAGTCGGCACTGCTCCAACACGTGTGACAGTATGTGCTGCAGACTCACCTCTAGTAAACACATGACATGTCAGGAAGGTGTATTACGGGGTACAGTTTGACATGAGCATCTCAGACAGCTGCAGGACATGAACTGTGTCTTGGATCTTTAAGATCTTTCCTTTGATTGTTGAAGAAAGCCACAGAGGTGGGAACAGTGCACAGTAACCTCCAGAACTGCATGTTCTCACTTGCCACCCTCTTTCACCTTGTCCACAAAGTCTGTCTTCAATCCTAACATTTCCCAGCTCTTGTTGGGTTTTGATCACAAGTTCTTCAAGGTGAAGATTCTGTCCTTCACAGGCATAGCATGCAGCCAGCAGCACAGAGGAAGCAGGCCCACAATGCTGGGGCTGGCCAAGGAGGCCTCAGAGCACCTCTGGTGGGACAAGATGGATCAAACCACTCTGCCCATTCTCATATCCACAAGACAGCACAATGCAAAGAGCTGAGACCTGTAACCAGTCCCAGGAAGGGGAACTCTGTGCCCTGAGTAAGTGGAATCTTACTGCTTAAGGCCTTCCACTTAAAGACCTGAACATCACATGTCTGTGAACAGCAGCATTGTGGCTTTTCTACAAAGCAAAAATCCTGCCACCAGCTTTGTGACTGGGAAGAGAACATGACTCGGGTAGCACTACTGTGGCAGCATCTGCCTAGGACAGTCACACTGCAGAGATGTCCTCTGCAGACATCTCCTCAAAGCCCTGCTGCTTTGGGACCCTGAGCAGAAGAGAGCTGCAAGGACAGGTTCCCTGGCTTCTCCCACACAGCCTTCTGAGCACGAGGATGAGGGTCCTGTGGGCAGACCTACTGCATGGAGAAGTCTCTCCAGCAGGGCAGGACCATGGCTCAGGGGACTGACAAGAGCATCTCCACACCTCAGCTAACCTGCCTTAGCTCTGCCGTCCCCATAGAGCAGCTGACAAGAACAAGTCCTGCTGTATTTCCTAGCTAACAGCAGGCATCCTATGCTGAAGGCAGCCTGCCCAAGCACTCCGGAGCCACCAGTGTCCAGCACTGACTTCCAGGGATAGCAGAGAGCACCGAAAACTGGCTGGGCCCCTGAGGAATGTTCAGGCAGGCAGCCTGATTTTGCTCCCCATACAGCATTGACACGTCAAGACCCCAGTCCCCGCCTCAGGCAAGATAAAAGTAGTAATATGTGTTTTCTAGCAGTGAGGGAAAAAGTGATTTCTGTGTTTTCAGGAGTACAGAAAAAGGTATCACACCTCCAAAGAAGCAGAGCTCTCCCTGCAGCAAGGCTAGCCTGCAGTCCCTCTCTACTCCATCCAGAAGCCCAGGGATCCATTCCACACTGTGCAGCTTGACTCTTGCTCGGCTGATTTCTTTTCCAGCCTCTGAGTCTGAACATCACTGCATGATGTTCCTTCCTCTGCTAAGCATCTTTCTAACTGTGACTGAAGAATCTGGCAAATTACCAAGCATTCTTTAACCTCCACATTAACTATTGTTAGCTTTAGCAAAGCCCAGCTCCAGGGATGCCTGGTGTGGTATCGCTTACTGCTGCAGCCCACAGGAACTGCTGTAGTGGCGAGATTCAGAGAACAGGGATCAGGTAGCAGATGCAAAACAGAGCTCTCACTCACAGTGCCCTGCATCCCCCATTGCCTAATGAGCTCTGGGAACAGCTACAACTTTTAAGGTCCTTACTTCTGCAAAAGGTTTGGAGACAGTGAACATGCAGAACAGAGTCAGTCAGAAAGCTGTAAGTTAGATGAGGCAAAATGCTACTTTTAGATCACCAAGATGTGTTGGTAACTTTGCAGCTCCAAAGAGCGTTATTTATCTTCTAGGCATGGTGAGGAGATAGAAGTGTTTGGCTCTAGCCAGCTTTGTCTGCTGGAAGATGGCACAGGCTGCACCACCTCCTCAAACCTCAACAGAACCCTCTTGGCTTGTACTCTTACTGCTACATTCCTAACAGTAAAGTCCTTAGTCCCACATCCCACTGCACAAGAACTAGGCTATGTCTTTCTCCCCTCATTCTCGTGAGTAAGCCCAACCAGTGAAATCAGTTATGGCTGCTCTAAGCAGTGCCAGAGATGGTTCTTTAGCCCATTTTTTACTGCAGACTGCAGGCTTTGCAAAGCACCAGCTCCAACCATATTCAGACAACGAAGTTCTTGTGATGGCAAATCCTATGCAGAAATGTCCACAGCATTCATCAGGGAGAGCTGAATTCAGGGACCAGACGGCAGGTTTTCTTAAACAGACTTTATGTTGCTTAATATAGCACACACTCTTCCTCAGTATCTGCACAACACTGAGTTGGAGATGTTCTGAAATTTGCACTGAGGAAGACTGGAGAGGTGGGAGAAAGGCTGCAGGAGGAAGCACTTAAAAAGCAAGAGATGACTTTGGAGAAACATCATCTGCAAGCAACAATCTCCTAATAGAGGACTCACAATGCAGAGGCCTGGTTAGTAATGAAAACAAAATGCAAACCAGTGCGTAGTCAGGCAATGCAGTTGCAAATCCATCCAGGATTAGTCTCAAAAGATGAAGATGTGAAGAGTTTAGTCGGGCTCATCTCTTTCCTCTGGGGAGATGTCCTGTATTGTGCCTCACTGTACGCCTACACAAAACTGTTCCATGAGACCCGTGCTCACAGGCCTTCTTGTGCCATTCCAACTCTATCCAAGTTACAAAAATTACTTCGGTGCCAACACAACTGGATCCCTGCCGGGAGACGACTTCCTTTGCCTTCTCATTTCTCCATTGAGATGCCAAAGTTTCTTACGTATTTCCTTTAAGGTCATCCCTGCTTTGACCTGTCCCGTTTTGGTACCTTGATTTCTGCTGGGTTTGCTCTCAACAGCCCTACTTTTTACATAGATAGAGTAAACCCAGAGAGTATTTGTTCCCTTGCTCTACCCCATGAAGGAAAATCTCTAGTAACAGCAAACTGCTCAGAATATTTTGCATAAAAATAAGTAGTGACTCTTGGGCTTGACTCATTCCCACTATCCCTTCCACCACAGCCAAGCACCTGGAAACATGCACTGCTGTGGAACCCATCTTGCAACTAATAAACACAAGTACCAGCAGCCCCAAAATCTGCCTCATCAGACACTCACTGCCAATTCAGGCAGCAACTGCAGCAAAACAGCCACTGTTTGCACAGGATAGGAATTGGGCAACCCTCTTTCTGGAGGTCCTTTTGCCACCAGCTACCTGGACCCAGATGTTTCCTTCCTGCTCCCTGCACAACTCCTCCAGCTACACAAGATCCATCTGAAGTTCCATGGAGAGCCTTTTGCCTGCCCCTTTTGCCTGTAGTGCATGACAAGGCACACAGTGTGTTATACTAAAGTCACAGTCCATTTGTTTCGCATCAAGGCAAGTACCAACAGGACATTAAAAAGGCAAAGGTGGCCATCTCAGGTTAACTGTGAAAACAGCATGGATAGTACAGAAAATATCTTTAGGGCTAACATGACTGCTGTGAGCTTTTTAATTTAAGTAAAGTCTTCACAGATACGCTTTTTCAAGAAGTACTTATGTGTTCCCCAAGCCCTGGTATGTTTATTGATCACTGCCCACAAGAAACTGTACTTTATAGGACATACTGCCTCCTTATGATTGAAATAGCTTCTTTCCTTAATCAGCATATAATCAGATATTCCCACACAGGAGAACTATAGCCCTGATTGACAAGATAGTTACAAAAATAAGCCTGGGATTTAAATATAGCTTGCTCGTCTCCCTGGAAGGTATGTAGTATTGTGTTATACAAGTCTACCATAATTTTCCTTGAATTAATATAGTCCATATTGCCCCACTGCCCTGATCGCTATCAATTAAACTGCTCACAGATTTTTGTTCACAGGAGAACCGGCAGCTACGTTGGGTGGGAATGGCAACTCGCCTTTCCTCTCCATGGACTTACTTACCATCAGTAATTCATTGGCAATTAACACGTACAGGTTTTGAGTTCATGTACCAGTTGAATGTGTGATTTCCAATGCAACTGACAAGGTGGGTAGGTAAATAAGTGTGCAGGACCACAGAGCTATGTATGGAAACAAAACGCATACGCTCAACCTGAAGGGATATACGTGGATGAGATATCTCTGTATGCAAGCACACGAGCTAGCCAGGCAAGATTTAATTATCTTCTCTTTCTAGGGTGGACCGTTCAATAGCACAATACTCATTGCATTTCTTCCAATCTATCAGGATGTTCCGATGTATTAAATATGCAATGTAACGAGGACAGAGCTCTATAGCCCCGATCTTGTTTCAGAAAAAAAGAAAAATGAGATTTTTTTTTTTTTTAACCCATTCTAATCACAAAATGTTTTTCATCTGTTAAAAACCTCCCCATTGCTGACTGGCTAAAAAACATGGGACAGACCTCATATTTATTATGTAAATCCTTAGCATTAAGAAAACAAATCACCAACTAACATCTGTCTCGCCCTAAAGGAAGATAAATTTAAAAACCAGCCACCTTTCCCCTCACTCCATACGCAGCGGGCCGAGCAGCCCGCGGGAGCGGCAGGGACGCGCCTCCCGCCCGCTCCCCGCCGGTGCTGCAATGTCCCCAGCACAGCGGCAGCCTCGGCCGCCCGGCCCCGCACCAGCCCGGCCACTGCGGTCCTTTCGCCGCCGCCCCCCCGCGCCCGACCCACCTTTCCCTTCCATCGCGGAGCCTTGCGAGCGCCGGGAAGTTGCGGGAAGACGCGCACCCTCCTCAGCCGAGAGCCCGGCGGGCAGAGCCGGCGGCCGCTGCCTCGCTCCGCGGTGGGGACGGCGCTGTCACAGCCCCGGAGCTGCAAGCAAGCAAGCGGCGGGGGGGACGGCGTGAGCCGCCGGGCCCCCCCAGCCCCCGCGGCGCGGGGAGCGGCGCGGAGCGGGGCGCGGCGCGGGGGGAGCGCGCGTTACCTGGGCGCCGGCGGGAGCTGTCCCTGGCCGAGCGGTGCTGCGGGGGCGAGTGGCTCCGCGGCCCGCCGCGCTGCCTGGCACCGCCCGCATGCGCGCCCCGCCCGCGCCCCGCCCCCGCACCGCGGCACCGCCGGGCCCGGCTGCGGGGTCCGCGCCGCGCAGCGAGCGCGGCACCCGGGCGGCGGCTCCGGCCGCGCCGCCCCGTCCCGCGCCCGGCGAGCGGCGGCGCTCGGGTGCTCGGCGCGGGCACGGACAGCGGCCGGACAGCGCCGGCGGCAGCCCCCGCGCCGGGCCGGGACCCCGCAGCCGTGCGCCCCGCGGCCCCGCTGCTGCAGGAGCGCGGCCGCTCCGCAAACCCCCAGACCACGACTCCCACGCCGGGCGGCTCCGGGAGACCGCTCCGCTCGCCCCCCGCCAGCCTCCCTGGATCCTGCGCGCCAGGCTGAGCCCGCACACCTGCAGACTCGGAGAGGATCTCTCAGGAGATGCCCGGTCTCAGGTTCAGGCCTTCCCTGGATATGTTGTTTCAAGATTAATTATGCTGATTCACAAAACATCCACCTCGTGGCTAGTTTATGCTTTTCCACCTTTGCATCCAGCAATCACTGGATTTCACTCATCCTCCAACTCATGAATAAAATAAGCAGTCCCCTGCTAATAAGTTGATAAAACATTCACAGCAGAATCAAGTCACTTTTCTTGGAGAACAAAGAGTTCATCCCTGTTATAAAGTTTCTCCACACTGGAATTACCTCTTAAGTTTTTTTCAGAATTTTTAACTTTGTTGCAATGGGGATGGTAAAACCCAGTTCTGTGTTTATTTTTATGATTTGTGCAACTGAAAAAGCAGCTCATGGCATCCTGGGAGCTACACGAATAGAGGATAGATGGCTCCAGCACGATGTAAGTTTCTAAATACAGGAACCGTAACTCCTCTCTTTTGCTTTACTCTTGTTCTTTTATACATCCTGGTGTTCATATCTTCCCTTCTTACCTAGGACTGGCAAAACACTCAGTAATGACATAGTCTCTCATTCTGAGCTACTGCAAACCATCCTGCAGATACTACCTATGGGCATTCCCATCCCAAATCCAGACCCTGAATTTGGTTATGGAGGTGAACACTGCACACATCATTCCACCTTAGCACACAGCCCAGGTAGTTCAGCAACACCTGCTTCAACCTCAGCTGCCACCCCACAAGGTGCCAAGGAACTTAAAAAAAAATCAACTAGAAACAGCCCAGGATTAAAACCCAGCACATAAAATTCACATTTAAACCGGCTCCTATCCATTTATTAGGTCCTACACTATTGTGAAGAATGACATTAGGGTTTTTTTTAATCTCGGGACTGAATAGTCAGGAACTGTAGGCAAGCTGTGAGTCAAACTGTGCTGTAGAGAACTGATGAAGCAGGCTTAGAAAGTGAAGAAGCAACAGACATTTACTTTGACCATCTAGTAAATCATCAATTCTTTCTTTGACTGATGTGGGATCCTCTTTCTCTGTTGCTGTATCTTTACCCACCATCAATGCCAAACTGACTCAACTACACTTCCAGGGTCAATCTGTGCTTTTTCTGAAAAGCAATGAAACAATGATTCATTCAAGGTCTATTAGTCCTCACTAACATTTCAAAATACAATCAGATTATACACAAGAGTGCTCCACAACTCCTTAGCCAGTTTTTTATAACTCTTGTACTCAAGATGTCAACTCCCACAGATTAAAATCAGGCAATATCTCAAAGGACATTAAAGTTCCTGGCATCCAAGTTCAAGAACAACTTTCAACAGAAAGAAAAGAAGGCAAAGGAACACCCTAACTTTTAAGGTACAGCCAGGCTGTTTACCAAGAGCACAATCTGAGGCACCATTTGTAATAGCAGGCACTGGACCAATTAACTAAGAGCCTCATTTCAAAGCTGTGCACTCCCTGGAAAGCCAACAGCCATCAATAACTCAGCTTCACAGAGAAAGCTGGGAAACAGTTCCTAGCTGAAGGCATCAAGCTGAGCCCCACTGCCTGTCAGCAGAACACATGAAAACCAAGTTTCTCAAATACAGGAAATGTATTTTTCCAGTGTCCTGACAGGATCAGCCATAATATGCTCCCCACTAGCAAAGGTAGGTTTAGGTTTGGGGTTTTTGTGGAGGTCCTGTCAAAGGAGGAAGATGTGAATTAGCTGTTCAGAGGTCTCACTTTTAGAGAGCAAGACAAAATTAACTTCTTGTTTTGTTTTTGAGATGTGAAGCGTTCCTTCCTTTGAGGTAACAAAGGGTAGAAATATAAATCAAACAAAACATCCAAACCCACTAATCCACACATTCAATTTTCAATCACAGTTTATCAGAGCTTTCTGGGTCACATCTGGGACATCACAATTTCACTTCCAAATCATGAAACCATCACAAGGCCTTAAGATTCATGTTCTTAAAAAGTCAGCTTGAAGAGAGAAGTGCCTCCCTTTGCTCCTTCAAGACTTCTCTCCACAATGCAAAGAAGCAAATTCAAGGGAATAAATCCAGTGAATATTTTCCCTCTCTTGTCATTTACAGGTCATCTTTCAAATTACTTATCAGTAGAAAGAAATATAATATTACCTGAGCTCTATTCTATATTAAAGTACATCCTGCATTAAAGTTTCAAGCAAGCTGGACCAGCTCAAGTTAGATCACTCTCTCATTTAGTCCCTCAGGAAAGTCTGAGCCTACTTTGGCTTTGCAAGTATCAAGCATCAAATAACACCACACACATTAATGGCATCTCAGTAGTGCATCAAGTTCTTCCCCAAACCACAGCAAGAGAAAGCATTGCAGCACTCAGGAGGTGAAGATGAGCTGGGCCTGGAACCCCTCCTACTCACACCCTTTAGCCAAGATGGAAGAACCACTTTTGAAGCACTGCTCTGCTGTATCAAGCCCACAGGGGCTGCCAGGGTTGATCCCTTCACACGTTCAAGCTTTGGGAGTTAGCTGGAATCACGGTACAACCAAGAAAGTGGCTCAATCCAAGCACAAACCACCCTGTGCAGACCCTGCTCTCCCAAAATGCCTCAGCATATCCTTGGCCCCTCTCATAGCAAGGAGATGGCTATTTGAGAAAGGCAGTTATTCCCTCTTGATCTTAGTCCTGAGTGGGTTTTGTGGGGCTGCAAACACAGGGCTTCTTCATGGCCACCTGCACCGTTGTTTGATCAGCAAAGCTTTTGCTCAGCCTGTGCTACTGAAGACCTGCCCACTCCACCAGACTGACTCACTCTGAAGAGCAGAGAGCTGGCCCCTCTTCCCAGGGGTGGCAGGACAATGTGTAAGGTCCTGCTTGACAAAGAGCTCAGCTTTTGTACAGGTGAGAGGCAACAGCAAGGGCTCAGCTTGGCTGCTCTTGCAGGGTGCTCCAGACAGAAACGTTCCCTGGGCCTTCAGCCCTTGAGAAGCCTGCTGCTCCCCACCTTGATGGTGGATGCTGGGCACAGCTCACTGCCAGTCCCCCCATAAGCTGCTGGCTTAGAAACAGCCCCGACCATCGACAGGATAAAGCCAAGTGGCTGTTTTGGCATTACTACAGATTGTAAGTCCACATGACCATCATACATGGTCTCCCAGCTGCTGCTGCTCCTGCCCATCTGCTACCCTGGCACAGAGCCTCCTTCTCTAAGAGGGAACCTCCATTCCCGGGGGCAGAGACACCAGCCAGCCTGCAAGGTTGTGCAGATAGCCACACATGCTGCCATGCATACATGGGCTACTTTTGCATGAGGCTGGAAGTGCCAGGAGGGAGCAGATTGCCAGCGGTGGGATACGACCTGCCCAGTGCCAGTTTCTCGTGATGACCATCCAAAACGGAAACAAAGACAAAAAGGCACAGTCTCAAGGGCCAGGTGACCTACTGGCTTCTATACCAAGCTCTGCACAAGAGCAGCCACAAGTCAGCTTTGCTTTCATTTCAAGAGAGTGCAAACTGAGATGCCAATGTCTCAACCTGTTCCCAAACTGCCCAGAAGCCAACTTTAGCACCCAAGTAAGAGTTCCCAGCCAGAGACAGAGCTGCGCTCACTGTAGGCAACAGAATAGCATGTCTCCTACACAAAGTTTAATGTTTCTTAAAGGCAATGAACAGCTCAATCAAAAAGGAACTACACTGAGTTCTGGCCAAGAGGGAGAAGTAACTAACTCTGAGGTTCAGAGTGGGTTTGACCTCAAAGCCAGCTGCAATGGCAAGCAAGAATCAGCTAGGTGCTTCTGGAAATCCTTTTTTGTCCTCTGAAGCATCTGTCCAAAACCACCGATGGGCATTGTTAGCTAGCTACCATCATTAGACAGCAGAGCAGATTCCTTAAGGACAGAAAAAGAAAACAGCTCTGTACCACACCATGCTCAGAAGATGTCCACGTGCCATGAGCTGTGCCCAGATAAGCACAAGCCAGAGCAGCAGGTTCCAAGAAAGTAGGCCATGACACAGCAGCAGCAGGAAGGACCTCTAACACTACTGAGAAAGCAAAGAACACAGTGGGAGGGGGGCAAGGGGGAAGAAGACTAAACAGAGACCAGAAGTTTTTAGTAATACAGGTAGAGTAAAATAGAAAAAACATTTCTACGAGCTGTAATCCATCACCCTGAGAATGATGTACATAACTTTTGATTATGAACAAAACACAAATGATTACTGTATCATCAGCTGATGTCACCTCCTTACATCACCCAAGTAGTTGCTAGAAGCAGAGGAAGTACATTAGGAGCTGATGTGTGAAATAAAAACCAAAGTAAGCCACAACCTTTGAGCAAGCTCAGAGTTTAATTACATAAAATTATTGATGAAATGTTGTTGAGATTAATCAGTCAGTATTTTATTAATAAAGAAAAAGCAATGTCACAAAAGTACAAAAAACAAGGGAGAGGTTTTGCTACTACTTGCAACAAAGTCAAAAATTATTATGGAAGATAATAATGGATGGAGGAACCATACTGTTATTGACACAGGAAGCTCCTTCTGAGCACCAGCTTCTTCTGCTATTATTCTTCATAACCATCTGTATATTCCCATTTTCACTAACAGGAGCATTGGTGTTGATTTTAATGGTAGTTAGATCTGACACAGCTCAACTCCCCATTTTGGTTTTCTGTGAGATACTGAGCACCCCGAGCTCACCAAAATCTATGCAAAGTGAGCGTTGTTCTCAGTCCTTGCAGCAAAATGCTTTGTGTTTTCAGGGCTAAGTCTCAGACTCTCTGAGCCCCACTGCAGGCTTCTGGTTACTCAGTACAGTAAATAACTTTGTCAGATCCTCAACCAGATGGGGACAGAGGTTAAGATGTCTGAAGTCAGGTTGTTCTACCATTATAAAAGCTTAAGAATTTCATGTAAGTCAATAAAACATGAAAATTAGCCACTGAATGGAGCTTCTTAAGCTCTAGTCCCTTTTTGACTTGATTAGAAAAGGTAATTACCCATATTTGGAATTTATGCAAGGTAAAAAACTTTACAGGGTACAGGCAGGAAAGAGCTTCCTGTTGACAGCTCAGCCCTCCTAAGAGCCAGGTGCTTGAATGCTTGCAGACAATAGACTATTCACCTTAAAATCCTATTTGCCTATGTCTGTTTCCTACAAAAAAAAAAAAAAAAAAAAAAAAACAAAAAAAAAAACCAAACTGTTAGCTCATTTCTATTCTACAGCTATCAGGGCTGATTAGCACTCACATTCTTTATCTGCTGTTTCAAGAAATCACAGCAAACTGACCTCTGCCAAGACCCAAAAAGCAATTTCTTTGCCCTATTCCTACCCCATAAGAGCCATTTCTAGATGGCTGCCCTCAGACACCACAGTCCTGAGATATCCCCTAATATGGCTATTCAATGCCAACTGACAGCCCCCAAAATCCTAAGCATATGTCAGACTGCTCCAGTGACCCTGATGTAGGGGACAACAGCGCCTTGGGCACAAAGAGTCATCTCCTATCCAGCTCCAGCATCGCTTCCCATTTGTCTGTGTTTACCCTGTTTATTTTAATGCAATGTTTTCCAGAATGTTAGAAAATAACAAATGCAATAAAACCCACAGAGCCAGGACTGTTATCATCAGTGTAGTCATAGTGCAGCTTTTCCATGCCTCAGGGACTTGGATGTCTGTGATATTTCAGGCTGAAACTCAGTTTGTCCAAATACAAGAGACAGATAAGCACTGCTTGATACCAGCACCACTGACAGCCTTTTGGCTGGACCAGTTCAGAGCTTAAACTCCTCTTGGCCTGTGTCATGACAAGTAGTGAGAAATGAAATTCAAATAAAAGTGAGATGTGCAATCAAAAAGGCAAAGACAAGTGAATAAGGGAAAATGACAAAAGCAGAGGGTAATCCTAACTGAACTCACTCTCACCTGAAAGAATGGCAAGAAGAGTCCTTAGGAGTGAAGCTCTTCACAGGGGAGGCTCAGCTGCCTCACCCATCTGCACAACCAAACCTCATGCCTTTAACCCAACCCAAGCAAAGCAGTACTGCTCAGAAGGAGCTCAGCAAGTGAGTACAACTCTCCTTCTTTCTAAACATTCCAGCAGCATTTTCAAAGTAACAGTTAAATATAAATGCAGGAAATAGTGGAGACTCAAGAAAGAATCTGGAATTGCTCTCAGAGTAGCCAGCAAGTTACTTCAATTTTGTTCATTTTACAGCTGTTCCCCGTCTCTGCTCTGTTGCAGACCTTTCAGCAAAGAATGAAGCAAGACTGATCATGGGCAGCATTTGTAACCTGCTGCCTGTTAGATGTTCAAATAGTCTGTAGCAAGTGTAGCCCTGAGTTGGAAGATCCACATACTCCTGGGAAGAGTCTTGCTTTATTCTACAGAGCTTAACATGTCAAGTATGAAAGGCTGATTTTCCCATCAAGGAGAGATGTCCAAGCTGGGTTTGAGAGGCATTTTCAAGAGCCAAGTCCTGAAAGCACTCAAACCTATGTGAGATCAGAAAGGCTCCTGTTTCTCTACCCATCTTCCACCCTTGCTCTGCTGTAGCCCAGAAGCCCTGAAATAGCAGAGGTTTTTAGCTGTCGGTGCTACACACACCTGCCATACAGACCTGGGCTGGCCATAACAGCTTAGCCAGCTAAGAGGCTGCCCAGGAGCACAGTCCTGCCACTGCCCATTCCAGCCATGCCCAAAGCTGATCTCCTTTGGTTCTAGGAGGGTCAAAATGGCATCACTATTGCCCCTTTCCCAGAATATAATTTTCTACTGCACATAAAATTATAGCCTTTTCTGTCCAGCATTTCTTAGCTGACTGATTAGCAAAAAGTATATTTCTCCTAGTCAAAGTGGTTACCCTTCAAAACTTAAATGTCAGAACCCAGCAGCAGCTTCAGCAAACAGTGCTAAGAGGACATTCCTCTCTTTGTCAGAGGACCAGCTGCACAATACTGAATGGTGAGAAAAATAAAACAGCAATCCCTTGGGCATGTTTACAGTATTTGCTGCATTAGGGGTCAGGTTTGTAGAGCACCACCTCCACCAGATATTTCTCCTGGGCTAGGGAAGGGATCACCTTGAAATCAATTCTCAGCATAGACAGAAGAAGCCTGGGAGCACTCTCACCAAGAAGGAAAAACTGTGTCAGTAAAAGAAAAAGGTGCCAGTGAAGATTTGTGTGTGGTGTGGGAGAAGTATGCATTAAAATAGCTGTGACCTGAGAATCCAGTGCCATATTCAAGTTAAGTGACATGTACATTGAGGGCCTTACAGCAATGTCAGCTGTAACTGGAAAAGCAGGAATAGACCTGAAGGTGAGGGGACACGGGAAAGCTCTGATTGAAGCAAACACCTGGATCTGCACAGAGATCTTCCAGATCTTCTCTCCTCCTGTTCTCAGACGGAGGAGAGGGGACAAGGCAACCACAAAGGCAATTTACTGCTTGCATTAGATCAGTCAAATAAGATGTAAAAGGAGGAGAGAAAGAGCCCAAGGACAGAGGGATATAGGACACTTGAACAAATTTAGATTGGAAAAGGCCAAAGGGAAAAACAGCATCCTCCAAGGAACTTTGTGGAAAACAGTCTAGGGAGAGAAGGGAAGAACAGAGGAGTAACATCCCAAGTGATAAGAGTAAGGACATGAGAAGAAAGAAGGGCTGGCTGATGAAGGCACTTTGCAAGTCAAGGTGCAGTATTTAGAGAAACATGTGGGGGCTTGAACAGCAAGTTTGGTTTTTAAGGAAGAGCTGCCAGAAGAGAGGGTGGGCTGAAGGGAAAGAATAACAGCATGGATAGGAATAGATATAGGGAGTCTGGAAGACAGGAGAAGGTGCTGGTGCTTACATCTAAAGAGACAAGGACAAGAAAGAAGAGCATATAATCTTATATTTCTTTTTAAATGTAGAAGAAGTAGAAGAGATTTTGGTCAGAAAAAGAAACTAAGGCAGAGGAGGAAGGTTTGGACTGACTCAAGGTGGCAGTAAGCCAGTTGCAACTCAACCCCATGCCAACAAGAAAGCTAGAAGAAGGAAAACTATTTAGTCAGCAAGGTGGCAAAACTGAAAAAGTTTAGCACACTCAGCATGGCCATACAGTCTGAGACCCTCCAAGTAACAGGAGCAGAAGTCCCAGTGAAAAAGCACAGGGAATCAACAAGTGCCACATTGCAGTGGAAAAGACAAGAGGTTCAGGATGAGAGGAGATCAGCTGCAGCAAACAAGAGGACTGACAGCAAGGAAACAAGAAGATGCATTGTCAAGGCAGAGAGCACTATAAACACCAAGTGATGGGATGTGCAGCCAAGTGGGGGGGAGGAGATTGGGCAGGGAAAAAAGGAAAAAAAACAAACAAACAAAAAAAAAAAAAAAAAAAACAGCAAGTAGGAAAAGCAATGGAATTGTTTTCCTGAGGAAGATGTTTTCCCGTCAGCATCAAGAAAGCACCGTCAAAGGGCTCCAAACTGAAAGCATTTGCTGGAAACAGTGCTTGATCCTGAAGATTTCCCACATCATGAGTATATCAGCGACAAAATAACATCCTCAGTGCAGGGGTCAGAGGTCCACTCCAAGGTGCCAGGCCTGGGCAGGAGCAGCGCTGAACTGGAACTGCCCGGGCCAGAGCGTGCAGGCTCCTTCCCGAGGCAGATGCCAGGCTGCGAGCTCCAGCCAAGCAGTCTCCCCCGTTCCCCGGCTGCAGCCCTCCTACGTGCACGAGGCACTGCAATTCTGGCATCTGCACACAGACACGAGCCACGCTTGCCACATGAAGGGAAAGCTCATCTCCCTGCCCGCTGCCACCTGCTATTCCTCCCCTTCCCGCAGCACCCCTCTCTCCTGTTTGGTTTTTTCACCCCACTCCTCCTCCCCGTGCGCTTTCCACCGCCCCAGAGCGCCCTGGTGCCGCGGCCGCTCCGGGCCGGCGGCGAGCCCGCCCGCTCCGGGCCCCGCTCCGGGCCCCGCTCCGGGCCGGCGGCGAGCCCGCCCGCTCCGGGCCCCGCTCCGGGCCCCGCTCCGGGCCGGCGGCGAGCCCGCCCGCTCCGGGCCCCGCTCCGGGCCCCGCTCCGGGCCCCGCTCCGGGCCCCGCTCCGGGCCCCCGAGGCTGTACGCGCCGCCGCCCTCTCCCGGCGGGATCGGGAATTCCCGGTGCTGGCGGCAGCCCGGCTTCAACAGCCGCCGAGATGCCGCGGGGCTGCACCGGACGATACAGGGTTGATACGTCTCCGAGCACTGTAAACGCATATTGGCATTTCTCAAACGCCTTGCCGATAAATCACATGTAGGCACCGTGGTAAAAGCCCAGTGTAGATTGTGACACTCAGCTGTGCGTGGAGCTGCTCCAAGCGCACCCATTATCCCAAATCCTAAGGTACAATTATCCCTGAGTAAGGCTGCTTAGCTACTAGAGCCAGGCTCATTAAGTTCATGGAAAAAGTTGCCTGTTTGTTTTCCATTTAGCAGCTCTTATTCCCATGTGCACATGTTTAGGTGGCTCTCACAACAATTCATTTCTGGCTGGGGGAGCTAAATAAACTGGGTACCAGTTCCTCTATAGGACCTGGTGCTTCAGGTGTTAGGAACCTAAATCCCTGCCTTTTGGCCCAAATTCAATTATAAGCACACAAGCCTCCCTTTTAGGCACTACTACCAACACGTGCCCAGGCAGATTCTTTCCCAGCCCACAATGGGAGAGCCTTTGCCAGAGATGGGATCAGGACATGGATCACCTCACCCAGCTCTCCTGTAGCAGTAGGCAAGGAGTCCTGCCTCAGCTGAAACCATCTGTTCCTCTTACTGGACTGGATCATTATCTTTACCATCCCAATTCATTTAAGCTAGCATCACATAACAGCTCCCTCTCACGTGCACTTTGTGAGAATTAAAAGAAAGCAAATGCAGGAATCTCTGTAGCCCCCAAACTACTTGATAACCAACTTCTCACAATCTGTGAGAAACACCAGGAGATTCCCATTGCAATGCCAGTGACAACACAGCACAACCACAGATGTTTATTTAAATGCTTTACAGATATTGCCACAAACAAGGAGTTCAAATTGCTACAGATGTATGAGGGGGCAATCACCCATTATTTCTGCCTGATCCTGGCCTTGCAATCCCCATCCTGATTAAATTACTGAGGGTAGGATTATCAGCAGGATAATCAGATGCAGTGTCTAATCTGGATAACCCAGCATTACTGGGCCTCACAACACAGGATTTCACTGACCACCCAGCCAGGGCATTCCAGAGCATTACATCTCATTTTCACTACTTAAAGGATTCAGACACCCTAGAGACTTGTGCAGAGGGGAAAACTAAGGAACATAATCACAATTTCAGTCAAATGCAGTAGTATTTGCATAACTGCTGTGTTTCCAAGAACTCACAGAACCAGTACAACCACGATTTTCAGAACAATCATTTATCTGAACAATTTGCTATGTATTTACAGGCTTCAGAATCTACACCTTTGGGTTTTGAATAAAGCCTCACATTCTCAACCCATCTGTTAGGAGCCGCTACATGCAGCTTCATCTGTCTCAAAGCAATGGCACTGCCCAAATAGCTTCTTTTGGTCTGGATACTTCCCTCCTCCAGGCTTCCCATTTCCTTGGCCTTAGCCTTGCCAAATAACAGATGTGCTTGTAGGCAGCCATGAAATTTCCCAAGAGGGAGATCTCGAGGAGGACAAGTCATGGAAATAAGAATTGTCTTATACTTGGAGGATTTCAAAATTACAATTGTCAAAATTTCTTGCTTGTCACCACCATGTGATTGCTCACCCCCAGTCTGGCTTCTCCTCAGCCAAGACTTTCCTCCCCATGGCTCTACAAGTTTCTCAATCTGGAACAGAAGGCAGGACCTCAGCGATGTTCTGAAAAAAAGATCCAGCTTTGGGAATCTGAACTTGCTTAGCTCTCATCACACAGCAAGCAAGGCTTTTGTTCAGTAACAAAATGGCCTGGACAGGGCACAAAGACAGAAAGCAAACCTGATCTTTCACCTAGTCCTCTATTGTTCACAGACAGCATGAGAGGGTATTTTAAAATCTCTTCTGATGAGCTGCACAGCCTGAACTCCTGTTCTGCTCAAAACATGAAACACTTAGAGGCTTTCATCACCTTATCAAAGTCCCTAGTGGCCCCTGCCTGCCCTCCTATGAAGAGTTTGATCTCCTTTTAGGAAGGGGATAAAGCTGTCCTTGAGCAAAGCTGCTTTTCAGTGAAGTATTGTGCTGTTTTTGTGAGAACATCAGACACCTCCAGGTGTCCCTCAAACATGTATCCCTCAATGGTTGCAGCTTAGATTTTTTCCAAGCAGCTCACAGAAAAGAGACTGTAGGCATCTGACTTGTGTTTGAAGGGCACAGTAGAAACGTGCTTCATGGAAGAGATGTCTAGATTACATTTCTGATGCTGCATAACTGTGCGGCCATCTTATCTCCAATTACAAGGGCAAATAGGAAAAAGAGGTCTGGGAAGGAAGAAGTTGAGCTGAGAGCAAATGAAAACATTGCTGGCTGCGTTCAGTTCATACTCACTGCCAAAAGCAAGGTCATGCAATACTATCTCCCTGCATTTTTAAAAATCTCAAAGGTAAAAGGGTACTATCATTTCAAGAATAAAAATGGCTGCATGAAACAACCTTATCTCCCATGAGAGATGATTACTTTTTACCCAGGATAACAACATCCTCTAGCAATTACAAAAATGCACAAGATCTAGAGAATCGCTACTGATTTAGCTCATCCCCACACAGAAATCAACAGCCCTCATTCACTAAGAATCAGGGATAGGAAACAGGAACAGCAACTGGCTGAGTCAGACACCAAGAGGGGAGCACATTTATGGTGAGAAGGTTCACCATGCACTTATACCCACCAGGTAAAACAAAAGTAGATAAAGAAACACCCTTCCCATTAGGTTTTCACATTCAACCAGAGATTGGAATACAGAAAAGAGAAACTCCCATTCTACCACCTGTAATGGAAAATGGTAGGTAAAGGCAGTGGTTACGGCCTCACAGGAGGGAGAGCAGAGGCAAAAGAAGGTAGTGGCTTTTCTTTTCATACTCTATGATTAAAATTCTGAAATTGAGAACTTTGACTTCTGCCCATTCCCACTGATGTACTAAGGCTATGCAGAGAGCAACAACAATGAACCTACCACCTGGCTGAGAGACCTGCCTGAAATTCTTACTTCAGGGCCAGCAGAATAAGCCTCTCCAGCACTTAGTGGATTTGCTTCTTTGGAGATTTGTTTGCATTTTTAACAAGTCACCCATAGTGAAGCTTTCCTTTGGCTCCACACCCTCAAAGTAAGTCACATGAGGGTTTCACTAAGAAATGAGACAACAGCTGCTCTCATCTCCATGTCTAGAATCAGCTGAGACAGACAGTATAACCAGACCCTTTAGCTATGCTCACAGGCAAAGAGAGCGGTAACAATAGGATAGGAATTGCTGTCTAAACAACACTTCTCCAGAACAAGACTTTGCTTTCCCAGGCCATTCTTTTCTTTAAGAAAGGTAGAGAAATAAGATAGTTTAGCACAGTGAGGAATTACAGCCTTTAAAATACAACAAGCCAAAATCAGGCTGTATTGTACAGTTTCTGCTTTTAAAAATCTGAACACTTCAAGGAGTAAGGGCTCTGATAATACAGCCTGGGACATTTGTGCATTACCATTACACCTGTGCTCCGCTGAGGACTCTCACACTGCTTGGGTCAATGAAGTCACTCCTGCAAGCGTTTTAGGCAGGGGTAATCCTAAGTCGACCTGCAGGCAGCACACCTCAAGTAAGGAAATAACCAAGTTGCTGAATTTACTTGATCAATAGATCTCAGGGCCCAGCTGGGCAAGCTCTGGGCTTCACAGCAGGCCCCCTGCAAGGCAAACAGCCACTCACCCCAAGCACCCATCCAGAGAAGAAACAGGGCTCACAGACACACCTGCACCCAAACTGCTTTGAGTAAGCCCCTGGAGCACAAACACAAAGCACATGGACCACAGCACTTTGCGGGCACCCTCAACTCTGTCAAAGAATGCACCTTCACAGCAATTTGAAACATAAGCCAAGGGAACCCTTCACCTTCTCTCCATGACATCTCACAAGGATTTACTTCCACGTATAAGCACCTGCTAATGTCCAACTTACTAGTGATAGCAGCAAACACAGCCGACTGTGTGCCAGGATGTGCCCTTTCTTGCCAGTCTGACCACACAACTCCCCAACAGGGGAGTCTGCAGGCTGAGCAGTGGTACCACACAGGGAACCAACATTTTCAGCCAACTCAAGCCCAGCAGGCTTTCCAGGGCTTCTTGCCCTCAGGATCAAACAACTCTCTCCTGCTCAGCTCTCCCCAAACCAGGCTCCTCCAGAGAGCACATCTGGAAGGCAGTCACAGTAACTTCTTGCTTTGTTTCCTTGATCCTTTCATAGGGAAAGAGCAGGTAACAGGACAGCTGCTACTTCAAATTCCCAGAACATTGCTTCAGGCTCTCTAGGCACCCCAGCTCCTGGCACACACAAGCAGAGCCTGGCCTGTCATCTCACTCAGCTCACAAGATTGCTCACAGCTTTGCTGTAATTTCCAGGTAAGAGGAAATGGAGAAGTAAGAAAGTCAAGCACATACTTCCACCAAAATAAGAGTTCACCTTTTCCACTATTTCATAGTTCGAGATCTATCCCCTTTATGACCACAGGGTCAGCCTGAAGCTCAGAGGCCAGACTCAGGACACAGAGCTGCTTTTGACACTGTGTACAGATTCACACCACTACTACATAAAAGCTCACCTCCCCATCCATCTCTTACCTTCCTCGGACTGCAGCCCCCAGCCAGCCACCTTCAGAGCACAGAGACCTCTTCCTACAGGACCTTCCTAATGCCCCTCTTTCCTTCTTTTTAACCTTGCTAATGGCTGCTAATGTCCCTCACCTGGGCTGTTGCTGTGCCCAGCCTTGCTGTACAATCAGTTCCCTGTGCTGGGACCAGCTCCAGTTGGGAAGGGTGAACCTTCCCAGGCACAGCCACGGCCAGGTGTGCCACAAAGGTCAGGGCTGCCCTGCAGAAAGAAATAAGAAAACTAAGGGATTTTTTTCTCCTTCTAATCTACTTTGCTGTGTGTGACACAGGGAGAAGGAGGTCAGTACTGCAACTGCTCCAGCTTACAGATGGAATGAAATAGTGATCCCAAACCCTCTGGGCCTGCCTGTTAAAACACTGGTCTCCCTCCACGTGTCACCTGTATTTTCAGAGCAGATGAACTGTTTTTCAGCATGAACGCATTCCAAGGCCAGCCACTGGCACTCCTGAGGGCATGCGGCTCCAGCTAAGCTGATGTGAGCAGCAGGTTCTTGGCTCCAGGGGCAGTCAGGTCCAGCTCCAGGCTGAGGGGTTGGTTAGTGGCTGGCAATGCTGGGTGCAGCATGGGGGGCTTAGGAGCTGCACAGGAGGATGTAACAGCCATGAACTAATTCTGCTTAGAGCCGAGTCAGGGACATGTACCTGCTTTGGTCAGAATCACGACAGGTGCTGGAAGGCACTAAGCAGATGAGGGAGTGAACTGTGAACTGTGTCCTGATAGGCTTGGATATAGCCCAGGACAGCTCATCTGTCCTCAAGGGTGTGAGCAACAGACATCTGTCCCAAAAAAGAGGTGCTCTTTTCTTAATTTTGGCTGCTACTACCTTCTGCAGATTCAGAAACTCTCTTTTTTTTCCCCCCGTAAGATACACAAACTACAAAAAATAGGGGAAACATTGGGAATTATTTAGGAAATAGAGGAGTCAGTCCTGTTTCTTTGCTGGTTTGAGCAGGTGTACTCTCTGGTGAGAGCTAGGGTTTGCATAAGAAACATTAATGCTGCACTTAACAGTTTCAGCTGCTGCATTTCCACTATCGATTGGCACCATTCAAGCCCAGTTTTATTGCCTGACAGCAGACATAAGCTATGAGGCAGCTATGTCCCTACTGGGATCAATGATATATTATCACTCTCTTTAAATGAACCTGGAGAAGTACTATATATATTTAACAGAAAATGCTGTCTCTAACTGACTGCAAAGGAATTTCAGGGGTTGCAGAAGTGCAAACCAACATAGCCTCTGTGACTAGACTGAAAATCATGTACTAAAAGTGAGTTATGCATACAGGAGATTATTTTACAAACACATTCATTAATTCATGTTGCTATTCTATCCTCATGACCCTCTCTTCATCTTCTGAATTCAGGCTGGCAAATGTGGACATTTGCTGAAGTACTGTGTGTAAAATTGACAACAGCAGATATTTTCCCCATCATCACCCTGACCTCCAAATAATGCCTTTTCCTGCCAGATGTGTGAAGGGACAAGACTACAGGCAGATGAGACAAGAAGGTTATGTTCAGTAAGGACTGGGAGGCTGCAGTTCTGCTGTGAGATATTACCTAGCCTTGCTAGCAGACTGGATGTTTCCCATCTGTTGCCAGATGCAGTAGAGAGACACCCGAGCTGGCTCTAAAAGAGCTCTTCCCAGAAATGGGAGCTGCTTGTGGTCTCGTTAATGCCATGGAAGGAGAGAGCAGGTCAGTACAGGGCTGCTTTGCTTGGGAGAGCTGGGCTGGTCCCCTGTGGGGCTGTGCTGTTCAGGTGCTCAGCGTCCCCAGGAAAAGACCCAGGAGCTGTCTCCAAGCCAAGCACAGAGCACTGGGAGGCGAGGCAGACACAGCCCATCTCCTCCTGGCTGTCAATGGCCCTTGGCTCCCAGACAGAGCCCCCTGGGCTCACAGGGTGCCTTGTCAAGGGAAGTGCTCAGTGAGTCAGTGGTATTTCAGTGGTATTGAAGGAGAAATGGCATTTGAATCTTAAGGAGCTTTTTGCAGTCAGGCCAGAGGAGCATATGTGGTTACACTGGGCCCAGGCATCCCCTAGGGTGATTTATTACATGACAGTGGCAATAAACAAGTGTTTGAGGGACCAAGTCTGTGCCCACAAGCACCAGCAGTGCTGGAGTGTGTGATTCACATGTCTAAATGCCTCACTGGTCCCTTAGACCTCAGATCTGTTTATACAAATAAACACACACATTGACTCAGTTCTTTGTGATAAATAAATCCCACCCCCAGTCATAAACCATGGCAATTCATAAGCCCTCAGCTTTGTGCCAAGGTACGTTCCATTCCTCAAGGCAGGTGTAGCTGCACAGCTGCAGTTTTTCATGCCTGAAAGGAAAGGTGAGCAGTCAGCAGGATTTGGGACAGCTGTGAGCCACAGAGACACAGCACCCCTGACCTGCTGACTGCTCTGCTGGGCTGAACCCAGAGCCCATCACAGGGAGGGGTGGCTGTAGCTGCCCCCAACACCTCCAGACCACACCTGAGACCTCTCCTGCATGTGCCTGGGTGTGAAGGAATGGAGGAGCAGGAAAGGCAAGCCAGGCAGGACCTAGGCTGCAAACATCATGCAGATCTCCTGACACATTTTATGGGAGTTACTGAAGATGCCTCATCCTCACACTGTTGCACTGCACTGGCTTCCTTTTAGTTCAAGACAAAATGATCAAGGTATGAAACACTTCACTACCCAGGAGAATTTTTAAGACACTGATACAGCAAGAAATTGGAAGACTAAGAGTTCAATATGCAGCCACACACAAACCACAGCTGTGCTTGGTGATCAGTGGAGCAGTCACACAAGGGTTTGTGTTTGTCTCCAAAACTTCATCTTTCCAAAGTTATCACAGCTGTGTTGCCAGAGCAAAACCCCTTCTAAACAGAGTACAACAAAGTAAGGTTCCTTGTGAGGTGACACAGGCAGGAAATCCAAGCCTACCACAACATTAAAACTGATCATGTGAAGCTCCTTTTCACTCTTGTCTCTGCTCTGTGGAAGGCTGTGTACAGTGTACTGCTTCTTAGGTGTTTTGGGGTTTTTCCCCCACCCTCTTTCTCTTGAGCTATTATTCAGAAATGGCTTTCAAGCTGCAGCACTGACTGTATTCAGTTTCACAATGAAGCACAGTACTGCAATCACGGGTGCCAGTGTGCAGGTACTGCTCCCACACCCTGCAGCCTCACTCCACACAGCCACACTGCTGAGTTTCCACCTGCTCAGTGAGCTGGAAGGTAACAGGAGGAGGCTCTGCTAAGTTTCCTCCATATTTGGCTTTTCCTTGGGAAAGTGTGATTTCTGTGCGTGCTGGACCAGTATGCCCTGGCAGCTTGGGCAGCTCTGTGTATAAGAACAACAACCAGTGCCTCTGAATTATTTACTCCAACTCACATGAACTTGCATTTCTCTTCCTTTTCTGTCCTGTCACCACGGTGCGTGCTGCTCCATGAGTAAGCTGGAGAGACAGATGACACAGACGATGAAGTCACACTAGGTGATTATAACAAAATATGACAAGGCATTTATGCAGCTCCATTCAGCAGGATTTAATTTCATTTTATTTCATTAGAGTTCATTACTGCATAGCAGAACAACTCTGGAGAGTTTATTTAAAGATGGAGAGAGGAATGGGGCAGGGTGGGTGCAGTGGCAAAACAGACCAGAGAAAACAGTTAAGACATATTTCTTTCCATACCTCCTGCTGCACTGGGTTTCACATTCTGCCTTCAGTGGGTTTTGATGTGAAAAGAGCCATGCCTTGGGGAAAGAACAACTGAGGAACTGGTTTTGTGCCACTGACCTGGTAACATAGGCCTTGGAGGACTTGGTCACAATGGGCTGGTGGGACCCAGAACAGCTGAGTTCCATTTCTAGAATCTCCTTTAACTGGTGGGCTTGTGCTCTTTCCTAGAAACCTTCTGTAATGACTTCCCACCATTGTTCCTTCCATTTTAATCAGTAGCAGAGATGATGTTACTGCAACTAGCTCAAGAATTCCACAAGAGAACATCTCTATGTACCCACAGAAGTCCCGGGGTCAAGTACAACACTTGCCAATCCCAGTTTTGCCACCATTGATTAACAAAATAATGTAATGAATTAGAGCACTGAGGAGCACTGTGCACCTCAAGCAAGATCAGGCAGAACCATCAGCAAATAGAGGAATCCTCTTGGGGAAGCTCAGTGAAGGTTGCAGCTTTGATTCTTTTTCATTACAGCTCTTTTGCCTGTTACAGGGTGTTAAAAAATGCTGGTCTGGAGGTGGACCAGATGAGCTCTGGAGCCTAAACATCAAAGTTCTGGTCTCCATCCCTCACGGTGGCAGAAGGCAGAAGAGCTGCAGCAGCTGTGGCTGCTCCATGACACACGTAAGCTCTGAGACACAATGGTGCCTCTATGGTGGCACAAGTCATGGAGACTGCTCCTGGTCACTGCACAAGTCACGGTGCTGAAAGGTTAGACTTTGCAGTGGCCTCCCTCCAGGAAGGATTATCTTCTCTGTGGTCTTTCAGATCAGACAAGTGGAGTTGTCTCTGTGTGTCAGCTGTAGGGAACCTGGCCTGCCATCATCAGTGTACACAGACCCAGCCTGTACCCTTCAAGCACAACCAAAGTCTGTTTTGAGAGCACAGGCTGCAGTCAGGAGCAGACTGACCCTGCAAGGGATGTTGAAGGTCGAAGACTGGTTTGCACAGAAACACCTTGGCATTCATTCTGTGATCAGCTGCAGCCCGCAAAAGTGGCAATTAATACACTGTGTGCACAAGCCTTGGCACGCAGGAGGCAGGGGAAGGACACAACAGGTCAACAGCCCCTCATGAAAAATGCCCATTCCTTTCTTTGCACAGTGCTGAACAAATCATAAAACCCTCTCCCCTCCTGTCAATGTCATGGTAGGGTGTAAGCAATGGAGACCTGGAGACAAAGCCATTAATGAGTGAAGTGCCTGACGTCCTTGGTCACAGCTATGATTTGTACCCACTGAAGTGGATGAAAGCAGCTCATCTCTCTCCACCTCCCCAAAATAAAGCTAAAACAAGGGAGTGAGATGGGTTGAGAATCAGGGAGAAAAGTGGCTTTTTGGGCTCAATTTTCACTTTGCACTGAAGCTTGCTTGACTTCAGAGTCATGTACCATGTCTTCTGTGTGCTTAGCAAGACCTCAGTCATATCTTTCATACTGATACTCCTAACACACAAAAACTGAGGGAAAGACAGGGCTGAGTCAGTTTGAAGAGAGCCTGATGCCCCTGATCTGCACCCACATCTCTGCCTGGTGAATCAGGCTGTCTGGAGACTGAATGAGAGTGTGTTCCTCTACCACAGAAGGCCAGTAAGATAAAAATAACCCCCAAAAGCCTACATTCAGCCTGGAAGCACAGTGCTGAGCCAGGGACAATGATAATAGGAAAACACAATAGTTCCTCAGAGCAGTCCTAAAATAATAGTTTATAAATGGCAAAAGGGGAGGAGAAGGGAGTGAGGGCTATTTTATCACTATTCTAAAAGCATTCAGAGGAAATAAGTTTGGATTCACTTGACAGTTCTTGAAAGCCAAAATGTGCTAAATATAATGCTGAATGTCCCTAAACCAAAAACATGTCAGCAAGAGTCCCTTGGCCAGGTTGTTCTTTTTCCCCACTCCCCTGGTTTAGCCTTTGCCCCATGATGGTTATTTGCCTTTCTGGAGAGCTTAATCAGGAGCTATTAGAGACAGTGCTCTCTAAGCTGTATAATGTTAAAAGTCCATTAGCTCACCCCAAGCAAAGCTGGCAGGAGGGAGATGATGTACTTGCTGAAGTTGAACAAGCTATTTGCATGCTGAATACTTCTAATCACTGAGCAATGCCAGGAGAATGTGAACATTATTGCCCTCAGCTGCCCAGCAACCTTTTGAACACCCTCACTTTAATGCAAGACAAAGTGGCAAAATGCATCCAGCACTGAACCCACATAAAGGGACAGATGGATGTTTTTAAGCAATTCTATACACAGACTATGCACACCTTTTAAAAAATTTTTATAAGAAATAATCATTAGCAAAGTCTATCTTCCTTTCCCTCTGCCACAGTCACTTGAATTGTGCATGGCCACTTATATTATGCATGGGTTAAGAAAATATGAGAAATGTCTGCTTACTTTTGGTCTGACCACAATCAGCTTTTATCCAGCAAAGTACACATGCTTTATTTTAAGCATATTTTCAAATCTCCCGAAGGAATTTATTGTGACTGACACTTTTCAATGCCTGTTTAGTCAATTTTTATCAGACACAAGCCTGTCTCACAGCCCTCCATGGGGACACCAAGCAGTGGAAGGGCACAGAGCTCAGGTGTCAAGCCCAGAATCACCATAGATGCCAAAAGAAGGTCGCTCTCCACTGGAAAAAGGCAATCAGGGAAAGTCCAAGAATCTAGATAAAAATTAGTGCTATTTGTCACAATGACAACAGAGAAAACAGACTACTAAAAACCAGCTATTTCAGAGGCTTTTGAGGACTGGCTTCTATTTTGGGCAGTGTATGGTTAAAGTCCTGCTGGTATTTTGCTTCAAAGGGTGACTCTGATGCCCAGTTGTAGCTTTCTGGTTAGAGCACCAACACTTCTCTGGGCTAAAGTATTGGAATTTGTGCAGAAACCAATTTATCACCGCCAGACAAGAGTGACTGAGGCTTCACACAAGATGCCTGAAGGAGCAGAGATTGCAGGCTGACATAAAGCTCTTAGTCTCCTGTTCCCTTCTGCCTTCAAATAAGTTCTCCCAACACAGCACAGAGTAACCCCCGTTAGCTGGTGGTTCTGCCACCTCTGCAGCAGCTCAGGTGTCCTTCTGAAGAAGTGACAGCTTTTTCAGCATCTCCCAGAACTTACAACAGCTGGAACCAGTCAAATTAGCTGCTTCTCCCACTGCCCTACTTGAGAGAAACCCTATGGAAAGAGAAAAGGCAAAAGCATGTTCCAAAGTAGGACCAGAGCCAGGATGCCCAAGGAGGATCACACTAGGAGATGGAAGAGGAGCCTCTAAAGGGCACTTTTCCTTCCTCCCCACCTTTCTGATGCCTCAAAACCAGACCCACTTGGCTGGGACTCCCTCCCTTTTAACCCTGCAGGAGTCAGTAACTCACAGACTCACAAAGGATTCATCCTACATGCCGCCAACCCCTCACAAACTGTCCCAGTCCTTTTGCAACCTCACTCAGGACAAGGAGCACTCAGGACAGGGAGAAGTCAGCAGAAAGGTGGCTAATGGGCAAAAGGAAAAGAAAAAAAGAAATCTCATCTGCCATAGCAGTGGGTGCAGAGCTGGAGCTCCCATGGAGACACTGCCTCACAGCAGGGACTTGTGAGGCACTCTTGACATCAGCAGGGAAGATGCCTACATTGCTAATTTAAAGCAAATTCCCTCTTATTTCAGTGTTTGTCAGTTTGGCCAAGTCTCTAACCCCATGGGGCTGAGTGCTCTAAAATGCTTGTGTGAATGACTTTCAAGAACTCTCTAATAGGAAAAGCACCATGGTTTCCTCAAAACTTGCAGAGAGAAGTAAAGAGTAAAAGGTCATTGGTATCTAAACCCACTGACTACTTTGAAATCCCACACAGAGACTTCTGCACTTCACAAGTCTGTGCCAGTATATACTCAAAGGCAAGAGGGGACAACAGAAAAGGAAGAAAATAGTCTTTTGTATTCTCTAATACACAAAACATTTGTCACCTCTGGGCTGGCAGCTTGCTTCATTAAGTTAGCTATAGTACATGGAGAGGAGCAAATACTAGACAGATACAAACATACTGCAGATTAGGATTCTGTCTCCTGGGAAGACAGATGATCCAGGTAGAGCATATAACATTCGCACAAACCTACCTGGAAAACTGCTTTTCAGTCCAGTAAAATGTCAAGCCTCCATTCCCCCACAAAAAAAAAACCCCAAAAAAAAAACCAAACCCAAAAAAACCAACACACAGAATGCAGGAAGAACAAGGTGGATACTTTTCAAAATCTTTTTTTAATTAAAACCAAAAAAAGGAGCACACACCAGAGCTTGACATGGGCTAGTCAAACTGCTGGTCACCAGGAGGTTGAACTGGCGTGAGGAAGGCTGTGTTTCTGCATATCTCAGGAGCACTGGCACAGACAATAGGTCTCTTGGGAGAGTACTCTGCCTGCCAGGCTACTGCTGCTTTGTGCTGAGCAGATTTCTCACGTGGTGATGGCAAACTTCATCCTGCAGCCCAGACTCTTCTTTCAACAAACAGAAGTCCCAGAGACTGGGGAAGAAACCACTTCAAAAAATCTGCATTTTCCACGCACTTCTGGAGAGGATTCCCCGTTTTTTCTCCTGCCTCCCCCAGGCAGGATTCACAGGTTTATATGGAAACTCATCTTTGGCAATAGCCACACGGGTAGGACCCGGCTCTGCTTCTGCTGAAGCCAATCCATGTCCTTTCCCGGACCAAACTGCAGCTGCACTGGGGCTCATGATCAAGAGCAAATTGTGCTTTAAGGTTAAATCCTCATCCACTCCATCAGGCCAGCAACTTCTGAGAGCTTCTTGTAATCGTGTACCAGTAAATTCAGGTAAATGTGAACATCTTGGCTATAGCAATGGGGTGAAGTTTTCAATTATGCCCAAGAGATGGAGGAGCTGAAGTTTTAAGACATGACTTGGGCACTAGATCAGGTATTGAAACCTCCCTGCCATCTAATAAAGCAGTTGCCAAAGCTATTGGTGTGCTGCTCCACCAGCCTGGTTTCCTTACCACAAAGGCTGGACTGAAAAAGTGACACATTTTTCATACACAATTTTTATCAGTTAGAATTTACTAGATATGCACCTCATTTGTCTGTCAAATATTTTAAAAATACTTCAACCTGCTCTAATAATCACATTTTAACACATGCATCAAGTTTGGATCAGAACAGCGTCTCTGGGATAATCAGTAAGCCCAAATTGCTTATTTAAGGCCTAAATATCAGTCACTGGCCAGCCAGCCACAATAAGTCACTCTATCCTTGAACTCTTGGAATTATTTTTGGCTCAGACTAACCCTTGTTACCATACATCTTACCCTACACACAGAAGAAAAGTGTATGTGTTTTTCAAGGCTACTGTTGCACCACAAGTTTACATACAAACACAACTTTTGCAAACATGAGACCAGAGTGAGATCTCCCACGTCCCAGGGTGAGTCAGAAAGTTCTCAGGAGTCCAGGGAATGGTAACTGCCAGAAAGGATCAGGCCTAATACATGCATTAGAGAAGCAAGGTAGCTCCTTTGCTGGAGGTCTGGCTGATTCACTTTGCACATACCACTGCTTTAGCATTACATCCTTATCTACTGGTAAAACCTGTTTCAACAACATGCAATACATATTAATGCAATATGCACTGCAACACACAATACGCATCCAAAGAAATATGCCAATGCAAAACTCTGACTGCTCACACATAGCCAGGCTAACAAGGAAGTCTTTTACAAAAGACAATCAAGAAATCACCTGAAACCATGAGACCGGAGGGGTCTCAAGCAATCAGCAATATTGAGACCTAATAACAGATGCTAATTCATGAAAGAAACACAAACAGTGGGACTGAGGTAATGGCAGAGATTTCATTAGTGCAATTACATTTAAAATGGTATGTTCTTTAATAGAATTTAAATAAGGCTTTGAATAATTACACACACTAAAACTAACATTCCATAACCTTATTCCGCATGGAAAAGCAGCAGAAACAACCCTCTGGACTGTACAAGGTCCAATTAATGAACAATTACATTCAAAAAGTAGATCAAAACAGAAACAACTCTTTCCCCAAAAAGCTGCATCATCATGTCTAAAGTCAGCTTTGTCCCCTATATCAGAAATGTGAAGAACAGATGAACTGGGCTTCAGCCCAGTAGATTTGGCCTCATCAGATTACCAGCAGTGCTTTCCAACCCAGCCTCTCCTCATTTCTTTAGGGTGATGGAAGCTCATGGAAAAAGAAGTGAATTTCTGAAGCAACAGAAGGTGAGTTGTCCTTTCTCCCAGCCCAACAATGTACATAAATTATGGAAGCTTGGAAAAAACCCCTACATTACACTGTGGCTTGTGTTTACGATGCATGTCCTCCTTTAGAAACTACTCACAGACAATGGGGCAGGGTGGGTGGAAAAAAAAAAAAAGCAGCATATGAAATAGTAATATACTGTTCCAAAATCTGCACTGTCCTGCAGAAACAGGATTTATAATTTGTTCAGATTGTTCTCAACAGATCCAATCTATGCTGGATATGTAGAAACCAAGATACTAAGTCATCAAGGAAAACCAAATTAAAAAACCTGCACACTGCAAGAGTTTTAAAAAACAAAACAAATAAAAATCCCAGGAAACGCTGACAAAAGCTCAGAAAAATTTATCATCAATTCTGAAGTGGGGCCTTGTGACATCATCTGGATTAATGAAGACAGAGATGGACTTTCCGGGGTTCTCAGTCACTAGCTGTTGCAACTTTTTGGCTAACCGGTCATCAGGCTGGTTGGGGTCCCCTCCGTCGGACTGTGGGGAGGGGATGCTGGTGGTGCTGCCCCGCCGCTGGAGCTCCAGGGTGAGCCTGTTGGCTGCCTTGACGTGCTCGATGGCAGTTCGGAGGTGCTCGGCAGGGTCGGAGCGCACCGAGGACAGCTTCCGTGCGTGGAGCATCACGGTGTCTTCGGAGAGGTGCTCCAGCATGTTGCACTGCGGGATGAAGTAGTTAGGGCACATCTTGTTGACCAAGCAGTGCTGGAGATCATCAATGAGACCCAGGAGGAAATGGGCTGCATAATCCTCCTGGGCCAGGTAGCTGGCTGGCAGCCTGTCACAAGCCCACAGCATCATGCTCCGCAGGTGATATGGACTAATGGCTTTGGGGCGGGACAGCAGTTTGATGATGATGGCTTTGCAGGCCTGGTAGGCTTGCATGAGGCTGCTGGAGATGCACTTTTTCAGCTGCACTTCACTCCTGGCAAATGACAGCCTCCATTCATTGTCCTTCTTCCCCTTGTAGGAACATGCAGGCACTAAGTAAAACCCACTTATGACTTCTTCCTCCGTGATCTTCCCATCCCAGAAGTGGTTCTCCATCAGCCAGCTCTGTGCCACAGCTGGCCAGCCTTTGAAGGACACCACAGGGACAATGTCATACAGCATGCGGCTGCTGCCCACTCCCAAAATAATGGATATGATAGTCCCGTTCTTTTCTACCTTCTCCACCTTTGGCATCCCTCGTTGGGGCTTTTTCTGGATCTCAGAGAGCACAATGCTAATGGATTCATAGAACCAGTCTGCAACTTTTGTTGGGGAGAAGAAGTAATTGGTAGCTCCATTGATATGGTCCACGATTGTGCAGCAGTCCTTCCATTTGCTGATGGTTCCTTCGTCGAACAGGCGCAGGCTCAGCCAGGAGTGGCACAGGGCCGAGTGGCGCATGTCCAGCGTGACCGGCTGGTTGCGGTCATGCAGCTTCAGCGCAGGCACCAGCAGGGTGAAGTCCATGTCATAGTCTGTGCCCCGGGCATAAACATTCAGCTCATCGAGGTCAATGTCCACCACACCTTCCCGCACGCCGCCTGACAGCAGCAGATACTCGTTGGCTACAGGCAGCTTCTGGTCGAGTTTCTGAACCATGCCTGAAAAAGACAGAGAGAGAAGTCCTTTCAAAAAAGGCAAACACATCCAGGATCTAACCAGGATTAAAACCCATTCCATACCCAGCAGGAAAAAAAGCAACCAGAGGTATCTATAACTTTTGGTGTGGCAAAAACATACATCAAGCTCAGCATTCAGACAGCCTTTGGTCTCACCTGACTTAGGGCAGGACCTTCCCTGCATTCCTGGAATGCGTGAAGTCCATCCTAAACATCACATTTCAAGCAATGGAAAAAAGCAGCAGCCGCTGGTGAAACACAGCAAAGCTACTTCCAGAACTAAATGTAACTTTTTAAACACCTACTAAACCAGTTTTCACCATATTGACATTCATTTCCAGAGTATCCAAATGTTTCACCCAACACTCCATAGAGAAAAGAGAATATTAATTGACTCGCTGTTCTTATTTTCTCTCTGGTGTAGAAAAAAGCTGGATCAGCATCAGGGAGTTGGTTTGTTCATGACTGAATGAATAGCTACAAATGTTAGTTCAAGCGGGTCTGATTTTACAATCTGCTTTACATCTACTGATGAACAAGGCAACATGAACAAAAGAAATGCATCCTTCTCTTATGGGCGAATGGAGCAGGCTAAATGATCAGGCAGTTAGAGAAGCCAGCTCTGAAACTGGCTCTTCAAGCTGCAATGACATAAAATATCTGATCAGCTCCCCAGAACACAGACATGAAGACAGATTTTTACTTTCAGCACCAAAACCAGGCATGGCATTCACCCTGCAGTGCCCGTACCAGTTGTACAAAGCCAGCTTTTCAGTGGGAATTCTATAAATACATCCCACTATACTGTGTCCATAGAACATGAACAGCAGACTGGGAAGAGACTCTACACAGAAGCTGAGATATTAGCACCTCATTCAGTGTTCAAATTAGGCTTAAAATTGAGCTCTGCACTTCAACTGCTCTGCAGTCTGCTCCTGCTTTCTGGGCTGTTTCACTGCTGGTGTTCCTCTTGTGGTTAAATGCTTTTGGTTGCTTCCCAGCATCAATTCAGCCTCCACACCTCAGCCATGAGGGAACAAAGGCCAGTGGTTCTGAATGGAGATGCTGAAGCTGTTATAAGCACTGCAAAAGGGATAGATTTTACTCCTTACAAGTACAAATGCACTAGTTTCTGCTGGCATGCAATCCTGACTCCAGCTTCTGAAAGGCAATATGGTTTGTTTACATCAAGCATGGTCAAATGGACAACTTCCATTAAAAGGAAGCTAGTCTTAGAGAGACAGCAAGGGGAATAACTAGCCAGAGGCATAAGAGAGTGAGCCAGAAAGCTGCCAGTCACTCTGTCAGCCCAGAAATCACAGGCAGACACATCAGGAATGTGAAAGACAAATGATCAGCACTACAGTCTGAGTACCCATCCTGTCATAGTCCCAGTGACTGCAGAGCCTTTCCTGAGGTAATGCATCCCTGTAGGATCACAGACACTGCCTGTACTGAGTGGGTCACCCTAGCAGAGAGCAGCAGCAGCACCGCAAGGCACTGAGGGCTGCACTAGGCTGAGTGGCACTGCAGTGCTTTCAGAGAGACTCACCTGTCCCTTCCTGCATGCTAGGACAGCAACAAGGAAACACCACTGGCATGCATATAGGTGAGCCATGACCAGAGCAAAATCTAAAGCTCCGTGGACACTGATTCCTTGGGAAAGCCAAGAAGATTGTAGGAGGAGGCCTCTGTGTGAAGCAAAATGCATCTTGGCGCAATATTCAGTGTACCTGAAACCTCCCATGTGAAATTCCTTGTTAAATACACTTTACCTGTTTCATTCCTTCCAAGAGCACTGGACCCAGTCCATTTTGCTGCACTGAGCTGGGATGATTTTCCTACCAGGCAGGCAAGGACCTAAACCCTTCCATTTCATGCAGCTCCAGGGGCTGCAATAGAAGGAAATAGCTCTAAAAGAGTGCTAAGAAACTCTTCCTGCTAAATCCTGAGCTAATCCCATTCTGCGATCTTGCCACATGCTGCCCTGTTCATCCTCAAAGGGTAATAACTAAGAAAAGCTTCTGTCAACCTCAAAAACATTTTCTGAGGCTTAGACACACAGTGAGCTATGTTACCCTGATCTGTGGAGCGGCAAAGTCTTGCACAGGCTTCTCTATCCCAGAGGCCAAATAAGTAGCAGTCTCTCTTTTCTGTACCCAGGAGGGGTTTTCTAATGGGTACCTAAATTGACGTGACTTCTGCAGACACTACTGACACACTGCCTCTGAATCCTGTCCCTGAACCAGTGCAAGCAGCCTTAGTGTTTTACACCTCTGTTAGAAGTTGAGTCCAATACCCATGGAGTGGAGTCTGGATCAATCACATCACAGGGACAGGGAGAAATTTTTTTTTCCCCCCAAAGATTAATGTACTACTGGCCCTTACTGTGGGGAAGCACAGCTATTCATGATATGAAGGGTTCTGATGGCCCATCCTGCCTCTACACTCAACCAAAATTTCCCCTCAGGATGGTGGTCTGCAGCACCTGCCATGCAGATCCACAGATGTTCCTGAGACAGGCAGACAAAATGTAATTATCCTACAGAAGAAATTGTTCAAACCTATGGGATTCAATAAGGGATACATTTTTCTAAATATTTTTAAACTTAAAGGATGAAAAATGCTCTGCAATGGGCCCTTTGCACCAGAACATCTATCCCAGAGTCTTCAACTAAAAAAGAAAATCAGGATTTTTCCAAAGAGATTCCCCACTACAAAATCTGCTGTTGGTTGAGTTGCTCTCCTTGGCCTGAAGAGATCCTTTGTCCTTACATGGGAGCAATAGAGTTGATAGTCTAACCCCATTCAAACAGCAGCAAGTGGGACTCAAGCCCTGTCTTCTGTACACTGTCAATGAGTCACTTGATTTTCCCTCTCCAGAACTCTAGACCTACCAGCAGAAGAGAAATATTGAAAAATAGTAAGGAAACGGTTACAGGAAAAGATCTAATATATCATCAATATCTCTCTACCTGGCTGGCTGCAGTTTAAATTCAAACCCTTGGGCACTGCTTGGCACAGAATTTCCCCTTCAAGTCCCGAACCAGCAACATCTGCAGCTCTGCCACAGAACAAGAGAAGGAATTTTTGCTAAATGATCACAGCAGCATTGCTGATCCAACTGAAGTGGTGGAGCAGGGAGTTGAGATAAGGTCCCCTTGAGGAAAGTATATTTAGAATATGCATAGAATGTTCTATAAATAGTTGAGCTGGCCAAATTCAGGATTACCTAAGGCTTTAGGGGTTTGCAGTGTCTTCAAACTGACCCCCTTGCTCACAAATCTATTTAAAATGTGAAGGGATTTCAAGGAATCCCATCAACCAACACTGTGTGACACCCACAACCCTGTCACAAAGCTTTCACCCCAAGCTTCTACAGTCCATGAATGTACAACAGCAGTAGGCACTCCAGTTCAGCAAGCATGTAAGTGCAAATACAAAGTAAAATACCAAGACTGGCACTCAACCCAAGTACTTAGTAACATCAGTGGGCAGTTTGAGCTCTGTTCTTTTCATCTCAGTCCCAGGACCACCTGGGAGGAGGAGGCAATAGGGGTTACAGAAAAACTAATTAAATTTATAGAAGAACGGTGCAGTTGTCTGTAAAGACCAAACCAGAATTTGTAGGGTCAAACACACAAAATAAATTTTAGCTGAAGGACCAGCTCTCATGGTATTAAAGTAGGTTCACTGATACATAAGAAGCCTCTTGCTGCTGCCAGGCAAAACACATACTTTGCAGTAGTACCTTTTGTGACACTGAAAAGGTTGTTTGGCAAAGCTAAGTGAGAGACTGTGCACCGTTACCACTTCTTTCTAAAGGAGTTCTGTTTTTCTAGACATGTAACTAATTTAAGATCTTCCCAAGCTATTAAATTTGACATTCTAACAGGTGAGTATGCTTGCAAGCATGAGAAGGCAAGGACTGTAAGAATCAGGAGCACCACCTGTAGGCCAGGCTTGCTAATTGGTTTACTAAACACGAATTCAGAGGAACACAGGTGAGCAAGTGAGTTCTACCAACAGAATGTCATTCCTTTGTTGTTTCTTCAGCGTCAGGAAAAAAAGTATTTATTTCTACTTCAAGCACTAAGATACAAATAGAATAAAAACAGAGAAAAGAGATTTTACTTTATATAACACCTACATTTGGGACACATCCTTGAATGAACTGTGACTCTGATGCAGATGACACAGAGACTATTCTTCCCATTAAAAACAAAAAAAACATAGTGCAAAGATTACAGAATTTCAGATGAACAGATTTCATGACCATTGCAGTGTGTGCTGGGATCCACTACTATTTCATGATTAGCTTTGTGTAAATAAGGAGGAACACACAGATTTGTCTTTGAAGAAACTGATCACAAGAAAAGTATTACATAAAGACTTATTTCTAACATATGCATTTCCTAATTCTGGGTTTCTTCTTGAAGCCTTTCTTCCTGATGCTTTAGATGTGCAACCATTGCCACCAAAAGGATTCATGGCAAAACAAGATGCTGTTCTGTTAGTATAACTTGGTCTCATTAAACTGAATAGGGTGATGGTCTGGGCAGTGACTGAATTCAGGAGGCTTCTCCTGCATGGGAACTAGAGAGAGGTCAAAGGAGCAGTGGGGGGCTCAGAAAGGTTCCACAGAGGAGAATCAGCAGAACCTTGCACACAGAAGAAGCCTATCACAGGAATTCCTCTGAGAGCCAAGCCAGACCCAGGCACTAACTGATGTATGCCCCTCTCGAGTTCCCTGGCAGCCTAGGGAGAAGATATATAGAAGGGATCTTTCTTATATATGTGATCTGTTCTATAGGGAAAGCTAAGAACCACTCACATACCCTACTGTCTTCCTCTTTTCTACTACTGCTTAATCCTTCCACAGGACCCAGCATGCATAGTCAAGGCTCTTGATTTTTCCTCACAGGTTCATCCTTTTTGATGCATAACCTCGAGAATACCTTTTTTCTTCTATATGAAATCATTACCATCCAGTAAATCCCAAGACCTAAGGAAGTCTGACCTCCTGGATGATCAGACAATGGCTGCTCAAACAAAAGATTTCTGCAGAGGTCTCCCAGCTATGCCTGAGCAGTGTGTGTTGAATTTCAGAGACTTTTTTAAGACAAGATGAGAGGCCACTCTGATGCATCTGGACTGTGCAGATTCTTCTGTTTCCCTTGGTAATTGCAATTCTATTTATGAGCAGCACAAGTTTTTGTTACACAGGAGAACTGGAAGAGTCAGCTCTTTAGGGGAGTCTTTAGTTACAAAGCACATTTTGAGAGGACTTGGCGGAAGCAGGCAGGGGGTGGGAGAAGAGTGGGGAGACTGAACCATGTGATACCAGTTTAGTCAAATATGGAATGCAAGAGAAGGAAGCTGCTCCTTGCAGACTGATACACCAGTGTCCTACTGATTCTGCTCCTTTTAGAAATCTTGTGACATGGTGATAGAACACACTGCAGCGCGACAGCACCCCCTCGTAAAAGAAATCAGCTTCTTTCTCCAAAGTCTTCTTTAAAAACAATCTTAAAAGTAGTGTCCCAGTTTTTTTCCATTTTTCATATGTCCTGGAGGAAGCCACTCACCTCACTGAAATCCTGTTTGGCAATGGAAAGGGGTGTTTCATGGTGCAAGCAGGAAAAAAAAAAAAAAAAAAAAAGAAAAACAAGAAAGAGCCCAGATTCAAAGGGTGAGCCTGTACAGTGAAGAGTGGTGCTGTCACAAACATCTAAACCCACTCTGGCACCAAAACCAGCAGCAGTGTTTCTGTAGTGATCGGCTTGGCTAAACCAGTCAGGGCTCAGAGACCACAACAGCAGGACCAGATTGCTCCCAGAGCTGGAAGCAGCATTTTGAGAGGAGCCCCTGCACTGCTGTGCACCTCTACTCTGGGCAGGAAGAGTTTGAGAGTCAGTTCTAAACTCATGCTGGGTTTCCAGCATGCCAGACTGCTTATTTAAGAGTCTTGTCTCCAGAGTCATATTAGCCAAACTAAGATAGGAGTGATGAAAGGTGAAAGCCTACATGGAATATAAAGTGCAAGTCAAAAAGGTGCTCTAGGGTTTGAAAAATGTGGGTAATGAGGTCTGAGAGCAGCTGAGAGGCGGAACAGAAGGAACAGGGGACAGAGAGGATAGCTATAAGAACAACTTCCTGCTACACCCCAGTTAACCCTACACACTGTGTCCATATTTTCAAATGTGCATAAGACATGAAATTCCCTTTGGAAATGGCACAAGATGCCATCTCTCCTGGAACTGCAATGCCAGAGACAAAATATGCCAGGGGACAGATTGTTTTAACAGTTCCACCCCCTGGGACTGAGAGTGCACATTTGGCAAGGGCTACACAGGGTCTAGATGGGCCATTTCTGCTCACACCCCTACAGAGCACTACTAAATATTTGGCAAGATGTTACCCTGGGGGAGACTCACCAGGATTCCTCTCTTGGAGCTGATTACAAGGTAACAGTAGTGGGCACAAACCAGGTTGAGCATCTTGAGTACAAACACATAGCTTGCAGGAGAGGCTGTTCTGCCCTTGTTTTTCCTAGTTCCTTCCCTGTTACTGAGACCCTCACAAGAGCGCAACAACCTCAGAGTGGTACACAACATGTCCATCTACTGTAGCATCCTGGCTCAGGCAACTGCTGCTGAGGGCTTTCAGAAGAGCATTAAGAGCAAGGAAAGTACAGCATAATCATTTTCCCTCTGCCATCTCCAAGCATTCTCTGACTTTGCTATTTCCCAAACCAAAGGCAGTATTTGCAGCTTTGTCTTTAATAGCACTAACAGACTTATCTGCCTGGAATGTCTCTCATTGTTTTTTAAATCAGTTATACTCTTGTTATAGTCAGTGCCTTGCAGCACCATGTTTCACAAAACACGTGTCAAAAGGACTTCCTTTTGCCAGCTTGCTAGGAAATGAAGAAAATCACCTCACCATGGCACCTTCCATAAATCACTGAAGATCTTACACAGCTTCATCAGTCATCTTTCTTCCACGTTGAAAAGGACAACTTATTTAAACTTTGTTTAGCTGCCTGTCCTGATCTGCAATTGTGTGGGCCCTGGTATTGCTACACTCAGGTGAAATGAGATGGTCAACACTGCATGACACATGAAAAGGTGACTGATGGGTAAATGCCTTCACAGTCCTCAGGGAAATACCTCAGCAGCCTTGCTTGCTAAATTAGCCCCACTTCTCTGCAGGTTTGCTCCATGTAATGGAGTCCTCCTCCCCAAAATTTAATTTCACCTTCAGGATGTTCCCCTTGTAAAGGCCAACACCAATCCCATCACGTCACAAGGGGTGTTGCTGACACTGCAAAAGGACTGTGGAAGTAGGACAGGGTAAGGTTTTGGAGACTGCACAGGGGAACAAAGTCCCCAGCCTCCCTCAGGCTCTCATCCCAATCTGAAGAGTCAGCGCCAGGTGCCTCTCACAGAAAACACGTGGCAGCTCTCCACTGATGAGCAAAGCCATTCCCTTCCAGACCTGGGAACACATTCTCCTCTCACTCCAGTCAGACACAGGGGCACAAGTACATATCAGACAGAACTTGACTCCAAGGTTGCAAAAGCACTTTGGGCTCCTCTGGGATGGTTTTGTGTTCTCAATTACTGCCTGGTATCTTTTCCCCATCCTGAAAAGGCTAAGCTGCCTCACCACTTTATGTTCTGGTGCCACTGGGCTATGCACAGAGGAATGCCACCACAACCTCACATCCTCTAAGTAACATAAGAGCCTCCACTGTAAATGCACTTTGAGCTGTTCTACCAAGACTCCTGCTTACAGCTATCAAACACAACAGAAATTCTCTCCCCAGCAGCTAAATTACCAGCTTGCTTTCTTTTCCTTTACTAGTTGTTTTCTGCAAAGATAAGTCACAGCCAAGACAAATCACAGCATCATTCCTTATGAGCTGGGCCTGAGCTAACACTGCTCATCCTCAGGGCCTGCCTTTTCTGTAATAATAGCTCTACCTTGCTGAAGAGCAGCAGGAGATTTGTCCTTGACTCAACAATTCTTCAATAAATCATCCAGAAAAGCTAAGCTTACATGTGGAGTACACGTGGTGACTAACAGCCATCAGGGAGTTGATGAATAACCACAACTGTAATTCATGTCCTTGATTTTTCCTTAAAATTTGGCTCCTGGGGTCAATGACATGATCAGAATAGCATCCCTTTCAATTGTTTTCATTCTCTTAATCTACCAATAATGAAATCTATTTAGGTTTATACAATGGGACATGTCAGAAAAAGAGGGAATGAAGGATGATTCCAGGAAACCAGCCAAGCACCAAAAGAGTGCTGGAAATCCTGAGTTCTCTGAGTACAGAAGGAAAGCAGGTGTCTTCAGAAGCCTTTCTGAGGAATGTAGTGGAGAAAATTACATGAACTGAATCTTCTCTCCAGCCCTTAGAATTCACTGGACTCCATCTGTACAGACCTGATCTGGCCCCTTCGACAAATCTGGTATCCAAACACTGGGGGAAAATAAGACAGATAGGCCAAATATGGCTGAGACAACCAATGCCAGAAGCACAATATAATTTTTCTCTGTCCTTGCAATTGAGCATGGATTGGACTAGCAAGATGAGGCAGGGAATGCAGATCTTTGTCAGAGAGTGCTGAAATCAAAAAGGCTTAAACAATACAGCTGTGTCTGAGATCATGAAGCTAAGAGCAAGCTTTCCTACAGTATCAACCAACTTCTCACCAACCACTGAGAACATGGCCAAAGCCATGCGGGGCTGGATCAAGTCACCCGTAGGAGATGCTTTTGCCAAAGCCCCATGTGCAGCATCAGCTGTATGTATGCTGGCTGGCTTTGACATTCATGCAAAATTCCTCTTCATCCACATGACCAGAAGTTGATACAGGCCAAATTTGTTGTTAGCAGAAAACAGAGCAGCTCTCCTAAGGTGAATGGAAATGTCAAGAGCATTTCTCCTTGCTTTCCATGGGAGACCGGCAGAGGAAAAACCTAAGACCTCCAAGCTTGCCTGTCCATATCCCATTGCTCCTATCATCCTGCTCCAGCTTCATCTTGCAGAGATCATATTTGACAGCACACAAAAGCCAGCAGAAGTTTCTAACCAAAATCTCAGATTTTACAGCCTTTTTTTTTTTTCAGGTGAGCACCATCATCTGTCAAAGATCACAGCAGGAAGCACTGTGTGGATTTGATCTCCATCAAGCACCAAGCCCACAACCCCAGCAGCTGTCAAGGATCTCTTATCCCTGCAGCACAGGCAGTGGCCAGGAAGCATGGAACCGAATAATTAGAGTAAAAGAGAAAGGGAAAAGCAGTAGGGTAGAAACTGGGCCACCTTGTGTGAAGGTATGCAGTAAAATGCCACTGTCATTTTGGCACAGGACAGCAAAGGTGAAATGCAGTCACCTGAAGAAGGCAACAGTAAGAAGTCACATTGCCAGGTGGCCCTGAAAGATGCAGGTATTGCAACTGCCCTCCCTCCAGCGTAAGGTGTGGATTGGCTGGTGGGAAGGAGGAGCTGGTGGAGCTGGCAGTGCTCACTGGCCAATGCCCTGAAAGCATTTGGAGTGAGATGAAGGCTGTATTTTTGGAGCCATTCTCTGTTACCTGGAGCAGGCCTTGAAATGCCCTTTGCACAGAACTCCCATCCCGTTTTGCCCACTCTGCTCACTCAGGAGAAGTTCCAAGAGAACAACCACATCTGTTGCAAAGCCTTTTTGTGCTTACCTGGAATGAAATAAAGCCTCACACACATATTTATTTAAAGAAAGGCCTGGTGATCTCTTGGATCATCAGGATGAAATTTACATTGCAAGGTGAAGGAGGGAGGAGAAAGCAAAATTGTTGCTGATCAAATATAAAATTCGTGAAGTATGTTCCAGGAAGCTGTCCCTGCCAATAGCCTGGTCCCAAAGTAATGTCTCATCTAAAAATCTAATGGAACAATGGCATGAGCAAGATTTGGATCCAGATACTGTCAGAAATGCATGCAAAAGACCTCACAAACTAGGACCTCAAAGTCTTCTTGTAACAGAAAGCTGATGACAATCAAAGCTCATTCTTCAAATCTCATCTCCTGTCAGGGCTGCTTCACCTTCCTGACTCCGAAAGCTCAGGTGAGGTGAGCAGAATCCCATTCACCAATGCCCTCATGTTTTAGGAAGCAGTGTCCCCAGCCCAAATATACATGAAAAGAACAGGCCATGAAATCACGACAATGTCTTCCTAGTTTCATTTTCCCCAGCCATTTTTGCAAGGTGGACAGAGGAAAGGCAACTATTGCTCAAAATGCAATAGAAATATAATTCAATAGAATAGAAAATTCAGTTAGCTCACTTAGCTTTCCCCTGAAAATGTGAGAACTAGAAATGCTTTGTTTACACTCTATTTAACAGAGAACCTCATATAACTCCAGTAAAATGCCTTAAGGAAAAACCACAGTATACTGGTAGAATTTGCCTACCTGCATTTGGAGTTTCTTTCAAAAATTAAAGTACCTTCTTTATTGTCTTATACAGTGGTAATCTGGAATTTTAATCCTACAAATTCCCTTGTACATACAATCATGAAAAGTGCCAAAAACCTTTGCTCACAAATGATGATAAAGAAATCATGCTTAGAAGAGGCAGAGGTACATGGAGAATACAGATCCTTCAAATGGATTTAGTAATTAGAAATCTCACCTGTGTTTTATAGATGTTGCTGTGAAAATACTTTGTAAAATTTCCATGTGTATATTCAGCTCCTGCAAGGCTTGCTATCCCTTGCATGGAAACACTTCCCAGCACAACAGAGATGGATATTGTTTGAATACAGTCCCGCTACACAGAAAGTAACGAATAACACAGTGCTTGCTGCTTTCCCACTGACAGCTGGTCCCCACACTGTGATTAACAGACAAAGAAAGAAGATTACAGACCTCCTAAATTTGCTAACACAGTTTTCAGAATTAATTGCATGAGGTAGAATCAGGAATACGAGGGTGTGAGCTGGTCCTGTAACAAGGGTGTTCGTCCCTGAAGTCAGACAGAGCTGAAGTACAGCCCATATCCAGCAGAAATCAGAGCACAATCCTACTTGTTTGTTCCTGGCTGCACTTTAGGAAGGAGCTGGCAGAGGCAGAGACAGAAAAATACTGGTTTGTAGCTGAAGCCAACCATCACCACAGCACAAATCGCACCCCGAGCTGCGCTGCTGCTCTGGTATTGTTCTGCCTGTGCCCAGGGAGACCTGCCTTGGATGATGGGCTCAGCCAAGATCTGAGGCCTCTGAACTGCCCTATTCTTCTTGCCTTACAAACAACCCACAGGGAGGAGTGTAAAAAGACCTTTCAGATTTCCTTCCCGACTTGATGGGGTTTGGGGCACTTCCTAGTTAAGCTCAGGGATCAGCCAGCTCTTACCCACAGGCATAGCCCAGAGGAGGGCAAAAGTACGTCAGTTCCAAACGGTCACTGGCATCCTCTGCCTATAGACAGGGCACCACTAGGAGGACTCTGCAAAATTTTTGTTGCTAAGACACAACACCCTGCCCCAAATTATATTGTGAGTATTCAAAAATTATGTAAGAAATATTGCACAGAAGTTTGTGTTTGAGGAAGAAGCAGCACTTTATCCCTTCCCAGAGAGATGGCTCATGAAATCATAGTGCTGCTAAAACATCTCTGCTTTCCCAAGCTGAGGACATTCTACTTTGCTATTGGTTCTATAGATCACCATATTGAACTTTAAATCTGAAAGGAATGAGGGATTTGTCTTTACAAAAAAAAAAAAAAAAAAAGTGCGTCTGCTGCTAAATAAAGCTAGATAATGAGAGATAAAAGAAACAATGGGAAGGATTCCACTAATTGACGAAAGGAGTGAGATGGATTTGTCTTTACAAACAAACAGTAGGTCTGCTGAAAAATAAAGTCAGATACTGAGAGATGAAAGAAACACTGGGAAGAACCATAAATTCCATAGGAGTTCCACTGATTGACACAAGGAAAAGAAAAGGAGGGTATACATTAGAAGGCAGTCTTAGGTATTAGGCACTCCGGGAATTCTGTACCTCTCAAGTACCTCAGCCAGTGGGGAATGAGAGAGGGACATGCGGCCGGGAAATGAGGGTAAAAAGGAGGCTGCGTCCTCCAAAAATTAGTGAGACCCCAGGGGAATGCCCCATGGCCTCTCCCTTTATTCGAATAAAGTTACAGTACTACTCCGTCTCCTTTTGGACAGGAACCTCCGATGTTTGTGGATTAATCTTCCTGACAAATCTTACTTCAGACTTTACTGGCAGTTGCCCAGCCGCCTTAGCGAGAAGGCAGGAATCATTCCGCCTCGCTGCGGGCACGGTCACCGTCCCGCCCAGCGGGTGCGGGGCAGCCGCGGCGGCAGCGGGGCGTGCGGTGCTCTCTCCCGGCAGCAGATGGCAGGAGCGCACCGGCGGAGCGGCGACAGCCGCGCCCGGCCGGGACACAGCGGCACGGCTCTCCCGCCGCCCGCGACAAGGCACGGGCACGCACGCAGCCCAACAGCCCTCCCCGCCACCTGACAGGGCTTACCGTGCACAGCCAGCTCTGACACAATTACAGCTTTGAGACCGGCACCAGGCTCCCGAACCGCACTCGCTCCATCCTTCTCACGGGGTGGGGTGTACGCCTCTGGCGGCAGTGTACGGGGGGGAGCGAGATGCGACTTTAAGAGGGGATAAGCCAGAAGATAGACACCAAACCTGTCCGCAAATCCTATTTAATGCCAGATTTCCAGCTTGTGACGACTGAAGGAAAAGGCCAGCATTTTGTCTAAGCCATCTGTACACAGCTCCTTTTGTGCCATTCTCTTTGAGCATTTATGCCACTTTGCACAGCAGCACAACTGAGCAGGCAGCGAGCACTACGGCTTCAAAGGAGAACAACTGCTGTTTATAGAAGCACTGTCAAGAATTTATTGCTGAAAAGAGAATGAATCATTGCAGGTAAATTTAGTTCAAAAATTAGATTTTCTATTTCTTCGTCAAAAACCAAGTAAACTCTCAGCAAGCACAGAGCTGCCCAGGAGCAGTTCTTGTGTTCAGTGGAAGCAGGTACTTCAGTTTAAGGACAGAGGCCTCCAGAGAGTCAGATTAAAGGTGATGTCAACATCTAACTAATCCATTTCTGTTATTTATTTTCCTCCTCAGAACATAGTGAATACAAAAAAAAAGTAATCTAGCAGCATTCAAAATAAAATGCAAAGGGGATCATCTAGGAATGCACATACACCCATGTATTGAAGAGCAGGGCTGGGATTTTGGACCTGATTCAGGGCAATAAATAGAGAGTCTATCTGGAAATGGGGGACGAGCAAAAAGCATTAAGGAAAAAACCAACAAAAATAGTGTTGTAAAGTCGTGTTTGCATGTTTTAATCCAGTGTATAAAATTTCTGAACAAAATCGATTTAAAATGCACCTAAATAGCAGAGACAAAGGAAGACAAAACCAGCTTCTTAGTCAAAGGAACTGTATTTCTATTTTGTCAGTGTAATGTCCAGAGTTTTAAAATACAGACCCTCTTCTATGGGCAATCTTCTGCAGAAAAGGGAGGAGATTACAGCATGACTCCACCTGTAGGACCAAGATTCATCAAACTGTCCATGTGTCAGCTGAGTTATGGGTCAGCAAAGGAACAAATCCAGAGTGGGTAGTGGGTGCATTTAATGTGTTTAACTAATTGAATGTGTGTGCTCTAACAACTGTGAACATCTGGCAACACAGAACACATCTGGGATGAGGGAACATCAAAGGAACAAACCCAAGCACCCTTTGAGTTTAGAGAAATAGCAAATTACCACCACAAGTACTGTGCTGGTAACGCTGCCACTGAGAGAACAACAGCATCGTGCCCAGGAAGAGCATCAGCTCTCAGGGGGCTGGGTATCTCCTACAGACACTTCTGAAGCTGCATTTAAATAGCTATTGTCACACCCACACTGTAGCTGTAGGCCAACAAAAACCTTAATGCAGGAGACAAACATGTATTTTTCTGCCCCAGAACACTCCCTAGCCTTTGAACACTGCTCAGACAGTGTCATAGGAGACACTGCTGGCATACACTCTTGCTGGCTCCAGACATGCATATCCAGAAGCAGCCCACAGCAAGCCCATTTTAACCCCTAGAATTTATTTCCAAGTATTGGACTGTGATGCAGGATGTCCTGTTCTTTCCCCCTTGCCCCCAACCCATATTCAGTCAGGAGTCTGAAAAAAGGGAGGTGAGTGGTAATTCTAAATTTTCATATCTGTTTTCCCATTCCACTCCAGTTAAAAGGAAAGGGCCCAGCCCCAGCAGTCAGTGTGAGGGACAGGGCACTTATTGCAAGGGGGCTGGGTGCAGATCCAGTTTAAGGATCATGGGAGGAAATTCTCTCCTGTGGGGAAGTCAGTAAGCAGGGACAACAAAAGGAACACATCTGGAAAACAGCAGAGGAGGCAGAAAAAGTGAATGAAGTGGCAAAGAGAGCCCTCCTAGGGCCATAAAAGTTGCAGATTCCATGAGGAATTCTTGTCAAATCCAATGGGATGTGGTCTGGTTTTAAAGCAAAATGGTGGCAGTTCAGAAAACACACACAGGTTTTAAGCATTGAACAGCAACACTCACCCAAGCTCTTTAACTTTGGTGCTCGCTCTGCCAAAGGTAGATGAGCTGGGCATGGAGCAGAGAGGGGCCAGAGACTCTGTAATTCAGAGTCATGCTTTTGAAAGCCCCAAGTATTTCATCTCAGAGGCCTGAGACCAGAGCTTGTGCAACAGAAGAAACAAATGTGGAAGACAAGTGAAGCAAAGACTGGTTACAGCAGGGAGGAAATGCAGGAATCGGGCTTTGGGGGAGCCTGCACTGCTAAAGAGCAATCGCTTGATTGCACGAAGGACGAATGCTGGGAGCTGTCTGAGTCTCCTGCCTGCTTGAGATGCTCAGCACACAAACAGCCCTGGCTCAGTGAGCCCCAAGCCACAGCTGCATTCCCCACACCAGTGGATGAAGTGAGAGCAGCTTCTCTCACCTATTTCCTCTCCTCCTCAACTGAGCTGAGCTGAATTTGTGATCATCAACGCAAGCTTTGTATCCATTGCAAGATGAAGCACTTCGCCTGCTTTTCCCAACACCTCAGCTAGGATCAGAGGCTGCTCTGCCAACCCTTGTGTCCAAAACCTGGAACATGGACTTAGCCCATGGAAACATGGAAGGAACACAAGGTCCATTGCTTGTCCCCAAGCTACAAGCTGCCAGATCGCCTTCCTGACTTCCTTCCCCTACTCAGAAACAAAGCTGGAATTCTCACAGCATCATCTACTGGCTCCAGAAACTGGAGCTTTAATGACAGCATAAAATTTAACATCACACTTGATTAAAAAGAGAAACAAAAAATATGATTCTGAGTTGGCACCATTGTAAGGCGCCCAGGTGGCATTTTGCCCCCTCCACTGGAAAATGCTGGGCCAAGTCCAACCACTAGAGACTTGCACAAACACAGCTCGGGTGTGAACCCCCTTGGCCCCTGACTGCTCAGGGCAGAGTTGGTGTCTGATGGTGACAGCCAGCCTCTCTGCCCTGGCAGTGGCATGACATGCCAGCAGCCTCCAGGGTAACAGAAGAAGATATTTTTTACCCCTATTGTTTCAAATGTGTGTCTCCACACACCATCCCACTGTCTGCCCTTCAAGGTCACACACACACACATTATTGAGGCAAGGGCTGGGACAGAAAACCACACCACTGGCAGAATGGATGTTCTTCCCATTTTATGTCTCTTAAAAGCTGTTAACCCGAAGCAGAGAGAAAAGGAATCAATAAATGGAGGAGTTGCAATCTCTTTTGGGTATCTTAAGAGCCTGGCTTTTGGCTATTTTCAGCAAATTAATGTGGGGCTCTTATACACTTATTTCTGCTCTCTGTGAGGTGAAAGCAGGACTGCTGCCAGCTCCGTGACTCATACAAACACAGGGGAGGAAACATAAAACAAGCTGCTGGCTTGCTCTTTCCCAGGGCTTAATCACACCCTTTGTAACTATTTGATGTGCCTGCTCCAGCGCATCCGAAGCTGCAGCACGAGAACAAGCAGGGCTGGGGCTGGGCTTCGACACCTTTGGCACAGAATTGCTGCCAGAGCCCCATCTCAAACTTCCCACTGAACAGAGAGAGGAAAATGGAGATCTGTCTGCACTTTTGAGACAGTAGCTCTCAACAGTCCCTGCCAGCTGGGCAGAAATAACTGTTATGTTTTGTTACAAACCATTTTTGGCTAGGACACACAAGAAGATCCATTCTCATCCATCACCTCCATCTACCAACCTAACAAATACCTACAGAGCTGTTCCTCCCTAAGCCTCCAAATCCTGAGCCATAGGTAAGTATTTATATTGTATTCAAATTCAGGTATTCAGCAAAGATGTGCTGGAGGTGCTTGAGAAATGCTCGATATTTGTTATTTGGCCATATTGCCAATTCTTGTCTTCTGTCGTTTTCTGAAAATCCAAGTTTCTGGAGTCCTAAGGCAGGGCAAAAATCTCAGCTTAAATTTATGAAAAAAAATTAGCAACTCCTATCCATCACAGCTGCAAATAACCAAAAATACCCTGAAGGAGATGAGTCTCACTTAAAAGTAGAAGAAAACAGAACAGAAATAAAAATACACCAAGAGCTTTTAATTTTAGAGTCCAACTCAGCTTCTCAAGTTTCACAAACCAGCTCACTGTTATTCCCTCTAAGCTGTCCTTTGGATGGCTGGCATCAACTCTCTCTACAAATTTACTGAGTAAGAAAATAGCGCAGTAATACCCACTGGGTCTCATATAGGAAGGGAGATGGAGAGATGGCCCTGAGGAAAGGGACAGAGGGATCCCATGTATTGTTCCCTGGGACAGTGATGTTCTGGAAAAAACACTCCGAAAAGCAATCTGCCTGCAGCCCTAGGGATGGCAGGGGCAGGGTATATTCTTCCTTGGACAGAGAGCTTCCTCCTCTAGAGTTCAGGAGTGCAGCGCGTCTTTTCCCAGCACTGGTCCCTGTCTTGTTGTGATCTTCTAAGTGCCCACTTTCACATCACAAGCTCTGCTGGATCTCTAACATCCCTTCAGAGTTCTTCCATGCAGGCAAAGTCCCTCCAGACTCAAAGCAAAACAGCAGCAATGTACACTTGTACTGGAGGTGTTAGAAACACCACAGTGAGCAGGGAAGAAAGGCCCTATTCCAGAGACCATTTCCAGCCAGGTCCTGCAGTGCAGCACAATTTGGGCACCTCTGCCAGGGAAAGAAGTTTCCAGGAGTTGAGAGAGCCCTGACTTCCTCACCAGCTTTACTGCTGGGCTCCTTGCTTGCTTCCCTGCTCAACCTGAGTTAATTATTCCCACCAGAGCATAGTGCTTGCCCCACTGGGGCATCTGGGAGAAGCATTCACACAGGGTATTGCTGTGATTTGGTGCAAAGGGGGACAGAAAAGCAAACTGCAGTTTGAAGAAGCAGTTCTTCTAAGGCAACACAGACCAGCATATCCAAAAGCCGGCTCCTGCCTTCCCTTCCAGCTACTGTCACAGCTCTCACAGCTTCACACCAGGCTAGGCCAGGCTCTGTCCAGGGCTCTGCACACCTCCAGGCTCCTCTACCTTCAGCTGATGTCCCAGAACATCCCCTAGGACACTGACCAAAGGAAGGGGACAAGTCTTTCAGCACCCCACTTGACCCAGCTCTCAGGACCGCCAGAGCTCTGCTGATGCCCAGAGCCCAGCAGCAGCAAACCTCTGCAATGCCACGCTCTAACACTGACAGCTGCAGCCTTCATCGCTGCCTGAGGATTATCCTCCTCTGACCCCCCTCCAGCTCCTCTCTGTGATCTGCCCACCCCATTCCACAGCTTGGCACAAGGCCAGGCTCCTCTGCCTCCAATCTCCGTTACTCCATCTGTCCAAGTCCTGGCCTTTTCCAGCACCCTTCTGATGCTCCAGGGGCACAGCTGCCCAGCCCCAGAGCCTTCCACCCATCAGACATCCCCCAAAGGGCTCCTCAGGGGCTCACAGATAGTGACAAATCAAAATTTTGAACACCATGCTCCTTGAGACCACTCATTTTATCTTCTCCCCCATCTGTGATCTGTGTGCACACAGGGAGCCAAGAGCCTCACTCCCTCGCTATTTCTGGATGTGGGCAGACCCTCCTCTGCCTCTGCTATTGAAGATGTCTGACATAGCAGACAGGCCAGGGCCTGGCATTTGGTTACCTTTCAGGCTCTCTGTTTAGCTTCTACCCAGAGATAACAGATCCCCGCCAAGAAAGTTAGTTGTCTAGGAGACCACTTTCAAACAAGAGTTTGCTAGAAACGATGTTATTATCAAGGGTAGCACATCTCCACCGTGGAGCACTGGGGTTAACTGCCTGCCAGCTCTGCCTCAGTTAAAACACAGCCTCAGAGAGAGAGAGGGAGAACATCAAAATGAAGTTGGCAGCATAACCAAGTCCCAGAGTTCATAATTTCACATAGGTACAGGATTCCCTGGAGGCACTGCAAGGTCACCAAAGAGAGCTGTGCTCCTCCTAGTGTCATGGCTCAATCGCCCCCTCACTTGCTTACACTGATTTAATAATCCAAATTCAAGCCAAAATACAAAGAAACAGTTCCTAGCCTTTCACTAACATTGACTGTATCTCCTCTGGGAACTGCATATTTCAGGTGGCAATATTTAACCTAGAAACAAATGAAAGCAGAAGCAGCTGTACAGGGAGAGCACAAGAGCAGACAGGTGGGTTGGGATGGTGCTGAGCAGAGGGCTGGCAGGCGCCTAATGAAAGATGCAGCCGAAGGGCATGCAAAAAGTTTCACTCTGTGGATGCAGTGTTCTGGCTCCCACTGCATGTTTCCTCCCTCTCTACAGCAATAAAAGCTCCTTTTTCATTTGCCTCTGCCTTCAGCAATAACAATTCCTATTTTCTCTGTTTCCTTCTTCAGACACTGGGTTAGTTAAGAGGGAGAAATCTGCCACTTCCACCCCTCTTACATTACAAATAAAGCTCCCTCACAGCAGCATTATGAGCTACCAATAACTACACCAACACTGAAAAGGCAGCCAGAGAACAGCCGCCAGGAACAAAGAGTGCAAGTGGGTAATAGGGAAGAGTTACCCTGCACGTAATCCTCAAAACCAGCCAGAGATGAAGCAGTTGAAGGAAAGAAAGGCATTTGCAAAACTACCAGGTGTCAGCTGATCTATTTCTAATTGCCTGAAATGACAGCCCCTGACAGCATGAAGCTAATCTTACATCTCTGGAGAGGAGTTTCAAAGGTAGGAGATATTTCCTGGCACAGGGAAAAAGCTGAGCAGGGAATTCAGGTTATAAGGCACATAACAGAGTGGGAGCCATTTTAAGGTCTTCAATCACTTATTACAGCACAGAGCTTTATTTGGTGAAGCCTCTTCTGTACAAAACATGTAAAAATAGCAACTGGTGAGACATGAAAATCAAAGATAGTGAGCTTGTGCCAGAGACATTTAAGGGCAATGATGATCTGCTGTTATGGCTTCAAGCAGTGATTTAAGTCTCCATAATTAATTCTTTGCTCTACACTGGACATGAATGAGGGGGGAGGTTTCAAGGGTTATAGTTCTATCTTCAAGGTAAAGCAAGCCTGAAAATGCACAAAATTTAGCAAAGAACTCAGAATATGAAGTTGAGAGTTTCATTCCATACCAATTTTTTGCTCAGTCTCCTACCAAAACAAAGACCTAGACAGTTTAGCATCTTATGCAGTTTGTCTATAAATGAAATTCAGCACCGATTTATCACATGGCAAAGTCTTCTCTGAAGAACCTTTCACTAAAAGAGCAGAAACTAACAGCAGGTAAATTCTTTTTACTGTATACATTTACTGAAATCTGAATTCAGCCTTCAGGGTCAAACTAAAGAATACAATGAAATTTTAAGTGCTAAATTTCTTTCCCCCTTTTTTTTCAGGAGATTGGTCACTAGATTTTCACACTTTCTTCTCAGTAATGTGCATTTAGCATCTCTGTCTATTTGTATAAACTAAAAATTATCACATTGAGAGGCCCTCTATGCCCTCAGCACCATGTTGAATGTATGGTGACTCCCTTAACCTCAGTAGTATGTTTTTATCCTGGGAAAACATGTTCATAGCCCAGCAGCAAAAGATCATTTGGTCCCTTATTGGGCCACTGGAGGCCCCTAGAATTAATGCTGAGTGGAGGGAGAAAGTAACCTTAAAGAGGAAACAGCAACTCCAGAAGTATGTTTCCAGTGAAACAGTGGGTCTTATTAAAAAATAATTGGGAAAACAAGGTAAAATTGTCCTCCTCTGTGCTGAATTCTGTGGTTTTTAAAATATCAAATAAACCCACAGAGCAGTACAGAGGACAAAAATCCACTATGGCCAAGACTGAAACATTCTGAAATTTGACTTCCTTTGGAGTTGAAACAAAGGACATAAAACCTCTGAAATTATCCACAGGAGGAAAAATCTAAAAATATTTCAGGTACTTAGGTACAGGAACAGCAAATAGAAAATAAACAAAACATTTCAAAAACTTCAAGTGCTCTGTTCCAGCAAAGAAATATCAAATCTCATTATTTTTCCTTTAGCATGGAAAATCAGGGCAATGCAGTCTTGTGAGTTACTCCACTCAGATGGAAAATGATCAAAGGTTTTTGCTACAGCTCTGCTTATCAGGTGTTTAAAACAGCTTCACTCATGCCCTCTGCCTTCCCGAGCAGGATGCTCTGGACTGAGAGGCCAAACCATTGGCCAAGAGCAGCAAGGTGAACTTTTCCTTTTGGTGACCCCAGAGGACACGTGTGTGCCCAAGGGAGAGGTGGAGCCCTGCAGACACGGGAGGTGGATTCCATCCCACAGCAGCAGAACCCCACGGCCAGGCCTGGCGGCCCCAGCACGCATGGGACAAAGGGAACAAGCTGGAACCCAGCCGGGAGCACTCTGCCAAAGCTGTGTGCCAGAGGGAAATCCCAAAAGACTATGGCCTGGAGCCAAGGATGTGAGGACAGGGAATTAAAGAAGTCCATCTAAAGTTGACTGAATTTCCTTCTCCTCCAATTGCTGTGCAGTGTCCTCAGGACTGATGGGGTCTTTCTGTGGAACAGATGTCAGGATAAGGAGTAGAGCTCCTTTGGAAAAACCCAGGAGAATGGACAGAAGTATTTGTGAGGGTTTCTCGTCCTCAACACAAGCCACTCCTTGCTTTAATGACAAATGACCACACAAACCACTGTTTCCACACAAAAAAATTGCCAGTGTCTTAGGCAGCTAAGTGACATATATGAACTGGAGCACCACATAAGGACTTAGGAAAGATATGGGGCCAAGATGGACATCAAGCAGCTAGCTTGGGACTATAAAACAGGACTGGATTTTCCACAGAGTGGGAAAGGATCCAGACAATACAAGTAATTTCTAATCTGGGAAAGTACAACAAAACCAGAGATTTTGGTATCCACAGTTCACACCAGGACTTGGCCCCCTTTGCTCAAAAAAAGCCCTAGAGATACTCAACAGAAAGAAATGAGACAGGGAGATCAACCAAAACCAATTAGCAGACTCCAGCCAGAAGGCAGAATTATCCTTGCCATTACTGGCATGCTGAATTTCAGCTGCAGATGAAGGCTGGAAACTTTGACAGTAGGAGAAAATCAGCTTCAGGGCTTCCAACAGGCGGGTCCCAAACCACATAGTTAGATTTATTTAACAAACAAAATACATTACAACCAGCATTTTCTCTTATCACTGCTAAGTGGGGATTTTCCAGTTTGTTTTTTTTTAACTCTTTGTAGTTTCCTAAAAAATTCCAGGGTAGACACTGACTTTCTTAGTGAATATATAGCCTCCAGTAAGTTTGCTTCTCCCATCCACTTTTCACAAGCCCTGGAGCAGTTGGATATTCTTTTTTAAAATTAATTGAGTTGGACTGAATGAGCAAGATGTCAGTCAGCAAAGCATCAGCATGTTCTCAGGGCTCAAAATCCAGAGGGGTGGGGCAGAAATGAAGAGTTGAAAAGGATGTGGCATATCCATCCCCAGGACTCAACAGATCACTTTCATGAGATACTTCCATGAGCAGTTATCCATGCTCATGTATATGTGTGGGCAGTCCCCTTTCTCAAGATGCAGAGCAAATAGTAATCCCAAAATAGCTCCACTGACGTGCTAAAGATTTCTCCATGAGTAAGATACAACTCAGTGAGAGAAAGGACACCAAAGATAGCCTATACCAAGTCTGTAGCTCTCCTATCCTGGATTGATTTATTAATTTCTTCTGTGCTGGTGGTTATAAAGAGGGGGAAGGGGGTGAGGAGACAGAGACAAGGCCCTTGTGTGCAATGAAATTAAATGCACAGCAGCAGCCATCATTAATGATGCATTATGGAGTAACAAAGGGAGCCTGGCTGATTGACACTCCCTAACAAGTTGTGTATAATAAACACTTCTCTCTAAACAGAAGGTTCCTGATTATGGGATATGTTCCCCCTCATGTTAATGATGATGTTTATTGTCATAAACGCACCCCACTTGAAAGGGGAGTGGCACCCAAAATAAAAGGAGGATTGACTGGGAGATGCTTGACTGAAGAAGCCATGAGGCCACCTTGCTGAGGTCTGTACAGAGCAAAATGCACAAGGCTGAAAAGACATCCAGGAAAATAAATTACTGTAAAACAAATATGAAGATCAGGGGCATGGATGCTCAGGATTTAGCTTCCTCAGAACAGGATCTGGACTGAATTTTTATGATCAGCTCTAAATAGGTAAGTATTGGTGTAGAACCTTGGTTCTACAGCACATAAGCTTCTACATAGAGCACAGAAGCTGCCTGGGAAACCTGCTTGGGGGTACAGGCAGCCCTGCTCACCCACACACCCAGGGGAGCACCCTGCCACAGGAGACAGGCTGCTTTCCTTCTCTCAGCACCAGCCTGGCTCAGGGGGTGACAGAGCAGACCTGGAGCATCAGCACTCAACCAGGTCTGCCCACTCTGAACTGGTGGGGATCCAGCCAGTTCATGCTGACACATTCCTGTCCCCCAGGATCTCACTTGCCCTCAACAGCTCATCTTTCTCTCCCCTGATAACTCTTAGTGCAGTGTCATCTCCCCTCATCCCTCTACCAGTACTCGCTTACTCTTTCCATTTGACCCTAATGATTAGAGGCTGCATAGAACTCGTGAGAGTCCATGGGTGACTGACCACAAGCCACTACTGGTTGGGTTCAAGCCACAGCCCCTCAAGCAGGTGGAGTCCAACCCAAGGGCTGTAGGGTCCTCACAGGACCAGAACACATTCCAGGCCACTCAAGCCATGTAGAACTATACCAGTTCAGATTTCCCAAACCCTGTCTCACCAGCAGAGAATTTATCTCCAATAGAAACAGGGTAATCTAGTGAGGGACAGAATTCTCTTAAAGGAAGGGCTAACTTCATTGCAGGGTTTGAACACCTTTTGCTCCTCAGGACTGAATCCAAAATGAAACGGGATGAAAGGACCCAAGCTCAAGAGAAGCAGAGGGATTATTCCTAACCAGAAATGCTCACATTCAGAAATGCATCTGAGCAAGCATCCCAAACAAGGCCATTTCCAGACAGTTCTACAGGCCAGAGGTTAGGCCCTGGAGCATATCATGTGGAAGGCTGCTGGCACACGTTAAACAGAGGGTGTAAACTCTGAATTTCCCAGAGAGCAATTAGGAGAGAAAAGCAGGAAATTTGCAGATCTGTAATTAATGCCAGTGAGAAGTCAGAACAAAGGGTGACATCACCACAGCTAATTACAACTAGGGGGAAGGGTAGGACTAATCGTTATCCTGACCCTGTGATCCATATCTGACTTGCTTCAACTGTGCTGCTGGCCAGACTTCCCAGGATGACCGTGATTCTCATGGCATGTTTTTGGCTCTGTTCATGCCAAGCACGTGTGAGGCCAGACTCCCATATATTTTACACAGCTATTTAAAAAGGAGAGTAGTCAGGAAGGAGTCTAGAGACAGATCATAGGGCTGCCCATGGGTCTTGCAGCAAGACAGTCCCTTAAAGCTTCTGCTGTAAGAAGATCCTGTAAGGCATCGAGGAGCTGCCAGCCCTGACCTCTCTTCCCCTTCCCGCATTTAACTGCCCAAATCCCCTTTTCCACACCCACCCCAGAGCTGGCATTACTCCAGCAGTCAGAAATAAGTAGACATCTGGCACCAAATGTGAGTGAAGCACTTCTGCACTCCTTGTGCCAAGACAATTCTCCCCAGGCTGTCACCATCGGTGGCCTGGAAGCTGCTATTTCCACATGCACACAGGGGGGATGGATGGCAGGGCTGTATAGCTCATTGCCATAGATGGGGAGATGGGTCACAGAGCAAGAAAACCCAGTAAAAAGCAGGAGCTGCTTAAGGAAGGTTAGCTGTCATTGACCAGCCAGACCTGGGAAGACACTATTGATACATCTTGTTGTCCTGATGCCATCAGTGTTCTGGGATGAGCCCATGAAAGGAACTCTATGTCACCATAGGAAAAAGTCAAAGGGATGTCCAGATCTGAAAAGCAACTGTTGTAGTGCTACACAAGGTTACTAAAACTTCAGGTACCAAATTTTCAGCCACGGCCTTCAGCTGCCCCATTCAGCCATTGCAGCTGATCCTCACAATCTGTTTAACCCTCTGACTCAGTGACATTTAGCTCTCCCACTGCCATGCAAAAGGATACCAGAAGATTGACAAGTGGTCTGCAAAAATGCAACATTACAGCAAAAAGTCCCTCTGAAACAGGAACTGAAACACAGCAGCCAGCATACTGCAGCTTGTGCCCTCCACCACCCTGAAAGGACATGCAACCACTCTGCCATGAAAAGGAAATGATTTCCAAAGTAGTTTGAGTGAAATGGCATATTGGTAGAGGGAGCTGTCAGTTCCAAGGAAAACTAAAGAAGGTCAAAAATTACCCAAACAGAAAAATAAAAGCTATATCCAGAGGAAAGGGAAGGGGAAGTTGCATGGTCTTGGCTTTATTAAGATTGTTCTTTACAGAAAACATGATGTTAGTATATGGAGTCACCATTTTGGCATTGCATGGAAGCAACAGGCCCAGAAGCAGAAGCAGAGAAAGCAGCCAGTTTCTGATGAACTCTTCAGGGTGAACGCAGTGCAGCGAGTTCAACCTGGCAGCATAAAGAAAGGAAACCCACCACACAGAATTTTACTTTGAGTCTTGATACAGGAGGTGTTAATAACACACAAAAAGTATTTTTAGATGCTTTTCTAAACCGCTGCATAAATAAAGCACTCCTGCCAAAAATGTTTAACTATTATATCGAAATATTGTCAGAGATGGTACATATTATATGTTAGTGAAAATTTCTTGGTAGCATTTAGCTACACTTCCATAATGCTTCAAGGATTAAAAATATGATGGAAATCTACAGCATGACTTCAAAGTAAGACATCAGTCAGTTTATACAGAAAACCACAGTAACAGACCTGTAATACCTAACTGCTAGTCTGCAAAGGTTCATTACAAATTCCTTTAAAAATCTTTCTGACATCCTTCTCCCCTTCCCCTATTCTTGTTTTCAAAAAGACTGCAGGAATCCCCTGGATTAAGGGAAAACTCATAGTCCAGTAGCATGCAATATTCAGTCAGTCCTAAGGCTATTACAGCACGCCGCTCCCATGCAGAGATAAGCAGTGAGTTAGAAAAATATCTGAGCAGTTCCAAACATCAAGATGATTTCACACCTCAATGGAAAGTATGCAGGCTAATATTGCAGCAGTCATTATGGCATTCAGCATACAGTCATGCTAAAATCCACAGAAGAATATAACTACATTCCTTCATAGGATTAGAAGACTGATCCATATACCACTGAAACCAATAAGATTTTTTTCCATTAAGTGGGAACTGGGCTGAATCCTATAAAACATTTACTCAGTGAGCTTTCACCAGACACAGAAGTGCAGAACAGCTCCACTGTCAATACCAAGATACACCAGCATACAGTGATTTGTAATGCACACTGCATGTGCTTATTTTCTTTCCTACTAGAAGGGAAGAGCTGATCACAGAATGGGGTAGGTAATGAGGTAACATAGCTGGGTATTGCAAATAATAAGTAAACAGGAATAAATACATGAACTCATGACCTTCCAAGGGATAAAGCTAAGGTAAAATCAATAGCACCACTTTTGCATATGCCAGAAAGGTCATGCATGCAGCTTTTGAGGACAGCCACATGCTAATGTGATGTTTTGAGAAGAGAGATGATATATATAAGCAGTCCTAGCAGAATTCAACAGCTCTTAAAGACCTTTGAGTGGAAAGTTTTTGTAGTGTATAGACTATGTGTGAGCACATTGGCTTCTAAGGTCAGAGAAAAACACTAAGGCAGCCTGACACATATGTGGCTCTTATGTATGGCCACAGCCCAGCCATCTGTGTCACCTGCTGCTGGAGGTGAAGAAGCTGACCCTGTGTGTGTTTGAAAGTCTCACTCAAAGCCCCGTGGTGTGTGCTAAGGCAATAGGGGCAGAGTGAGGGCTGGGGCATCAGAAATAGAACTGGAATAGGAACCCAGCAACATTTTGTGTGTGTGTGTGTGGTGTGTGTGTGTGTGTGTGGTGTGTGCGTGTGTGTGTGAAGAGTTGGGTGGGAGGAAAAAAGCCAGCACCGAACATTGTCAGGAGGCCTTCGCCTAACAATCCTGGCCAAAAGATATCCAACTGCAGCAGATTTCCATGTGGGAAGTCTATGTCCATCCTGAGGTTTTACAGAATGGACACCAGAGCCTGGACCTCCTGCCATGGAAAAAGCCGTTTCAACAGAAAGCTAATGAATGGCTGACAATATTCCTGTCTACTAATAAGTATTAGATAAAACTGATGAAAAGCAATTAGCAGAGAGGATAGTGGGTGGAGGAGGGGAAGGTAGAGAAACACACAAGCAATCAGGCCCACAAACTAAGAGCTGTTTATGCTTGGTCATAATGTTCGTTCCAGCAAAACAAGCTTTGTCAACTACATGTTTTGGATCAAAATCCTTAAGAAAGACTGTGTCCCACAGTCTGTTACAGAGAACATCCCTGTCTGGTCTCAGAGAGAGGGATCTGTATTGAATGAATCACCCATTCATACACTGGTCAAACAGCAGTATTACCTTCCTGTTAGCAGAACTCTTGAGTTCCATTGCAAACCCCTTAAAAAGAGGGTCTGAAAAGGGGGTGGATAATATACTTTAAATTCCACTGTTATGAGTAAGAGTTATTTAAGGAGCCAGAAAACATGCATTTATCTCTTTAACATACTTGGAGATTCTTTTAGTCAAAGTGCTGGAGACAAGGGCTCAGCAAATTAAGAAGGAATGAGAAGGTATCGAGCTGCAAAATACAATGGCAGCCACATCAAAGAAGCTCACACATGTGAAAAAAGCCAAGCAGCTGATCCATCTGCACAACTGAACCGCTGTGCCTTTTATTTTTAAACACTGTTATTGCTCATGATACTTGCATCTACTTTTCCTCTCTCACCCACACTGGAGCAGCTGCCCTGCTTGTGTGAGAAAGGAACTTGTGAGCTCCAGCACTCATTAGGGTGATGCCTCACACAGGCAGGCTCTGACTGGGATGCCAATGAGACAAGTCTGTGCGAAAGGCAAAAATGACAAGGTGGGAGAGACGTTGTGGTGAAGAGTAAGTGTTCAACAACACTAGAATAACAATCCTGGGTCATTTCATCGACCATGGACTGTCTGACAGTGACAAGGAGTAGAAACTTCAGGGCAAATGTGAAAAGGCAGAGTAGCCTACAGCAATACCTCCTCTGAACACCTTCCCTGGCTTTCAGCAATGCGTGGCTTAGAGGTTTCTGCACGCAGCCTTGTAATTGCTCAACAATCACTTTGACAGGCAAATTGTCTATGAATTTGCACAACTCCTTTTAAACCCATTTGTATTTTAAATTTCATGTGCCATGGGGCAATAAGCTCCATGCTGCAACTATGGGTCATGAGAAATGCTTGCATTTCAGTGGCCACCTGCTAAGTTTATTGGTTCCTGTAATTCTTTGGCAGCGTGAAAGGCAATCAATTCATATCATACCACCCTTTCCACTCCATTCACTGTCATTCCTTTCAGGGCGAAAAGGAGTAAAGCACATAGGGGAGACTCCTTCTGGATTGCAGTCACAAATGCCATGAATCAGTTCATTATTCTAACCTGTTTCTTTCCTAAAGGAATATCCTAACAGTTTGGGTTGTTCCATGGCTGCTTTACAAGGAAGAGAAAGATCATATTCTGATCCAGGCCTGATAATCAGAAAAAAATCTTCACTACCAGGCAAGATACAAGTCTGGGCAGAGTGCTTCTGTAAATGGTATGAGTATTATCAGTCCAGACAAGTCCCACTGCAGAACAGAGACTGGGGCAAAGGGAGGAAGGCACCAGGGCACACACATCCCTTCTGGCACTGCTGGCTAAGAAACCCTGCTCCAGGGGAAAGAACTGACAAACTATGTCTGGCTTGTGCATTGCTAAATTAAAGTTGATGTATGGGAGATTTGTAAGAGCCGTAATAGAAGAATGTTGTCAGGACTAAATGGAAGATATGGAAATTTGATAGTAAAACCCACCTTCCCTGTCCATCCCACCCTGCTATGTATCTATCAAGACTAGAGCTACAATCACCTCAGAGAAGAAGCAACTGCCTACTGAGCCCACCCTTCTGCCTGTAAAGCCAGCTGTCTGGTTGTTTCAGGAGAGGATGAAAGACTCTGAGGTTTCTCCTAACTGTGCTACCACAAGGCAGCAGAAGAGGATTATTCCTCAGAGCTTGCAGGGTGGCACTTCCCAGAACCTGCTTCCATCCTGGATCCCAGGCAGCCTGACAGCAGCACTGAGCACCAATGTCCCCCAAAGCAGTGCCCACCAGCTCTGTGGTTCCCGACACAGTGGATGGACTTTATGCTTTGTGGAGGAGAGCAGCTACTCACACTCCTGAGGAAGCATCTGACAGGGGTCTCACAGGGAATCTGGGGCCAAGCTCCCAAGGCTAGACTCCATCCCTAACTAGAGAGGTCTGTGGGCCAGGCAGCAGCTTCCAAGACACTACTGATACCCTTTGTTTGCTCTTCCTAGAAGCACCACGTGGATCTGCACCAAGCTCTGTCTTGAAAGGCAATGAGAAAGGAGAGCAGTGCTGCATAGAGATTTCACTTCCATGAAGTCAGCAGCATCATGAGTTATTCAAAGCAATTTTTCCATCCAGGACATTTCAGGCCCAAGGCTAGCACTTCACAAAAGGACAAAGGAGAACAATACTTCACAGGTTCTGCTTTCCAGCCTTTTCTTTCAAGAGTTCTCTAAGTCCCAGCACACAGTAGAGTCCAAACTTACTAGTGTTGCATACAAGTATTAACTCGGTACTGTCCAGAGATTGATAGAGAAAAGAGAGAATAAGCCCAGCCTATTCCAAGACAAACCTCAGTACAGGCTGTATTCCTGGTGTTCACAGGATCACAGAATCATTTATGTTTAAAAAGACCTTTAAGATCATCAAGTACCACTGTTAACCTGTCACTACCAAGTCTGTCACTAGACTGTGTTCCTAAGGACCACACGTACAATCTTTTAATTATGTCCCGGTATGGTGACTCAACCACTTTCCTGGGTAGCCTGTTCCAATGCTAGACAAACCTTCCTATGAAGAATTTTTCCCTAATATCAAATCTAAACCTTCCCTCATGCAACCTGAGGCTACTTCCTCTTGGACCAGGGGGAAGAGACCTACCTCCAGCTGGCGACTACCTTTCAGGCAGTGATAGAGAGCAATAAAGTCTCCCCTCAGCCTCCCTTTCTCTGGTTAAACAACCCCAGTTCCATCAGCCACTCCTCGTAAGATTTCTGCTCCAGACCCTTCCCCAGCTCCATTGCCCTTCTCTGGACATGCTCCAGTACCTCAATGTCTTTCTGGTTGCAAGTGTCCCAAAACTGAACATAGGATTTGAGGTGTGGTGTCACCAGTGCCCAGCCACTGCACAATGGTCACTGCCCTGGTCCTGCTGGCCACACTATTCCTGATCCAAGCCAGGATGTCATTGGTCTCCTTGGCCACCTGGGTTCACGTTCAGCTGCTGTCAACCAGCACACCAGGTCTTTTCCTGTGGGCAGCTTTCCAGCCACTCTGCCCCAGTCCTGTAGCACTGCCTGGGGTTGTTATGACCCAAGTGCAGACCCATAACCTGACTTTCTTGAACCTTGGTCCATTGGTCCAGCCTGTCCAGATCCCTCCACAGAGCCTTGGTACTGTCCAGCAGATCAATGCTCCCACTCAACCCAGGGTCACCTGCAACTGACAGAGGGTGCGCTCGATCTCCTTGTCCAGATGGTTGATAAAGATACTAAACAGGACTGGACCTGGTACTGAGCCCTGGAGAGCACCAGGGTAGGAAACCTTCCCTTCACATTTTTAACCCAGGCCCCAGGGAGGCAGCAGACTTTCCTAAGAAGTAGGACTGGTCCTCATATTGGGCTTTCCACTCCCTTCAGAAGGCAGTCTCCTATGGCATAGGCACATCTCTTTCCCTTTATGGAAGCAGTTTTGACACAGGGCATAGGCTGACTTAATCTCAATGACACCTCCATGCTACATGGACCACTGTACCCATTATTGTCCAGTTCCACTTGCTGAGCCTCACTCATTTTATGCCAGGGCACCTGGGCAGGTGGAGCAGTCACAGAGGGGACGCGCCTGCCATGCCAGAGAGGAACTTGTCACATTGTCCCCTATGCTTTATGCTACAGTGTTCAACCAAGTGGAGAGAGAATAGGGAATCATCAGTATTGTGCTCCCTCTCAGCCTGTTGGGTATGTCCCAGGGAAGGCAGGATACAATTCCATTGGTCTGTACGTCTCTCCTGCTGGTTGAGCTTGCAGGGCTCAGCACCCCTCTGTGTGAACTACTGCACCACAGCCAGCTTACCCATCCTTGGAGGTGTTGGTGTTGGAGTTGGAGGTGCTCCTGGTCATTGGTGTTCCCCAGGGGCTTCTTTTATAGGTGTGTGTGGGGGTGCTTGGCCGCTGTTGGTCCAGGCCCTGCCCAGGTCCCATCAGCTGCTGCTCACAAGCTGCAGGCTCCTGGAGGATCTCTTGGCTTTCCAGAGGTTCCCCCTGTTCAGTAAAACCCCCTCTAAGCACTGTACTGGAGTGTTCCACTGCAGATCATGCCAGCACTGGAGTCACCTACCAAAGCAAATTTCTGTCAACTTAGAAGATCCTCACGATTGGCTACCAAAACCACAGAGGCTTTTCCTCTGCCTCTAGGATAGGACATATGCTGTACAGTCACATTGCACAGTGTTTGTGTTCCCAGAAATACTGCTTTAGTGAAGGAAATAATTCATTCAAGCTATCTTGCAGTGTAAAAACCCCCATGAAGATGACTGGGCAGTAATCTCTTTTAGGCAGTGCTGTAACCTCCTCTAAAAACAGTTGTGAAGTCTGATCCCATGTAGTGCCCTGACAGATGAATAAAATTGGCTAAGCTTTGCATTTTTTGTGTTCACACTTATTCCAGATAAGTAATGTGTTTCAAGGACAAGGACAGCTCCTGAAGTTGGCACATATGATCCAACTTTTTCCAGACATCCCAGTAAAGCCTATCAGCCTGAATTCCTACCCCCTTGGTAGACAGACTATTCCTTTTAATCTAACCTATTCTTTGTTCTGCTCTGCTTTTTATCTCTGCTGAAACTAAAACCATCCCAGCCTAGGGAATGTGCTGCAACTTATTACTGACAGATCTGCCACTCCCCTTTAACCACCTTAATGCATTTATTATAAAGGAACTTACTTTGACCTTAATTTCCTTCCTTCTATCCTACTTTTGTCTGCTTATAGCTTTGCTTTTCAAGCTAAGCAAACATAGTGCTACAGTGGCCATCTGCATAATCACACCAGCTTGTGGTGCTGCCAGGTATTTAATGACAGCAGCTCCATCCCCAACCTCGAGAGGTTTCCTTGAAGCAAAGTTCTCCCACTCTGCTGCTCACTTCACCTACACATGATGTTTTTGAAGGCTGTCTCCCATCAATTACCTCCTTCTCTTTGTGTCCCTCTCCCTTGAAAAGCTCTTGCATGCATTACACACTTCTTTGCAGGCATCAAGCAGTCTTCTGTTGTTTAGAGCAGTCTTCTGTTGCCTCCTCCTTTGGAGCTTAGTGAGGTAGGAGTGCTGGGTTTTCCCACCTAATCCTCTTTCTAAGGGTGAATCTGTCTGCAAAGGCTCTTTGCATCACCCCAAGATGCTCCATGCCATAAGTGAGAGAAGGTGGATCAAAACACTGTGTGGAGAAACACAGAGTTCTTTCTGGTGGTTATTTTTTTCAATCCTGCAGTCAGAGGGTCCCTGAGGTTTGGGACAACTGTGCCTATTACGAACACTGCATTTAACACCTTAGTCTCCATTGCTCCATATTTCAAGTGGTAATTCTGAAACAAACTCCTATTTAGCTCACAAGATTAATTCAGTGCCAGCCTCTGCTCTTGCCTATTGCTTTACCAGCCTCACTTGCCTCTCTTCTGTCAATGCTTGGCTCGTTCTTTTTCAAGCCCCTGCAGCAGCCTAGCCCTGCTACCTTGCTCAACTCACACTCTATGCACTGTTATGATGTGGTGCTCTCTCTCACCTTAATGCTATGTCACAAATTACAGTTTAGGGAGGTATTTGGGGGCCTCCTGTAGCCCTTCCTCACCTCTATTACATATGTTCCTATGGTTTATAGCCACAAATTAGACAACCCCATAACTTTAAATCATATCATCATGCTCCAGTGCCGCTTACAGTAACAAAGTCCCTATTTCTCCTCCACTGTGTTGGTTTGGCAAACTTGCTCCTTGCATCACCACACAGAGCCATCTTTCTTCTTTTTAGCAGCTGCCTGCTTATTATCTTTGGTTAAGGCAGAACCATTCCCACTCTGAACAAACACTCCAGGCTTATACACCTTGTACCAGCTCTCAGATAGCCCTTCTCTGAGAGCTCCTCACTAGCTACGGGAGAATGTCATGGAAGAATACAGACAAGACTCCAAATCCACAGCTGAACAATGCCCCTCATCAACCTTACCAGTGCCAGTGTGTGCCACAACCACTGGTTTATGCCCTAAGACCCTTTTAAGGGCCTGGGAAGGTTCATAAAGAACCATCTGCCCCTGCCTTCTGTGGCTGAGTTCATAGAAGCGTTTTCGGACAGATTTTATTAGTTTGAGAATAATATATCACCCCTTTGGCATTTTTAACAGGCTTTTGTTTCCAGATATGACACTTAGAGGGAAAGCTAATCTTCATGCAGGCACCTGCTGACACTCAGGAGCACTCAGAGGCAGTAGATGTGTGCAGCCTCATCTTTTACTTACACACACTGTCCCAGGCTGGACAGAAAGCAGAGCACGGCCACTTAAACCCATTAGAGGGGTCTTTGCTGTGACTAAGCAGCACAACGAGATTAGGCAGCAGGAGTGGGGGGATGGGGAGGACCCTGCAGCTCTGTGTTACAGACACAAGATTTTAAGCATTACACATAACAAGAGCGAAGTGTGGATGGGAGGCAGGGCACAGGATGATTTTTTATCTGCAGGACTCCTGTTTAGTTTGCTGCAGCCCTGATCATGGTGATACACAGGCAGTGAAGGGCTCATCCAGGAGACCAGAGCACAGTATCTGGGTCAGTACAGCTGAGGTGCCTACCCTGAGGCAAGAGAACAGCGTGGCTACCACAGAGATTTGTCTCCTCTTTCAAAGGGGCACAAAGGGATTCTGAGTCTCCTGGATTTAAACCCTGGCAGAGGTCAGTGCCAGCTTCTTTTCAGTATCTCCTAAGAAGGTCAACATGATAAAAGCTTCACCCCCTCAGTACTCAAAGCGATTAGCAACCACTTGATCAGCACCAATATCTTCTCCTCCCCTCCCCTAGTTTTACTACCAAGCAAGTCTGTGAGTGGGTTCAAAGGAACAGATGTCTTCATTGTGCCTTCCCCCTCCTTTTGCTCACAGGAAGAGGTGGAGCAGAGATAAATTAGTTCCCTCCAAATAATATTTTTTGCTTACTCTATCCTCTCCACTATTCAACGGTTACAGAGCTAGGGAGGAAACTGCAAACTTCTGATATTTAAGCAACTTATTCAGAGTGTGACTAAAAACTTTCACACTTGGAATACATGAAATAGCCTCTTTATCCAAACAGCATCCATGCTTTAATTCCAAATCTTTGTCGTAAAAGTAATAAAAACTTGGTGAATACATTTTACTTCATCTTTGTATCCAGCTGGAATTGGGTTTGTGGTTACTGGGTGGTTTTTCACCTATCAGGGCACACCTCAGTCTGCAATATGCAGCATTTTACTGCTTAGGACCAAAGCATGCATGCACTTCTGACTGAAATTCTAGGGGCTGCAAAGTACTCTATCATTAAATAGAAGTTGGCAACAACACAAAAGCACTATTAACCCAGCCCCTACTGCAAGCTCTTCCATCAGCATCACCAAAAAATGCAAGAGATGCTATTGAATTGCCATTAAAGTCCTGCAGTATGAGCCCAGTCTCTGCCACTTGGTGCTACTTTTTGCTCACACACAGGCAAAGGTAGGAAAGAGCCTTCCTGGAAAAAAGTGAAAGAACCTTGGCAAGATTTTGCTGACAGGGCCTGCCCTTACTAACCTGAAAGGACATCAAGCCTCCTGCTTTGAAAGCACCAGCCTCTGCACTTTGAGCAGCAGGAAAATCTCCTGTGGCTGGATAGAGAACAGACATTTTAAGCACAAAAGAAGCCAGAGCATATCTGAGACCCCAACTGCCTTATTTAATAATTACATAGAAAGAGGCATGGCAGAGTGTGCAGACACTGTCCCCTCCCCAGGCAGCGACAGAGCGTGGGAGCTCCACCGCTGTTCAAAGGACCACCCTCTCCACAGAATACCAAGGCTACCTACAATAGTGTGCAGTAGCCCAAGCCTGCCACACTTGACCTCTTTCAAACTACCAGGAGCTGTAGCAGTGGCATCGAGGAGAGACTGCTTTTTTGGCTGCTCTGCTCACTGCCACAGGAGATCTGGTTTATAGACCACAGTCAAGAACCAAACAGCAATAAGGAGGTATCCTAATTTCTCATGGAAGGTAGATAGGGTTACTAAACCATAGAGTGAGCTCCCAGAGGACAGATACTGAGAGAAACTATTGTGCCAAACTGTGAACTGCTTTCCCATGGGACCAGAATGACAACTCTGAGTTTCTCATCTCCACCCCCTCCTGCCTCAGCAGTTCTTCCTATAGTTCTCTTTATTAAGGCAGAATGTAGTATATATTTCAGGAGAAGACTGACAGAGCAAAAGTTTTTTTCTGGAAACATGAAGAGGAGACAATTCCCACCATTCCCTGTAGACATTTCCTTCCTTTGATGCATCCATGAGTGAGGCCACTAGTACTCCATGTTCTGGCTGGTGGAGGCTGCTGGTACTCTATAAACATTGTGCATAAATGTCTTCTCTGACAGTCAGACACAAGACTGTAGACTCCACACTCCCCAGTGCCAAGACTTGCTACATTGTATTCCCCATAAATGCCCTAGATGCAATAAAAACCAGGCCTTGTTCAGTAGTTGTGATTAACTTTGAATCCCTATTATGGGTTACAAAATAACCAGTTTCTCCTCCTTGGGCCCCACTTCCCAGGCACCACCATCAGAACACCTCACTTGGACTTCACCCATGCATAAACGTTTAACCAGCTTTAGGTTAAAGTGCTCCAATTTACAGCCTTAGCAGGAAAGTCCAAAGAGCCGTGCTGGTAAGACATGCAGGCTGAATTTGATTAAGCACTTCTGCTCATTCTCTGCACTCCTCAGTCTACATATAAGCAAGTTTTAAACAAACAAATGTGTGTTTACTGTGCCAGACTTTCAGGCAACTGCCCAGTCCCATCTCTGGCATGATTCTATGTATACACACAGCCTTAGAAAAGCTCATTCCAGTGACTTTCTGGAAGACTGCCAAGTGTGACTGCAAAGGGAAAAATAGGTGAGCTAATCACATTCCTATTCATGAAAACAGAATTTTCTCCATCTCAGCAGAAGGTGGAAGGAAATACATTTGGCCAAGAGGACCCCAGTGATCTCTATGCTGATGGTATTTGACTATAAAGGAACACTTGTAGTGGGAGAAGCACACAAGGGCTGTGTGTAAGCACCTCCACACCTCTACACATTAACCAAGCCTATCACAAATGCATTTCTGTACTCCTTTCAGGCTCCCAGGCTGGCTGCACCCAGTTCTGGACACACATCTTCCATGCCTTCCTGGCCTCATGATACAAGACCTCTGTGTGCACCCCTCACCCCATCACTCTGTTAGACCTTTGCTACATCAAAGGGAACTGTACCTGACGTGGCTGCAGTTACAGACATGGAGAGCACAGCCAGCCCAACACTTCTATCAATTTATTCCTTCTCTCAACCCAACTACTAGCTGAGAATTCTGGAAAATGTTTTGGCACCAGTCTTAGCTGAATCATCTAGCAATATAAGCCACATCTGTTCCCCATGCATGATCTGGAAAACATCTTTTTCTTTAGTAATTTCACAGGAGGAGAAGGTAAAATTGATAGCAGCTTGGCTCATGGCCTTGAGTATGCTGCACACTAAAGCAATCAGCTTTTCTAGTCCCAATTGCAAAAGGGAAATCAGTCCAGCTTATTCTTCATAACTTACTCAACCACTTCAATTATTACTAGAGACAGTGAGCAAACCCCTGCCAAACCCCTCAAAAGAGGAACCTCTGGAAACTGACAGACTGTCAGCAGGGATTTTTGCTGAGATGCAAAGAGAAAAGAACAAAACACCAAGCAACTGCAAACAGTCCAGTCAATGGTTAATACAACCCAATGCAAATGAAAGTTAACAAAGGAGCAGAAGGCACAGGAGTATTTAAAATGCTTCTGCTACTTATATCCTGAAAATATGTCAAAGCAAAGGTTGCAGTTTTCAACTGATTTTTACACAGACTGGAGTACAAAGGGGCTGTGTTCCCAACAAAGAAGTCCTAGAGGGACTGGTAATATAAACCAAAAATCTCTATTTCAGCATGATAAGCTGGTTTAAGTATTACTGCCTAGCATTAACCTGACCGTTGTGGGGTGGCTCTGCTGGATGTGTATGAGGTGAAACAGTTCTGCTGGTTCACTCCCTGCCAAGACATCACCAGACAGCATGGGTGCCTCGCTGGCCACAGCACCAGAAGCCACAGGAAGATGTCTGTCAGCAGGTTCCTCTTCTGGGACAGAAATCTTGAGTAGCAAAGCCAGCTATTATGCTGCCTCTTTTCTGAAGCCTGACATTTGCCAATCTGGCAAGTACAACCTTGTCTGCAGTAATCATAATGTGTATGCATCCTCTGCTGTCCAGAAGAAAAAACTAAAGGGATGGAGTAACCCAAGCTCCTTGCAGAGTGCACAGCACCACCAGGCACAGTACACCATTCTAGATCAGTGACTAAACTCCCAGCTCTTTAAAAGGCAGATAAAAACTACTTGCTCCATTGGGACAGAAAAAAAAAAAAAAAAAAGGATTTAATGGCTCTGCTCACTCACAATCCTTGAAAAAATGCCTCAAAGAGTTAAGTAGAAGTTAAGGTAAAGCTTAAGTTTTGCCCTCAACAACCTTGGCTGAATTTTTTCAGTGCCAATGAAGACACTGTAAGAGTTAGAAGAAAAATAAAGTGAGAAGAGGCAGATAAGGGGATTTCACAATGATCCAAGCCAAGCACTGCTGTCTTGTACTGTCCTTGAAAAGAAGCGAGACATCTTTTTGTAGAGAGCACTAGAAGTACAAAATCAATATGTCTAGGAGCATTTTAGGTTGCAAAGGCCACATTATGACCCGAATTAAAAAATAATCTTTCCTTTCTCTTGAGCACTAAAAACAACTAAGCAAACTTGCAAAAAAGAGTCAAACCTTTCACGAACTTTCCTTCTCTCTCCTCAAACCCCATTTCAGTATCTCCTAGATCTGTCCTTCCCTTATGGCAAGACAGCACAAAGAAGGGTTTGAGTTTTTTACTTATATAGTGCTTAAGTATAGAGAAAACTGAGTCAGTCTGGACTGGAAACAAAATGTGTTGTAAACTGCTGTGAGTGATTAAAATTACTTCAAGAATGGTCTTTAAAAAATATAAACAGGATATACAACAACTGGTTTCAAAGTTAAGCTGCAAATGAGAATCCATAGCACCATTTTGAAGCTCACTTCAAGGTGATGACGATTCACATTAGGAAGACTGTGGTGACATGGTCAGGTCCTCCATTATGTGCATCAGCCTTCTCAACTCTTCATGTCATGTGTGGAAACTTCAGTTTGTCTCACTACTTGGAAAAGTACCCTTCACAAACCTAAATACCTGACAAGAAATGCAGGAACAATTGCTCCATTTGCTATGCATCTTCCATAGGGAGAACCCTGTACAAATCAAGATGCTGGGGACAGAAAAAGCTGAATCAAATACTGAAGACCATACATTATACTGATTTAGGAGAGGAGAAAAATTCAATCACAACCTTAAATACATCTCAGTGGAAAGAATTGCATCAGAATGTGTGAAAGGAGACAAACCCCTTTCTGTTACAAATTGAAGCTAAACCTAAAGCACTGGAAAAACCAGAACTTCCTCCTTGTTTTCAATTACGTTTTCCTCTTTTGAAATTCTATCTTTTTTTGTTCAAGATTCTTTATATAATGGGAGAAGCTAGAAACTAATATCATTTTTTCTTAGAAGAGTAAAACTGAAACTAAACCTCCACAAAGCTCCCCCAAGCTGATCTATTCTCCAGAAATTAGGGATCTGTATGAAGTGTCCTTGACCTGACAAAATCACTGTTTAGGAGAAGGCTACACAGCACCAAAGCAAAGTTGGACAAAAAAAGAGTCTCTCTGTCTTATGATACAGTGCCATGCACATGCCATGCATCACAGTCAGCCAACTGTTTTCATAATTAAACTTTTTTATTTGTGTCCAACAATTATCTATCCTTTCCCAATAGCCAAATATAGTTATTTACACCTGAAGAAATTTTGTTTCAAAATAGCCAAATGCAAAATTTGAAACACCAAAGAAAAGCAACAAGATAGTAGTTTGCAAGTACACCAGCTGGGCAAGGAGATCAGCATTCTAGAATTATTATCATTTTACTAATGGAAAGAAAAGAGAGGAGATCGGCATTCTAGAATTGTTATCTTTTTATTAATGGAAAGAAAAGAGCTTTGCCTTTACAGAAAATAAGCACCATGCAGTTTGGACAGAAAGCAATCACACCTCTAGATGGACAAAGAAGGAAGGATGGGAGAGAGGGTGAAGCTTGTGCCCAGCCCAACCCTGCCTATGAAATGGAAACAACTGGTGTGTCTTCCCTGTAGGCTGAGGCTGGATAAGCAAATATTCACCTCCCTGGTATGTGCAAACAGATGCCACCAGGGAAGATGGAGCTACCTCTGTGTGGCATAACATACTTATGGTGTGACAGCTTGGCTCTGTCAGGTGTAAATGCACTTCAGGTGCTCAGAGATCTTCACCTCCAAAGCAGACTCTAGTTGGGGTCAGCACTGCACATGTACCTCATTTAGGAGTGCTTCTGGCAATTTACAGGTAAGGAAAATATATGTGCTGAGAAAAACAGGTCAGAAAAAAAAAAAAAAGACTGTTTAAATATAAAATAAAATGTCAGCCAAGTACATTTTGTGGCCACAGTAAGACCCTTAGGAATCCTGAGACGCTTCCTGACAGCTTGGTGGTAAGCACAGACTATTTTTCCCTCTCTCAGATAGCAAACAGGATCCAGCCCTTCCCAACACTTAAAATTCAATATTGCAAGAGACTGCCGACTCCTCTGTACATCGGAAGCAATGGGGGAAGCGAACAAAGCTGCTTTACTTTCTCTAATCTTTCTCCCTTGTGTGCCTGCACCAGATGGTGCTGAGCTGCAGGTTGGAGAGAGATAATAAACCCAGAGGGGAAAAAAAAGATAATATTAGGTTATAAAACAGCTGACCTTCAAATATGACGTCAGCTCCTGTTTAATTGATGGGACAGGTCCAGACAGACAGACGCATGCACCCCGGGATGCCCATATTCAGCAACTTCCTTTCTAATATGGGAAGAAACCATACGGCAGCACTGTGAAAATGGACTGCTCAACCTTTAGAGGTGTGAGAATGAGCAGAGGAAAAGTCAGAGTCTCCTTTTAACTTCAGACAGGCAGAACAACTTGTGGAAAGCATTCTTGCTGAAAGTGGTTTTGCTTAAACCCTGGTCCAGGATTACCAGTCTCTACTGATGACAGCTTGCCTTTCCCACCATAAGGGAAGTGAAATAACCCCCGAGTTAGACATCTTCCAGAGGATGAAAATTATCAAATATTAGATGTTTTTAAGATTTTGGCTACTCTGGTCCAAAAGATTGCTTCCAACTGCCATCACTGCAGGCACTGCTATGAACAGTGGTTTTAAACACCGCATCAAGGACAGGAGTTATCCTGCTTCAGTCAAGCACAAACTCTGGAAAACTCTGCCACAGCATAAAGACCACACTGTACATTCTTGCAAGCCTTTTCTCATATGCTGATGTTAAACAATTCCTACCAGTCTAGTCTTGGATAACTATTTTCTATGATGTCCAGCTTTGGGTTAAAGCAAAACACACAAATTGTACTCCTGCTGATGAAATGGAAAGCTAGGTTGCCATGAGGAAGATGGAGCAGTATAAAGTGCATAGGCCTGAGAGTGGGAAGCCCTGGGTGGCTCTCTGCCTTCCCTGCAAATGCAGCGCAGAAGGTGGCATCTCCCCCTCCTTGGCAAGGAAGACATCTCCTGCCCACCTGCCACAGCTGTCTGTGCATGTTCATGAAAAGGGCTTTAAGGCTATTCATTGATTTAAGAAACATTAGATTCTGTTTTAGTGCTGCCACTGCTCTCTAGGCAAAGCTGACAAACAACAGCCTCAGCTAGAACAGTGTGCATGTCATGCCATCCTAGAGGAAGCATTTTGCCAGTCTCAAGAGAAATCTATGCAGAGACTCCCAGCAGCAAGGGACAAAGCCACATTGAGTGAAAACACTGAACAGTTCAGTATTTATTAGTCATGTGCAAAAATAAAATAGTTTGTTGTAAGCAGCTCGGTGCTGAAGCACTGAATTCCAGTTTTCTTGCTGTGTCAAAGATACTTCAATCAGGGAGGAACAAAGCCAAGGGCAGAGACACTCAGTCCCTGTGTCCCAGCAGAGTGTCTGCACCCAGACACCAATACAAACATCCCTCAGTCACATCACAGCCGTACCAGGTCTGCCTGGCTCTGCTCTCTGCAGCCAGACAGATGCCTGGACACTGGCCAGCACACAGGTCCCTCACCAAACTACTGCTTCATCATCCTGTGAACAGCCCTGTAACTTGCCTCCGCTCTCAGAAACCAAAAGTTACTGGCAGAGAAAATGCCTTCCTTAGGAACTCAGAAATTCTGCAGAGAGACTGGAATTGGGGCAGCAGTGATTTAATATCTACCATTAAAAGCAGTTTAAAATTTTATGGTCAGAGATAATAAAGCCTATCCAGACATTTGCAGCTTGCAAGCCAGGCCATAGGCAGGGCACAAATAGCTTTGCTGCAAGATGACCAGGAATAAATTTAAGTGTATTTTATATAGAACACAAGCCCTGGATTGCTTCAAACCCTTGCTTAGTCCAGCACCTAGATGAGTAGATGCAGGATCACAAGAGGTGCTCAAGCAACCAATATTTGCCAGTTAAAATAGATGGGACCAAGAAATGAGGAATAAGGCAGAACAATGCTGACCTGTAGTGCAAAGCAGAGCATTATCTTCCTTGGTGCACAACAGAAGAGCAGCAATCCTAAAAATAACCTTACATTTTCCTCCAGAATCACCCTGGGTTTTCATTTTGGTCCAGGTTGCTTCTCATACTGCATGTAGGATCTCAAACAGTTTGAATCACTACCTAGTTATCAAGTGTGGCACTGAACGCCTGCACGTGTAGGAATTGTGCATTAACACAGTTTGGATGAGACTTCAGGATGCACTGTTGAGATCTTTCAGAGATGCTGGTCAAATGATTATTCTGCCCTGCTGAGGACACAAATTGCTTTGCCTTCCTTTGTCAGCTGCTTTTCAAAGCAAATAGAAGGACCTTCAACTACCACCAGAAACAGAGACAGGGGATGGACTGTGTGTCCAGGTTACCCTATCTGCTACAAAACAAACCCACAGACTCCTGCTGCCTTGCTGTGTGAGACACACATGCAGCAGAGGCACACGGTTCACAGAGCTGTGCACAAAGCCAAGCAGGTGGTGGGGCCTCTATGACCAGCTTCCTAACTTCCTCCCATATGGGTCAAGAGCAGACCTCCACATCCTCCAAAAGGAACTACTTAAGTGGCTGGAGGCTAAAGATGGAGTTGCATCAGCAAGGTGGGGACATCAAAAGAGAGAGGTTTGCATCAGTGATACTAGCTCTACCTTCCCACTTCTCCTCTTACCTCTTTAGATCAATTGCCCCTGTAATTGTGAGCAATACAACACTAACTACAGTCTCTTCAATATTCCAGTCACTGAAGTTGTAATGCCTTAAAAACAAAGGAATTGGGAAATGGGATGGTGAAGGGAAAGGGTTGAAGCTGTGCTGTGTCAGGGAAAGGGAAGAGGCCTTTCTCCAGCTCTTTGATGTTGACTCCTGCTGTTCTAAATGGAACCTTACCCAGGAAAATAAATCTTTAGTTAAAGAATACTGCAAACCACAATGGGGTTTTATCCTGGCAATACCAACCCCACACCAGCTTCTAAAGCTCTTAGTTGAACAGAGGGTGAGCAGCAGCAACACTGTGCTGAAATGCACATTCCTAAAATTCCCCAGCGAATGCAGGCACGCTCGGAGAAGGCAGCTTAGGGGTTATTAGCTGAGAATTCAGGTTCAGATGTGCCATGGGACAGAGGTCAGTGCAGGGATACAACCCCCTGTCTCTCGTGCACATTATTTGAAAATCTTCAAGCATTCTCAGCACTCTCTGTGCTCTCACTACCCACCATTGCACAAAGAGTATTTTGCTCGTGTTCCTTCAGTCTGTGCTGTCTCTGGGGCTGGAGATCCACATGGCAGCAGCCTCCTGGAGATCTCATGGAAACAGCAGCCAGCAGCTCCCACCCTACCCCTGATAACCACCACATCTCTGTGAGGAAGGAGAGTATCAATGCAGCAGAAATCAACAAGCCTGCTTGTTTCTTATTCCAAAGCGAAGACAAAGGTGGGGTTGGTTCAGCTCAGCAGAACAGCCAAGCCTTGCAAGGAGGGCAGGAAAAAATGTGGGTATTTTTGATTTTGGTTTGGACCAAGTACCTTGAAACAGGATGCACATAGGAATATTTTCAGAAGAAAAGTTTAAAATTTGAAATGCAGAAGAAAAAAATTCAAAATACTCTATACCCGTTCAGTAACACTGATCCTCTGGAGACAAAGGGGACTGGGAGGAGGGGATAACACAGGGGAAAAAATCCAATGCTTCAAGCTTTTATTATCCTAACTTTAGAATAGAATGGAGTCACTAAACCTTTCTGAATTTTAGAGCATAAGGAAAACGGAAACAAACACTTGATTTTTTGGGTATATTTTAGAAAAAATATGTCACACTAATACTTAAAAAGCAAAGCTGAAAGGTAACAGGGACATAGACAATGAAATGTGAACGTAAAAGAAGGTCCTAAATTCCACACATAGCAACTGGAGGAAAAGAACTGTGAAGGGAGGGAATTAATTCCTATTATTTGGTAGAAGTTTTCTGATAAATCCATTTGCTAATCAAATAACACAATCCTTTTTATTTAAAGTTATTCATTTACAGCGTTTAATAGGTACATTTTCAGCCTTAGACTCTGAGCTGCATTTGGCAGCTACAGTGCTAATAATTAACTGTTAAAATATCTTGCTCCTTCAGCTCACCAGCTCCCTTAAAATGTCTTGTGGCAGAAGCCAGTGTGCTGTTTGACCAGGAAATCAGTTGTCTTGGAGACATCTTCACATGCAACAGCAGCTCAGTCAGTCACTTTGAGTGACGCCACCCAGCAATCTGCACATTACCTTCAAACACAAAATGAGGATATCAAAGCCACTGAAAGAGAAATCATCACCTGCAAGAAACATGCTGTTCTTCTCTCATGCACTGTTAGCTGAAGGAAGAGCTGTCGCAAGATGAGAGTTCTGATCTCAAAATGCTACCTGCCTGTGTAATTAGGTCACTAAAAGGCTAATGGTGCTCCTGGTTCACACAGCCATTTATAGCAAAATTATACTCTGTGTTGGTCTTGCAGATTCAGTTTCAGGTAAACGTACAGGCATCACTTCTAAACCAGAAGGTTACTATAAGATTAGACAAAGAGGAAATCCAGAAGTGTGACCACTAGCTGTAACTAAATCTCTCAGATCAGAAAAAGAGTTACAATTGTAAAGCCATTCTGAAGTACCAGGCACCAATTTACAAAGACTACAAAACAGTTATTTCCAAAGTAAACCATTAATCCCACTTTATATGACCTCATTAAATAAGATGCTTATCTTCTGGTCACCCGAATGGAATGCTAAAATGGTGCTATTCTTGGAAAGAAAATGTGGAACCAATCCTGCCCAGCTTGAAGATGCAGAGAGGGATGCACCAAACTCCCTCTCACCAGCTCCATACACATATGCAAAATGCCAAGGCAGGAAACGAGTCAAATGCCAGGCAGATTAGAATCATGCCAGTGCATGTCTGGGACCCCAAACAACATGTTTGGGAATCAGGATTATAAATAATAGGGCATAATGTCTTAACTGCCTTCAAAACACCTCTTACCTAGGCTTCTGTTGAGCCTTCTCCTGCCCCAAAAGACAGGTTGGTGGTCTAGCAGGTGCTGGATCTAGTGCACCAAAACCACTAGGCATCCTCAGTTTTCTTCAGCACATGGTGTGATGATCCATCATAGCCAAAACTGACAGAGAACTTATTCTCTTCCTGAGCCTCGAGGACCACTAGAGATGGTGTTCCCTGAAGACCTTATGGAAGCACAGAAATATGCACTTAATGCAGCCACATCTTTGCTAACTCAGTTGACTTCTGAAACCACAAATCTATTAACCCTGGGTCTGCATGTTTGCAGCACAAAATACAAAGAAAAGTCCCCTGCATATCTTTTTCATAGTATCACCTATGACTTGGGAGTGGTCCAATTCCTGTGCAAACAGAGGTACATGCAAATGCTAAAAACCTTCTAGAAGAAAGACACAGGCCCTGTATAGAACATTCCTGCCAACAGCTCCAGTTAAAAGTAAAAAGAAAAGCTTTGTCCCAGCTGTAATAAAAGGTTCCCCTGGGCAGCAAGAGCAGTAGTTTTGCTCACAGAATATGTGCATCTCAGCTGAATTAGTTAATGTGTGTTGAACACACTGAAAATTGTGAAGTGGTATATAAATGCTAAGGACGTTATTTATTATTGTCTTGGTGCACAACAGCGGAAACCAGTGCCATTTACAGACACGAATTAAGAACAACAGGAGGTCTATCAACATGCTGTGGGTCTGGGGATTTTCTTCATTTGTCTCCCTCACTCCTGTCTCCTTCAGCCAAATCTTTTCCATAGGACTCCTACAGTCCTCGCCAAGCAGCGCTGGCCTTGGACCAGTGAAGCCTGTCACACTGGAACAGCTCTGTTGAGAGGGGGTGAGACCTCCACGTAGAATAAAACAAAGGCATATACACATTTTAAGGTAGAGTCACTTAAAAGAAGTTGAGAACTCAGTGACATACACAGAACAAGAGAGTGATTCATAAATATATAAGAAATGTCTTACAAGACTGGTCTCAGCATAAGAGCAGATTTTCAAACATTGATTTCTTTACCTGAATTTTTAAGAAGCAGTTTAGATAAAAAGATGATTCCTGATTTTTAGAGTGAACGAGTGAGAGGGTTTGTCTAGTTTCTAAAGTAACTCATGAGTGCTCTAGTTCAGAGCCAGGATTTAGGCTTCAGAGGATCAAAATAATTTTTTAAACTTTGATTTTCCAGACTAACTTGTAACTTAACTCTGCAGCTCTGATAACATGAAAATAGTTTTGCTAAGTGTTTATACAGCACATATGAATCTCTCCCCAAGACAATTAAAATAACTGCACAGAAACAGTCTTTCTTTGATGTTACAAGCCTTTGTCAAGGGGTTATTTTCACTGTAACATTGTTGCCTCAACTGTAAATTTTGCACATCCACAGAAACTTACAGGATATTGAGAAAAAAAATGCATGCTCAGGGTCAAACATTTACAGACAGCTTATTACATAATGCAAGCCTCTGAGAGATGCTCAATCAAATTGTAATAGTTCCTTTTTCTCAATAATGCACTTAGATGTGCATTACAGCTTGCTCATTGGAAAAAAACATGGGCATTTAATTCAGCTTGTCAGAGACATGCTGTGCTGGCAGAGAGACTTGCATTTCTCTTATTTTCCTCAAGTTACTGATTTCTTAGCACATGGTTGTCCTACTGTCTGCAAAATACAGATATTTCAGCAACTCAAGCTTTAAGGGCCTTATATCAAGGGGCCAATATCAATACCTGATCTGCCATTCAGCACACTGTATTGCAACTGTAAAAGATGAATTTCAGTGGCCCTGAAGTGTTGTTACAGTGACATTTCCTTCTCTATTTGCAGAGCTGCACATTTTTTGTTTAATACCATTAAAGCAGAAGTTTATTTTAAACAGCAATTCACAGTCCATGCCAGAACAGAAGCAAGCTTTGCTTGCTGTGTCTCAAGGACTAACTACTGCAGAGCAGTTTCTCAGCTATCCCTGCATACAGATTTGCATCCACACCCAGGATTCAGAATCACATAGAATGAGGAGGGGTGGGTTTCACAGAATCTGCTGAGCTGGAAGAGACCAACAAGGATGAAGTCCAGCTCCTGGCCCTGCTCAGCCCCATCCCCAAGAGTCACACCATGTGCCCGAGAGCATTGCCCAAACTCTTCTTGAGCTCTGCCAGGCTGGTGCTGTGACCCCTTCCCTGGGGAGCCTGCTCAGTGCCCAGCCACCCTCTGGGGACAGAATCTTTTCCTGACATCCAACCCAAAGCTCCCCTGACACAGCTTCAGGCCACTCCCTCAGTCCTGTCACTGGTCAGCACAGAGAGGAGATCAGTGCTGTCCCTCCTCTTCCCCTCAGGAGGAGGCTGTAGCTGCAGAGGTCTCCCCTCAGCCTCCTCCAGGCTGAACAGACCCAGTGCCCTCAGCTGCTCCTCACACAGTTTTCTCTCAAGGTCCTTCACCATTCACAGCCCTCCTCTGGATGCTCTCTAGTAGTTTAGTGTCTTTCTTGCATTGTGGTGCCCAAAACTGCCCCAGCACTCGAGGTGAGGCTGCCCTGGAGCACAGCAGAACACAATAATCCCCTCCCTTGGCTGGCTGGTGATGCTGTACCTGATGGTAAGGTAATTGTTACCTTGTCATAAAAGAAAATCAGATTAAACAAGCAAGACTTTCCTCTCATGAAGTCGTGCTGGCTGTGATCAATGACTGTGTTGTCTTCACAGTGTTTTTCAATACGTCCCAGAATAATCTTCTCCATAACTTTACAAAGCACTAAAGTGAGACTGACAGGACTGTAGTTTCTGGGGTCTTCTTTCTTGTCCTTCTCAAAAATCAGGAATGTTTGCCAGCTTCCAGACAGCTGGCACTTCTATGAATTCCCAAGACCACTCAGAAGTCATTAAGAGAGATTTTATGATAACATCAACAGGTCTTCAAAAATTCTTGGATGAATCCTATCAGGCCACACAGATTTGTAAGGATCCAACTGGAGCAGCAGATCCCACGCAATTTCATGGCTGACTGGGAGTTGATCACTGTCTCAGTCATGGTCCTCCAGCTCAGGGCACTGAGCCCCCCTTGGTCCATCATTCCCCCTTCCAAACTAGCGTAAAGCTCTGTCAAGGAGCACCTCTGGATCAACAGAACCATGCCTTGCTCTGATTGCTGGCAAAGGAAGAGATGCACTTAGAAGGAAATTAGGACATTTCCCTGCTGCTCACAGGACACCCCTTAGTTCATCTGAAGCAGACAAATGTTAGCTCCTTTGTTTGCTCTCAACTCCAGATTCCTCAGTGCACCAGAAAATCCTGTACAATCATGCTCAAGAGGGGCAATGTACAAAAAAGTTTACATGAATTGGTGACAAAGTACCTACAAGAGCTCACAAGATCATGCAAAATGCCCTCTAGAACAAGTTCCTGTTGCACTGAGCTAGGCACATAGATTAGTTATCAGCTTTGACACTCAGCAGGAATGTGTCACAAAGGATTAAATCATTATTTCATGAAGTGTCAGCAAACGCAGCCTTCCTGCTGTTCTACCACTAACTTATACATTAATTAGTGAGGTACAAAACAAACACAAAATATCTCCAAGCACGTGCCTGTGGATTGGACACAGCCAGAGCTATTAGCACAGGATTCATCTCCAAAAGGAGTCACCCAAAGCACCACAGAGACACAGCTCTTCAGACTATTAAAATGCAAAGAGTAGAAATGCTGAAGGGAAGCACACAGAAGCTAATTGCAATGTTCGTCTCAGCATTTTTGATAGATGCTTAATACCACACTTTCACAACCTCAGAACCTGATTTTCTAAATCAGGTCAAATATGCACCACTGAATAAAAACATCCATCCTTGAGAGAGGGTTGTGGAGCAGTGCCAAAAGATCCCACAAACAGGAACAGGAGAGGTGAGACAAGACATTTTAGAACAAAAAAAAAAAAAAAAAAAAAAAAAAAAAAACACACAAAAAACCACACTGCCTAGCAGATTATGCAGTAAAGCAAGAACTGACTTTGTTATTTCCATTATTTCCAGATGAAACTGAAAGTGTTTTCTTGCTGCCCAGCAGCTCTAGACCAAATCATTTATGAACTCTCACTCCATCAGTGGGTGGAAGAAGTTCTGTATGGTCTGACTGCAAGCCACATAAAGAAGCTCTTGGCAGATCAATGACATCCCACACATTAACCTCTACTTTTCTCCTAAATTATGACCTTTTAAGTGTGTCATGGGACAGGAAAAAAAAATCACTTCTAATGGCTATCCAAGCAGGATTTCTAGTTTTAGCCATGTCTTGTATTTTCCCCTTGCCTTCTGTCCCAAACTGCTGCCTTCTACTGAGTGACATTGCCTGACACTGCCAAACTGCATCACTATGCACACTGTGGACAGGATGCGTTATTTAAACTAATTTGTCCCAATTTTGCTTTGGGGTCCATTCAGTACAAAATAAGATTACTTGCTAGAACTGAGTTAGGTTGTAATCTCTCTCATAGAGGTTGAATTTTACTCGATATCAAAGCCACTAGATCAACACCAAATTACAGGCAACTATTTGCCTTCATTATTTAAATACTTTTCATGGCAAGACTCTTAGAACCAGACTTCCCTTTACATGGGAGAGTTGCATGATTAAACCATCCTGTCATGAAAAACTGCAGCACCACAATGTTTATTCTTCCAGTACCACCCCATTTTTCACAGACTGCTGAGGCACAGGAGACAAGGAAGGCCTCTCATAGTACCAAGGCCCTACTACATATCATTATATTCAGAAACTTGCATAGATCTGTATGAATTTGGGGGCAGTTCAGAACAGAGGTCTAGGGTGTCCTCACTCTGACTCAGTGTTTCACCCACAGAATGATTTTCTTAGGTTGAAATAGAGGCCACCCACCTCCTATTCTACCAGCTGAAGCCACCCAATGCTGTGAAAATGTCTGCCCACAGACCTAAACATGAGTGGGTGGCAGTAGCTACCACTGCTGTGGCAAAGACTTGGATATTATGAACCTTAGAGCAACCAATCACCCCCACTCAATGGTATTTGTACTTTTGACACCAGCATGCTCATAACAAAATACATTAACAACCTTCAAATTAAGTGCTTTAAATTAGGTTAAAATCAGACTGTCTGACAGTTGAAACAATGCATTATTAAGATCGTTGTAACTTCCTTAGCATCCACTGTTATTAAAAGCCAAAAAGTCAAATATGTTGGGGAGCAGGGAATCTATCTTCTTCAAACAGAATTATTCCTATACAACCACACAGTCACTGAAATAGTGCTTTGAAAGAACTGCAGAAAGTTTATCTAATGTAAAAGTACATGATTCAGAGACCTGTCAGTTTGGCTGAAGTACTAAGGCACAGATTAATCTACTCAGTCCAGGACAATTGCTATTTACAGTAAAAGGGAACACAACAGGATGGTAGAAATGAAAGCAAACAGTGGAGTTCTCTTAATGAAACACAGCAAAATCCATAGCTGCATCTGTCAATTGGAACACAGCTGCTGCTGAAAGATTTATTTTTAATATCTCATAAGCTGCCTTCCAGTTCCATTAGAAAAAAAAAATCCCAAAAAACAAAAACAACCCACAAAAAAAAAAACACCAAAAAAAACACCAAGAAAAGCCAACTCCTATATTTTTGTTACTCAGACAACAGGAGATGTTTGTGCTAAAAGAAGTCATAAAACTTCACTGGATATAAAATCCATAGTTAAAACGGGGAACTATGAAATATGGTTGTGAGTTCCAATAAAGCTACAGTTCAGCTCCTGAACTCACCCTCTCTACGAGTCATCAGGACAAGACTCAGACCAATAACTTGAGCCATGCAGCTAGACGTCATTTTTCAGCTCTCTCACCCTTGCTCCCATGCAGGCTCACTGCTCTTTTCCCAGTAAAGGACATTCTGTGAATTCAGCCTCCAAAGCTGCTTTCTGCTTAGCTCCCATGATAGGTCTTCTGCTTTTCCAAAGGAAAAATCCAGGGCAGATACTCCCCTTTGCTTCCCCAGAACTCCACCTACTCTACTGCTTGTTTCATACCCCAAAGCTAAGCAAATGAATGACAGTCTAAATGTAACACTGTATGTTGTACACATGAAGGGACTGTCACTCTCAAGGAATTTTCTCCTTGTTCAGAGGATAGCAGGCCAATGGCCAGAATTAATGGCTTTCTTTTAGGACATGGAATTTACCACCCCAGTGTTGCTAAGGGAAAATCCAGGAAATATGTCACCCCATATAATACACTCAACTTTTAAGCCTCTCCTTTCACAGCAAATGATCTACAGCTCTTGCTTCTCAAGTGAGCTTTATACATCAGCATCACCAGACAAAGGTGATGGACTCAACGGCAGGTCATTTTTCTTAGACTCACAGAAACCTGACAGGTCTATTCCAGAGCCTCTACCTGCAGCTGCCACCACAGGGTTTCACATAGATATGCTTGGAAGTGCAATTTGCCCTCTCAATCACCGTTCACAGTGTCATGTTGAAGCAGCCCTTGCAACTCAAGACCCCTTGAGTGGAGGGTGAAAGGCAATCTTGGCCTTAGCCACATCTCTTCCTGCCACTTTCTCACCTAACCAATCCTGCAGAGTACAAACAGGGCAGGAGAAGCTTCCAGAGGTGTGCCTGGGAAAACCTTCTTTGCAGCCAAAGGACTGGGACATGCCCATAAAGGTGCACCTCAATGCAAAAGTGCACATAACAAGTCCCAAGAAAAAGTGCAGAAGTTTCAGCTGTGCAGGAGACAAAGCAGGAATCTGGCATTTGTCAAATAAAAATTATGACAGGCAATCTCAACTGTCCAAAAAAACTGACCAGCTTGGAGATTCTCTGTGAGAAGTCCAGGGAGGACTTTTACCCTCTGAGTTTCCTATAGACTGGACACTGTCTATGGGCTATTCTAGGTCTCTGAGTACACATCCAACCTGCAGATTACCAAAGCTATAATAAAACATGTCCTCCAGCCTTCCTGAGAAATGTTGGAGTCATCTCTAATTTAGCTTCACCTATAAAAGTAGCCAGCTGCTTAAAACAAAGTTGAACAACTGGTTTCTAAATAGAATTGCCCCAAATATTTTAGCATGCATGCAAAGTCACATAGGAAAAAAAAGAAAAGTCAAAACCTCAACAACTCCTGTATCCTGGTTACCGTCCTCCACTGTAATTATAAAATTGCCCTTAAAACATAATTGCATAATTGGGCTTGGCAAGTATTCTCCCAAATCTTTTACAAATATTTCCACAGACTGAAGGAACAGGCGGTGGGCAGTCTGACAAGCCTGCCATGAGAATTTGTGCCCTCAGGACATGTTCCTAGCTATTACACTAAATACTTTGCATCACAGACTAATGTTTCAAAACAGTAGTTGAGCAAATAAAATACCAGCATCTTAAAACAAATTGAGACAAAGATCTTCAATCTATTTTCACTGATGACACATATATGGACCAACAATCCCTTTGAACAAAGAGACAGAGAAGGCTACCAAACCCTTTTTAACTAATTCCCAGTGAGATGAAATCGGTTCATTTCTGACAGGCACAACCAAATAGAAGGGTTGTAGGCTTACCAATGCTTTGTAGGCTTACCTTAGCAGTTTAGTACCCTGTCCCCTAATTAGGAAAAACAAAACCACCAAGAAACCCCCACAGCCTCAAATGCAAATACAGAAACATGTGGTCTGTGGGGAGAGGAGACACAAGTGAAGCCAGAAATGAAATCTGTGATAGAGTAAGGTTGTTTTTAACAGCTGTGCATTATGCATTCAGCAGCACAGGGAATGCCAGCAGGGAGCCTTTATTAACATAGGCCTCAGAGTACAGTGTGCTCCTATCATGATTGGCTTCTCTTGAGGGAAGGCGCACACACACACAAAAGACTTAACCCTAGAGAGATCACTCCAATCCTGTTGCTATTTCATCAGCTTGACACTACAACAGGAACCTGAGAATTTCCATGGTGTATCCTAGACACATACCTAAACAGGTACCACTTCAAACAATGCCTGAAATCTAATCTACAATAGATGTTATCAGCAAGTTATGGCAGGTAGGGAAGGGGAGAAAAAAAATGCCACACAAACCCACACAAGAGTCACACTGCCAATGCTGTTGTGCTACACAGACCTCAGGTACAGGGGGAGACTGGAAAATTCTTTCCTTGTAGAAGCTGCTGATAAAGGCAAGCTATTGTGAGGACACCTGTGTTGTCAGCACAGCAATCTGCACATATTTTAGGGGCTCATCAGTCCAGGAAACAGCTGGAAGCCTTGCTACAGATGCAGGAGCTCAGCAGGTTAGCTCACTCCATTTGGGAATCTGGTATTGGCAGCAGAAATAATTTGCTGATGCCAGCTCTGCTTCCACTCTGAGACTCGCCTCTATCACAAACACTTGCTAGCATGCCCAGCACAACACCAGAGAATTAGGAAATGATCTCAGAATAGGATCACCACCTCTCCTGTATCAGGTGCTGAGACAAGCTCCCTAGAGGTTTTGTCAACAGCTCTAAGTTGCAGCTGGCTGCAGATGCTCAAAGTATGGCCTGCCCTGATGGGCACTTCCCAGAGAAGTAACCATGAAGTGACAAAAGGATACTACACTAGAGGCTTTAAAACCCCAAAAGGCCACTTTAGCACCAATTTAAACTAGTCCTTTCCTTGATTTGATTTCTCAGGAAGGAGAATGGCATGAAATGTCCTTAAGCATCTGTCTTCTGGCTCTGCTGAGAAGTCTCACAGTAGGAAACAGAAACAAAACACCAAGCTAAAGAGCTTGAAAACTGTTCTAGATGACTGAACCCTGATGTGTACCTGGAGTGGAAAATAGAGCTCTATATAGTCTGTACTTATTAATATATCTTTGTTCCTTTCTCTTGTTACTATATAAAATTCTAGAGTCAGTATTCCACATGACATGAGCCGGTCTGAGGTAGCAATAGCACTAGAAATTTGAAGGAGTTATTTCATATGCAATGTTCTAGTTCCCAAGAGCATAATATATGGGTTTTTTTTAAGCCTACCATGTCTGTGCATTAAAGCACTTAGGTGCTGAACAGAAAGAGACAGGCAGTGTTTATTAAAGAATTTCCTGAAAGTACTTGTACTGCAAGAAAAATACTCTCTAGGTCAGGTAACCTTAAAAGGTTTTTAATATGACTGCTATGCACCTTCCATCACAATGGCAGCAAGTACTTTAAAAATCAAAATATCATTGACTGTAATATCATCATTTGATAAAAATACTTCTTTATCACTCTTTAAGCACAAAACCCCTCAAAAATGAGTCATCAGGGGAATAAGTAGTTAGCTTCTCTCATGACCAGCAGGCAGAGACTTGGTCACAGCCTCTCTTAGCCAGTCCTCTGCCCAGCACACAAGACTGTCTCTTCTTGGTTGCTACAGCCTTTCCTTCCTCTGAAGCTTAATTATACCTCAACCAAAGAGACAAGTATTTATCAGGCATAGATCAGTGTGAGTACAGGAATTTACCAACAGAGGCACCAAAATACACCTGTTGTTTTGGTGTAGGGTGTTGGCAAGACCATATGGTCTTGGTAGCTGTGAATGGACTGTGAATGTCCAGGAACCACCCACATGCAGAAAATACTCACTTCCCCCACCAGAGAGGTAAGTCATTTGCAGTCCTCCTCTAATGCCTGGGGCACAAGATTTTGGGCAAACACATGACAAGTAGTGCCTCTCCCTAATTTTCTCCAGTCCAACTCTTTAGATCTCCCAGAGTTCAGTTACTTAAAGCCAGGGCAAGACTACACAGATGAAAAAGAGTTAATACAAATTAAAAGCAAAGTCTGACCTAGACAGCAAGACATGCAGAGTACAAACATCTGAGAATATTCACAAGGTCTCCTCACCTATCATTCATCCACCAATTACACACCAGTGTAATTAAATCAGGAAAGCTATGTTTAATTTTCCTATCATCACCCGACGAGATAAGAGCAGTACGTATGGGAGGGATCAGGCACAGGGGAAAGAGCTATTTATTAATAAGTTAAATCCTTTTAGATTTAAGAGCCTCTCTTGCTAAGAAGGATCTGATCCACAAATACAACTTCTGGGTCTAATGCAGGCAAATCAGAAATCCACCTCAATTTCTGTCCTGGGCTCAGTCCTTAAGTCTCTTATTCAGAAACAAGACTTACTGAAAATTATCAGGTACAACTTAGACAGAAATAAGTTTTTTTGTTGAAACCAACGGTTTAGCTATACCTTTAAGACTGAAGAATGCTCATCTCTCAGTCATTATATTAACAAAGACAACCACATTAATTTACATTACTTCTAAACAGCCTAAGGCTCCCTGTTTCATGAACAGCAAGGCATTAGGGTGCAAATACAAGGCATGCTCCAGTTTATTCTTCTGTCTTTCTTCTATTGCCTTCTCCCACAAAAGGCAGGAGAAATTCTGTGATCCCTGTACCCTGCGAAGAGTATTAATGCTTAAACACGATCGTACAAAGCTTTCTCTACTTGCTAGCCACACAGCAGCTATAGCTGTTTTCTCTCCACTCTTCTTTGCTCCATCCCATCCAGCCATGTTTCCTCAGCCACTTATTTAAAGCCCTGATTGAAAAATTTATCAGATCATAATATTGGATGACTTCCATCAGATCAGGTTTTTAAGAACAAAAATCCTACAGGCTTTGATGCAACCATGGCTTCACCACATCTTTTTTGTTGTTTAACTGGGAAGGGGAAAATATTTATAACTGCAACTATAATTATACACGCTACTGACTTTTCAACTTGTTGTCCTTGTTCTCAGGCTAAATTTAGTCTGCTATATCCTGTCCAGCCCTTGGTGAAAGAGCAATACACATATAAAATTGTGCAAATCCCATACAACAGGCAATTATACTTATCCAGGTACCTTACAAGACAACCAGTGGGACAGATAGATTCTCATTACAGAGCGTAGGTGTGTTCATGGTTAGAGAGGAAGTGGTCTATTATAGTGACAATCCTTCGAGACAGAAAATAATAATTATTGCAATAGAACAGCCCTGTGTTTCTGGATGAGAAAAGTGATGTAGGTTATTCAGAGTGTACATGTAGACCATACACTTGGTTTGTGCCAAGTATGCTTTAAGGGTGTATGTGCACCTCTGAGCTACAAATAACCACTCACTGGCTACAGCAGCTGTTTACACAAAAATGTTTGAGAGAATATTTAAGACAATGATTGAAACTTGGATGACTGATTTCAAGGCCTAATCTGCATGTTAAAGAGCATCCTTTTGTATCCTGAAGGCTCTTACTCGTCTGAGTGATTTCTTAGTTAATTCACGGTAAATATTTATCAGAAACTGACTACCTGGAGAATCAGAGCTGTTAGTCATTCTACTGTTACTCTTAAGAAGCCTTAGTCATGCTAGAGCCCAGGTGATTTCCGCAAGGGCCAACACATGCTTCACCCTGGTTTAAGGATCCCTGCCCGCGATTCAAAGTTTTATACAGATGAAGACTCCCCCGCCACAATCTGACTTGCTCCACTCGCAGCGAGTTTTGCAACCTAAGCAAGAAAGGCAGTTCAGGAGAAGCTCCTGTACAAGCACCCGCCGGTCTAATAACCAAAATAAGCGGTCCATTAAAAAAAAATTAAAATCTGTGTTTCCTATGTGTCGACAGCTGGGGGTAAAAACAATAAAGGGTCGGACGCCTCGCCTGCAGCCCTGCTGGCTCGGCGTGTTTCTGGAGCACCGGTCAGCTCTGCGACCCAGCCTTTCCTCTGTGCTTATAAATACACCGCTGCCAAAGGCTAGTTGGACAGGACAGGAAAAATTAGTTTCCTGGGGGTGAGAGCCGCCCTGCGACCGGGGACCCCCCAGCCCGGCGCGCCCGCGGCGCAGGGAAAGGCTCCGCTGGTGCCGCACCGCCGGGAGCCCGGCCCGGGGGTCCCCGGCCGGCATCGCCCCCGCCCCGCCCCGCACGGTCCCTGCCCTACCCAGCATGGAGAAGATGAAGTCCTTCGCCGTGTGGATCTCCAGGGCTCGCTGGTCGTCGTACTCCCGCTGATCGTGCTTGGTGAATTCCTGGATGAGTTTATTTAATTCCTCCACCCTGGCTCCCGATCGGAAATCCAGCTCCGGGAAGGGAGGCTTGCTGGTGGTGCCGGCGGACCCTGCCTTGCTGGCGAGAGGCGCCGCCATCTTCATGAAAAAAAAAAAAAAAAAAAAAAAAAAAAAAAAAAAAAAAAAAAAAAAAAAAGGAAGGAAAGGGAGAGGGGGAAAAAAAGAAAAAGGAGGGGTTTGCACTGTTGAAATGGAAGAATGCGAGCAGCGGCAAGCCCGGGCGCGGGGCTGGCCGCCGGCGCGGAGCCCGGAGCGGCGCCGGCCGCCGCGATCAACAAGCGGCCGCGCGGGCTCAGCCCCCGCCCGCGGCACCGCGGAGCCGCCCGCCCGCTGCCGCGCCGGGGGCAGCGCAGCGCAGCGCAGCGGGGGCTGCCCGCGCCGGCCGGGGCCGCGGGGGGGTTGTCCGCTGCCGGCGTCACGGCGGGCGGGTGCTGAGGCTGGAGCCAGACTGCTGGCTCGGGATAAAATCCTCTTTTTTTTTTTTTTTCTTTCTTTTTAAATTTAAATTTATTTTAAACTTCAGCAAAAGCCTTGTCCTGAAAGTGGATTGTTTACTGGCTGTGAACTCTGCTCCTCTCACATGTTCCCAAAGCATTCTGTGTTTATTCATTTTTAGTTTATTGCGCCGTCTTGAAGGTTGCTTTATATATACATGTATGTATATATAAGAAATTATTTTATGGTATGTTCTCGGAGAAATGACCAAGATAAAGTACAGTAACTCCTGCTCTTGAGACCAACCCTGCCTCGAAGCTCCTGGGAGCCACATAGACAAAGGGTAGGAGGGTAAAATGGGATCTCGGAAGACTTACCTGAGGTCAGGTAGCCTGTGGCAAGGAGCCCAGACCTCTGATCTTCATCCATTTCTCCCATCGACAACATTACACCCTTTTCTTCTTTATATAATTTTAATGCCTTCTAACTTTTCAACCTGCAGTGGTTTTCTCCCTTTGACCTGATCTTCTGTGCCTTGACCCATCATTGAACATATACAGCATGATCCATTACATATCTTAGTGCATCCACTGGCAGAACTGTCTTTCTGCCCAGGGAGTATACAAATATATTGTTTTTGTCTTCTGTAGGGCATTTAAATGCCATGCCACTGATGCAAACTACTTGGATATGTATTATCCTCTCAAGATTCTTGGCAGGAAACTAAGCTTTCAGCTCAGTCTCAGACTATGGTAAAATGTGTCTACCAAAAATCAGGCATGAGCATTCAGATAGAAAATTGGAAGATAAAACTAATCTCAGTGTGAAGAGGTTACAGGCGGGTGTGAAGAGGTTACAGGCTGGTTTGCCTGATACATTGTAAATACAGATGCCAGTCTTTAAACCCGAGCTTAGGGATGTTGCTTAGTTCCTCTGAACCTTTACCTTGATCGGAAGTGGAAGTTAAGCGGAAGGGTTTGGACCCTGTCATAGAAACCACAGACCTTTCAAGCAGAACGCCTGATGCCTCTGGCTTTGTCCTGTAGCCACTGATGCCGTTTTGGGCACTGATATGCTCATTATCTAAGAAATTATGTCCCAGAGGTACAGGCAGGAGCGTGTGTGTGTGTGTGTGTGTGTGTACATGCCCTCTGCTGGGTACACGGGCCCCGTTGTGTTCAGACACTGCTCACATCGACTTCATTCACCATCCGAGCCTTGGTGATCAGGTGCCTTGTCACATGAACCTCTGACTAGCACCTTGTCCGACTTTGACCACCTCTCCAACCACGTCTCCTTTTTCTCCCTCCCCAGCAAAGCCCACAGAAAAACAAAAAACCAATTAACCGATAGCACTAGCACAATGCAGGATCTGACTTGCAGAAGAGCAATTAGCAGTGTGTAGGCCTGCCCTGGGGGATTAGTTGGGCTAGCCCGGCTCAGCCCACGTCCTCCACGCTAGGCTGCTGTGGTCACTGCCTGTCTGAGCACTCGGGACCTCTTGCCTCCCGTCCCTGCCAGGGTTTGAGGACCCTGGTGCTGTTTCCCTGCAGTGTTTCTTGCTGGGGTGACAATCTCATACAGGCGGACAGCTCCCTCTTGTGATAATGCTGCTCCCACAGAAGCCACAGTAGCTTCTGAACCCCAACCCACTTCAAGACCTGCCCTGTCCATCTCTGAACACCTCTAAGTCTCCTGTGTGCCTGTCATAACCATTTTTAGCTGTGTGGGTATCCTTGTTTCCCTTTCACGTGGTGCAAACCTCCAGCAGCTCTGCCGCATGCATCACTGGCACCACTTAGGCAAAGCAGACAGATCTTTTTATACCAGTTACAGTCTTCATCCCCAATCCTCCTGCCTCATCTTTTTCAAGCTGATGATCTCCACGAGCCTCATGGACCAGATAGCTTTCTTTCCTAACCATATCCTATTTGCTGCATCTTGAAATATGATATTTCAATACTGGAAGTTCTAGTCATTTCTTTATGACCATTTTGTCTCAGATTCTGTCTTTCAGTGGACCTCCAAATGGTCCCATCAACTCTCCACCCACATCAACCATAGACTTATAATTTTCTTCCCTGTTCATTTAACAGGTCTAAAACCCATTCAGTGACAACTTCATAGCTAGGTTTCATTGCCTGAATTCACAAAGCACCTATGGAAAACATGAAGTACTTCAGAAACAGCTAACACCAGAAGCAATGGTGATTTCAGTTTGTCTTTTTTAATGGCACATCTGCTTGAAGTTATAGTAACCTTCATACTTAGAGAAAGTTTCCATTAGATCAGGCTCATAACTGCTCCATGCTTCTTGTTCATCTGAATTTGTTTTATTCCTGGTACCATACATTATTCAGAAATTGCTCAGATCCAAAAATTTGCTTCATTCAGTGTCTGAGCTCAAACCAAGACTGCTCACCAAGAGCAGCATCAAGCAAGCAGCTTTAATTTTCTTCAAAAGTCTCTGACAGGTACTGCACCTCTCTGTCTCATCTCAGCGCTAAGATAAATTTTGCTTCATGAAAAGCAGCTGTACTTGAAAAAGATCCCTCTTACCACCTTCTCTAGAAACCTTTGAATGGGTTTGGGTTCCTCAGTGGCAATTGGCATCTGCCTCACCATCATGTGCTTGTTAATACCCTTGAAACTGCATCAGCTTGCAATTTTACCTCATCACATCAGTGTAATTTAAGATCTCTGAATAAATACACAGTTAATTCAAGTCTTACGTAAATCAAGCACTGGGGATTACTTGAGCAAATAAATGAGAATGAGACTGCAAATAGTGTTGGCCTGGAGTTTTCTACCAAATCTTTTTTCTTTCTGAAATTGAACTCTTTGTGGAAAAAATGCAGCATTCTCAAAGCTCCTCTTGTGAGCATTGTTTGGCATCTGGAAGGAACCTATGGCCTCTGCTGTGCTAGCCCCAAGAATTGCCAATGAGGACATTCACCTTATTCGGATAGGGGTTGAAAACCTGGATTACTGAACTGCTTCTCACCTACACTAGAATCTGTGCTCTCCCTCTCATATTCACCCTTCTTTTCTCCCGTGTGTTCTTTCTTTCCTTCAAACAACCTTCCTCTTTTCCTCCTTCAAAATAGACTTCCTGTTCCTTTTTTCTTGCAGAATAGATACCCTCTTTTCATTGCCACTCCCAGCAGTCAGAAATATATCATGCCACAGAGAAATGATGTGAAAAAGAAGAAATAACTGTTCTCACTTCTGTAGCATGACCTGGGACCTCAAAAATCTTTTCACACTTAAATAGGCTGTCTCAAAAAACTGCTGGATAGCAAGTAAATATTAATACCTTAATCCTAAGACTGGTGAAACAGTACTGCTATGAAGAGCTATGAAGAGCAATTGGCCCAGGGTACCAAGGGAGAAGGACCAGGCAACTCACGGCCTGATGCTCAGTGCATTTCATTTAGGTGCTGTAAACTGTACAGGGAATTAATTGGAGCAAGATCCAGAAATAAGATGGAGCCTGCGATACATCATCTTAGAATATTTCACTGCAGTTGGTAATTAGAGCATGATGGAAAATGAGCTAAATTCATCCCTCATTTCATGGAAATTGTACCCAGTTTTTTCAATTTCAAAGTAGACTTCAGAAAACCCTCCCTTTTTTGTACTTAGCACCACAGCAGCTGTAGCTCAAAGCTTCATGTGGCATGAGGACTTCACCAGGAACAAAACTGCTGACTGGAAGTGCTCTATTTTCTCCATCTGGTGGCTGCAATTTCTGTTTGTATTATTGCAGTGCCGGCTAAGCTGTTCAAGAGTCCTTTGTGCCTTGTGTTGCAGAAACCTGGTCCTGGCCTATAGAACAGGCTGTCTGTGCAGATAAGAAGAGTGACAGAGCAGGGAAATGAGCTGCTCACATGGAGAGAGCTGCTCAGTGGCAGAACAAGGATCCTGCCGTGCCATCTTTCTCCCTCTCCTTCACTGGCTTTGCACTCAACTGTGCTCTTCCCTTTGATAGCTGAATCCTGGCCAAGACTTCTCCCTTTTCTTCTGCCTGTACACTTTCTCTGTGGGACCTCAATTCCCAGGTGTGCACCAGTCCCAGTAGGAAGGAGCCCAGATAAGCACGAAACCTAGTTTCACATTAATCAGGACCTCACTTTCATTGGACTGGTGATATCCTAGTGTACTTCAGCTGCTTCACTGCTCTTCAGATCTTTCCCTCCACTAGCAGTTCCTAGTCTGGTTCTGTAGCAAGGCATTTTTGGGATTCCTGGACAGACCTGGAATGTCACAGAATGCCATGATGTAACCAAAGCACTCCTTGTGCTTCTTTGCGCCAGGTCTTCCCTTCCTTCTGATGCCAGAAACTTTGCCTGTATTCCATACACCCCCAAAATAACTTGAGAATAGCACTTACAGGTAGCAGTCTTCAGGCTCCACAAGGCTGGGATCTGCAAAAGCTGGGTTTAGTGCAGACTCAGGGCACACAGAATCTTTCAGATGAAGTCTGGACTCATGATGTTTCCCTGGCTCTGCTTGTCAAATGACATGCTTCAAAAGGGCAAGAGTTTGAGGAACTGCAGTCACAGAGCCCAATCATAGCACTTCCAGGCTCTGGAGATCTGGAACTGGCAAGGAATTGGGCTCCTGTTTTGTATCCACAGCTCCCTCTTGATTTCCCCCATTTTTAGGGTAAAATCAGCTCAATTCTAGTAACTAATGCCATGAACTCCATTAGTTTCACCACCTAGAGCTGTCTCCACATGGATATGAGTGGTCACATTAAATTGCCAGCCAAACTAGCATGGATTATACTCAGCTGTGTCCCTCTCCAAACACCTAGTGTCCCCCAGGTGTTTCCCAGAGACAATGACAAGCTCTGCTCCCTCCTTATTTCCCCTCCAGGAACCACAGATTTTGTGTCTGTAGCTAAAATTCTGAATGATTTACATGCACAATTTCAATATGCTAAGGATTATGTCAGGCCAATAGCATCCAGGATACACCACAATCTTCAGACAGTTTTAAGAAGGTGTGTGTTGCTTCCTTGACAGACTTAAAATTCTTCTCCAGGTTAAAAAAAAAAGCCTTCCTCTGTGAAGAGTTGTGATCTGCATCCTCCTGTCAGTAGAACACAGCATCGAGCCATCTGCATGGCAGCAGTGCTCATTAAAATTTTTTGAAACAATAGCATTGCATCTGTCATAGCCAGCCTCAAAGTACCCATACTCAGGATGCTTAAAACATTTTCTAAAAGAAGAGCAGATGCTTTCAAGTAAGGTTCTAAGAAGCAAACTCCTGATTCTCAACCAGCTTCAGACAGCAACTATTGAAAGTCCTCAGGTGGATCATTTACTATCCTTGCCTCAGTGTCTTTTTTTTTTTTTTTTTTTTTTTTTGTGTCTTTGTCTTTGGTGAAAATATACTGGTGATGTGTTAATCTTATTATTTTTAAGTGTCATTAGATTGTAGCCAGGCACCTTTGAAGATGATCTGAAAAACTTCATAGTCTCTAAGTGGGCTGGCTCAGGACCTCTGTAACCAGTGTTTGTATAGGTTTCTGCTGCTCATTTCCTGTGTTTATGTTAATTTTCTGTCATTAGATTTATTTTGAAGTTGGGATTTTCTCAAGCAGTGAAATTTGGATTCATATCTGAGCAGTGCTGAGTATTGCAATGCTGCACTGGAGCTAATGCTTTGGTACAAGGATATGACCTGAACATTAAATCCCTCATCCATGTGCAAATTTCTCCTACACAGTGAGCATGCAGATCTGGTGTTTGGGTTTGGTTCCATACGTAATAGATAAATTTTGGTGGGGCAGTTTGGGGAACACAAACAGTATGACATGCTCCTTTACACATCTATATGCATTATGTATAGTTTGTCTACTCATTGCTGTTGTTCATTTGTAGCTAATTGCTTGTATTACAATAATATCAAAACCCACAAATTATAATCAGGGCCCTATTGTACTTGAAACCAGATATAAACACAATGAAGAAGTGGTCATTAGCACTTCTGTTTCATTTCCTAGTATGCTCAGAGTCCTCACTCAGCGACTGTCTTCTCATCCAGGAGCTCAGAAATGTTCCCAGTGGCTCTGTGCCTGCAGTGATGTACAGACCCACAAGATCCAATTACACCATTTCTCGAGCCACCCCTCTGCTCACAAGGTGACTACCAGCAGCAGTTTAAGTTTCACATCAAATTCTGCAGCTCTTGAGCAGATTTCAACACAGCACTTTACATGCAAACTCAATAAAATAGCAGCTGTGATGTAGACATACCTGCTACTTTGGAGCCTCCTAATGTACCAGTCTCTTCAAATCCCACATTGAGTTCACAGGTGGCTCAGTTCTCCAGGCCATTGTGTAATGGCCACAGCTGTAAAAATGGCTGTAGCTGTAAAAGATGGCTATTTCTCCAAGTCTGAAAACAAGAAACACTCCAACAGCTAGACCCTTTCCTATGAAGAACACACTTCTTACTAGTTGTCATAAGGGTGTGGGAAAATAGAGGTTTGCAGGAAATGCTACAATTCCCTGTGGCAGCATCTACACAAAGAGGAAACCATCCCTTGGTCATATGTTTAAAGCCAAAAGTCCCTTTCTTCTGCCTTTCCCAACATTATGCTTCCTGTTAGAATACCCCAGTCTGTAAATGATTGTCAAACCACACTGACTTATATATCAATTTCCTTTTCATTAGCATGAGGATCTAATAGATTTCTTTATGACTTTCTATAAAAATGCAATGACATAAAATGAAATCCAGGAGGCCTGAGCTCTGTACTGTATTTAACTGCCCTGCTTCACTAAAAAAATCTCTCTGCATCTGGCCACTGCTGACAGATTTTTAAGACCTCGATTTTTGTACTGTTGAGAAGCAGCTCTCAGCACAGCTTTGGCTGATGCATGGGTTCATATCTGAGAAAGGGAAAATCTGAGATGGATAAACAAAAAGCAGGAACAATGTATAATAACAAAAAAATCTCCTGTAACTCTTGTGACAGCCTGAAAATGTGTTAGATAAAACATTTTAGAGAGCTATAATAATGAGTAGGAGTTTGTGTCCTGAACACAGGACTTGTCTGTCTGCCAAGACAATCTCAAATGAAAAATAATGAAAGAATGGGAGGGGAGGAAAGGAGGGAAAATAAGGAAAATCAAGGTAATTGTGCTTTTCATGAAAGATATTAGTGAGCCAGGACTTGGTCAGAACTGCAACACACGTGAATGGTTTTTCTAGCTTTAGTTCAACTTCTAAATCCAATAACGAACATAATCTGTTTTCCACTTCCAGTACTGAGCATGCTGTTTTCTTCTTTCTGCAATGGTTTGTATTTCCTCTTAAGTGTTTTGTGTTAGCAGCTGGCATATGAATATCTGCAATATAAATGAGTTCCTGGAAAACAAAAAACACCTTTTAGTCTGAGATTATCAAACGTCTTTTGTCATGTGGACTTTAAATGCATGGGTATGCAGTGCTGGGGTATGCACAGATATGCAATGTTGGGACACCTTTATAACATTTTCCTAATTTGATTTTTCTCAAAAAAAAAACCTCAGTATCCTTCAGTGCCAGAATCCCTCTGTGACTCCTGTGTGAAAGCTTGGCATGTTGTCACCTGGAAAGTCACCTAAAGTCACCATGTTTCCTCTTCTATCCTCACCTCTTTTGCAGAAACAAGCAAATTCTGAAGTTCCTGTTGACATCCTTCTTCTATTTTCCCTGCTGGGCACTTTTAAGGGGTGATTGAGAATAGATGCCTAGACTTTTTCTGTGACTTGTTCCCAGATCTGCAAACCCTTGCATGTGGCAGCTTTAGCTGTACTGCTTAAACCCAGGGTAACTCTGGCAGCACACTTTGGAGTCAGGCACTGTTCAGCATGTCCCCCATCAGGTGATGAAATGACAAATCTGTTAAAAGCACACAACGACACTCAGCAAGGTCTTTTACTTCAAGGTCGTATAAGAAGAGAGCAAAAGCAGTTAGCATAAACCAACAAAGGAACAGAAAAGCCTATCAGAAATGGAAAACTCCCAAAGCAGATACTGTGTAGCTCTTCCTGCTGACCAGGCGAATGGAAGACGAGCTTGGTAGCACTCCCAAATACACAAAGCACCTGACAGTGCCCCACCACACTGCCATTGTGAGGATTCCTCAGCTGCCTAAGCATGTTAACAGTGAGACCAGGTCTGTGTAGCAAACCACTGCACAACTAAGACCCAGTTTTCCCTAGGTTACAGTATTGATGTCTGTGAGGTGAAAGTGAGGGTGCTGGGCAGGGTTCAGGGAGTCCTTTTCTGTCCGTGTAACAAGTACTAGGGGAGGAAGAAACAGGCTCTGTGCAGCACAGTCTGCTCATGAGAGAGCTGTGATTGCAGCTGAAAGACCTGGCTGCTGCTCAGCTGAAGGATGTAAATAAGGAATTGATCAATTATTGCTATATTACACATGAAAACATGGATCCTTGCATGCACGCTTCCAGGATATGATCAAATTCTACAGTCAACTTACTGTGTTAGTTTATGGAGCTAATCCAAAGTAAAGCTCTCTGCATCTTCTTAAAGCTGCAGAGTTTAGAGGGGAAAGGGTCTGCCAGATGTAACTCCATGCAGGATGAAAACCTTAGCTTTTTTCTGCCTTCTTTGGCTATGTGATGCATTTTCACAGGGTTACGAAGATGATGTCCTGTAATTTCATGCAGTCCTTTTTCCCAGAAACCAGATCACTGGTCTCTGCTGTCTATTTTTGCTCTTGCTCTAATGAGTGTGCATTATAAACAAGGGTGAACAGCATAATAGAACCCTCTGGAAATATTTGTAAATAAAAGGCTTTTAGAAACCTTTCATAGGGAAGCCCTATAGACATTAATGGATAGTGAACACTTTTCTAGAGGCATTGTTATTCCACTAGTCTATACTATTCAATAGCGAATTATATTCTTGCTATCAAATCCCAAAGGATGATTCAGAAAACCATTACAATGGATCTAATTCTCTGTAATTTTCTTCAGTAATTAAGATAAAAGCCTTTCAGGGTCTCCTCCATTACAGTGCATGGGATTTTTCCACAGGAAAACAAATGATCAGTTTAAATTCCCCCTGGTTACTTAAGCAAAGTAAAGCCAGTATTAAGATTTATTTATCTTAATAAATCTTCAGTAAATAATGAAGATTTATTAAGATAAAATTTCTTTACATTTCTGTGGGAAATTCACTTAATTTCAGGAGACACTGAGGGCCAAGCATTAGGCTCCCTGTATGTGATTTTATAACAAGACATCAAACTCCACCTTCTGCTAGAGTCAAAGAGTTTCAGTGATTTTGCACATCTTCCATTTGCGCTGCCAGGCAAGGTGCTCTGTGGAGGCATTGCACACAGCAGCAGGTGTCATTCCAATAACACAGGGAGGCTCAGTGTAGCAGTGAACTCAGGGCTCTGAGAACCCTGGCACATCTGGGGAGCTGCAGAGTGCTAATTGAAACACCACTTGTGTTTTCTCCCTCGTGTGCTTGGAAAGCTATCTGAGGACAGAGACAGTGCATCTAGAATGTAGGACTGAGTTCCTGTGAAACCCATGTGGTTTTTGAGCCCTTGTCTCCACATTTGCTGCCCCAGGAGAGGCACTAATGACCTCTGCAGGGAGCTCAATGCAGAGCCTTAGGAAGAGGTCACACATAGAAGAGAAGAATGAGACATAAAAGCCATGGTGACATATCCTAGAGCTTAAAGGCAAGTATCACTCCACTGCCATGCTTTGTTGGAGCTCCCTTTGTGAGGATGTGACCTATACTTTGGACTACATTTAGCTGAGGTCAGACCTCTATGAAATCCTGACCTTGATGACAACAATAGGCGCCTTTTCACTGACTTTTCTGGGTTTCTGGTGTGCAAGATTTGTCCATAGCTCTATCGTAAGTGTGCTCCAGGAAGTGCCCTCTCTGCCCATCCTAATGGCTTTTCCTCCAGCCTCCTCCACTCCACCCTTCTCCTCCACCACTCTTTGAGGCTGACAGTGAACTGCCCACAGTAAAATGACAACAGTAATAGCTTCCATGGTGGCATTTCTCATTCCCTGATCCTTTCAGAGCCAAATGCTTTAATATCACTGGCCTTTTACATGCAGCTTATAGCTGCATGGCTTCCTTGGAGAAGCCAGAGCCAAAGCTGGGTACAGAATATAGCACTTTGGATTTAGTTGTCTTCACTAAGTCTTGTACCTGTATCTTTCCCTGTCTCATTACCTGCCTCCCAGACACAGTGTAAAAGGAAGCTGTTCTTGTTTTCAGGAGCAATGGCAGGCCCCAGCTGATAATACAATAAGGTCATTAGGGGCTAGTAGGTCTGTGAGAAATCATCCCTTACCTTAGCGAAGAATGAAAGCCTGCAGAAAATGGCTTATCAAAGATGTTAATCACCTCTGCTTCCCAGTGGGCATTTGGAGGTGTTGGATACACTCATCAGTTACAAGACTTCCTGCTGGAATTGCTGCATCAATTAGCCACATGAAAATTTTCATCATGCTCTCTCCACTTCAATCAGATTTTTCCTTTCAGTATGTGATGCTCTCTTCCTCTTTATTCCAGAGTTATTTATTTCATCTGGTGGCACTTTGCAAAATTTCCTGACCTTGATACTTATTTTGCTTCCATGTACCAAAATGTGACTTTGATAACGTCACTGTCCCAACCACTCTAAATCCTATCCACTTATCAGTAAATTTAAAGTAAGTCACAATAGGTTCAGAAACAGATGACTTAAAAGTTAAATCTTCAACTGTCAGACAGATCACCACCTCTAACATTAAAAAGAAAAGTAGGATTGTCATAGTAGGTAACTCCCTTCTGAGGGGAAGAGAGGGCCCCTCGCATGCTGGGTTAGGAACTTGCTGGACAGCCGGGCCCAGAGAGTGGTGGTGAACGGTGCTGCATCCAGCTGGCAGCCTGTTACTGGTGGTGTTCCTCAGGGGTCTGTGCTGGGGAGCTCAGTTCTGTTCAATATTTTTATTGATGACATGGATGAGGGGATTGTCTTTCATTAGTAAGTTTGCAGATGACACTAAGATGGGAGCATGTGTCGATCTGTTGGAAGGTAGGAGGGCTGTGCAGAGAGACCTGCACAGGAGGGATGGGCAGAGTCCAACGGGATGAAGTTCAATAAGTCCAAGTGCCGGGTACTGCATTTTGGCCACAATAACCTCCTGCTGTGCCATAGGCTGGGGACAGAGTGGCTGGACAGCTCTGCCTGGTAGCCCAGGCAGAAAGGGACCTGGGGCTACTGGTGACAGCCGGTTGAACATGAGCCAGCAGTGTGGCGAGAAGGCCAATGTCACCTGGCCTGGATCAGAACAGTGTGGCCAGCAGGAGCAGGGAGGTCATCATTCCCCTGTACTCAGTGCTGGTGAGGCCACACCTCGAGTGCTGTGTCCAGCTCTGGTCCCTCAGTTTGGGAAGGACATTGAGACGCTTGAGAGTGTCCAGAGGAGGCAACGAGGCTGGTGAGGAGCTTGGAACACAAGCACTGTGAGGAACAGCTCAGGAAGCTCAAGGTGTTTAGCTTGGAGAAAAGGAGACTCAGAGGTGACCTTATCTCTCTCTACCCCTTCCTGAAGGGTAGTTGTAGTCAGGTGGGGTTGGTCTCTTTCACCAGGCAGTAACTGACAGAACAAGAGGACACAGTCTCAAGCTGTGACAAGGGAAATATAGGTTGGATATTAAGAAAAAGTTTTTTACAGAAGGAGTGATAAAGTACTGGAATGGTCTGCCTGAAGAGGTGGTGGAGTCATGAACCCTGGATGTGTTAAAAAAGAGACTGGATGTGGCACTCGGTGCCATGGTTATTTGAGGTGCTGGGGCATCGGTTGGACTTGACGATCTTGAAGTTCTCTTCCAATCTAGTCATTCTGCGATTCTGTGATCAGTGCCAGTACTGCACAAGCAAGTAAACCATAAATCTTCAGAGCACCACTACAGAATGTCACTGTACTACTCCAGAGACCAAAGGAAAGAGACCACTCTCTGAATTAGCTGATTTTATTTTGATAAATTTAATGGCTTTTGCTTGATATTTTATAAAATTACTGTAATTCATGAATGGTGCTTCTTCTTCATTTAACACCATGAGAGTGGGGAAAAGGACATGACTGAAGGGATTTTCTTTTCCTCCAGACTAGGTGGTTCTCTGGCCTTAAGCAAGTCCCTACAATGTGGGGGTCTGATTGCCTACTTGCCAAACAGGAGTATTTGCAATGAAGCTGAGTTAAGAGTCACTGACCTCCATTCATAAAGTCCCTTCACAGTCTGCCTATCTTTTGAGTTCTTGTGGAAGTCCTCTGGGGGATCTTGCTGTGGCTTTTGACCACAGTGGACTTAAGAGTGCTCTGAAGCTCACTGCTAAAATTGGAAGATTCAGACCATCAGAAAATTCAATGTGGCCAAAATCTACCACGAGTAATTTCTTCTCTACATTAATTTTGATTAGGAGTTTGCACAAGGCTACAAAGCCCTCATTTCACAATGAATATTTTTCCATATTCAGAGTGACAGAAGTCAAACTGCACCAGTGTCTTTTTTTCAGAGTTTTCAGGGGACTTGTTTTATCTAGCTATACAGCTATACATACCATTCAGCTGTAGCCAAACCATAATAAATAATTTCCTGCTATTTTTACAGACAGGTGTTTTGTTCCTATGTGACAGTGAGTCCCCACATTTTCAAAAGCCTTCTGCCCATAAGTGATGTTTGCCTTTGTGTACAGTGGAAGCATACAAGGGCTCTCTCACTACTCTTTGATGAGATTTTTTTCTGCACACATCTTTTAGCAGCCCCTTTACATGAATGAATTTTATACAAACAAAATAGTTTCAAGATTCTGAGCTGAAAAGCACTGTGTAGGTGCCTAGGGTTATTTTCAATTAACAATATCTAATTCCAAGCACACCATGAATCACATTTTTCTTCTCTTTTTAGAGCCAACATGTTAATCCTTTGAAACAAAAATGGCTGCATTTTAATGAGAGTTTAAAGGGGTGAAAGTTCTGCTCTAGTACACTGAGCATAATAGAATATTTTTGTGATGCATATCTCCCATCCACTCACTTTAATTTTCAGAATAATATCTGGAGAGCAGCCTGTTTTATCTCTGGGCTCTCCTCATTCACTCCACTTAGCTTTCACTGTGTGTATCACAGTTAATTTGAAGTTGATATTTGCTTTTCCTTATGGGCACGAGGTTACAATAACATCAAAAAGATTACAGTGTTGTCCTCTCCAGGTTGGCTTGCACAACATATCTCAGAGAAGTATTAATTATAGTTGTGTTTTTATACTCTATTTCCATAGAATTATAGAACATAAGAATTAGAACATAAGAATTCCTTGTTGGATTAAGTCCTGAGCTGAAGACATGTGGTATTAGCACATGAAAGCCTCCCAGTGTCTGGCACAGACCCCATGTGGGTCTGCAGTGGGTTGGCTCATGACTGTCCTTTGCTGGTGGTGAAGCACTGTAAAGCAGCAGGCAAGACTGCCAGTAAGGGTAGGAGAGAAGTTGGAAGCTAAGAAGGAAATTTCCTGTCCAATTCATGTGAGGCCAATACCTTGTCCACAACCCCTCTCTAGTGTGATTTTGTGGCTTTCATAACCCGGTTCTCTGTTGCTTTAGCCAGTATTCAAGCCAGGAGTGTGGGGGAAATTGAGGTATCTAAAAATACCTCTGAATGCCCTTTTCCCCCTTTGTGCTCAGCTCTAGAGCTGAGAAGTCCAGGTAGCTGTTTATGTTGCAGATGGGGAGGGGTGGAAGTGCCCATGCAGAAGGTTTTTCCAAAGACTTATTTCTTATCCCCAGAGCTCTGAGCTGAAGTAGGTGAAGCAGGTGGATGACACCAGACACTGGCTGTGAGCCCAGTGTGATCAATTCAGTGCAGAGGTTTGTGTTTCCCATTGATGTATAGACAGCTACAATCTGACTTTAAACAGCATTTTGAGCTAGGTAAAACTGGCTTCTTTTTATGGGAAAAAGGAGATTTGAGGAAGCCTGTATAATATTACTTCAAGCCTTGAAGAAAAAGCCTACCTTTAGGCAGAAAGTCAAACTGCACAAATCAAACATCTCACAACTTCCTTTGATTACTCTGATCAGGCCATGTAAACAACATGCTGCTAGAGGAGAAGAAAATAAAGACTTTAAGTAGGAAGAAAAAAGGTTCTAACAGCTGCTCAGGAATTAATAAAATAGACATAAAACCCAGCAAAATATTATGGGTAAAACTAGAACAAATCATCCTGGAGCCAACCCAGCCGAGGTACGGAGTTGCCACCCACTGTATTGTTTGTAAGAGACAAGCAGAGGTGGGCAGATCCATAATGCAGAGATGTTATGGAACTGGATAGACAGCTGGCTGACCATGTTTTGGCTGCAGTGCACAGTGGCTGATATCTCTACCTATCCATGCTCTCTGCAGGTAATTTAGCTCCTGACTCCTCAAGCTATCCTTTCTCAGTTCTGTTCAGTTACTGTCAATGAACAGTGACTTTTTAGTTTACTTTTTAAGTATATTTACTCCACTTCCAGCAGGAAAGGTGTAATAGAAGCTGTGCCTGCAGCATGCCAGGAACCTGACACCGTAGACTGTGTATTAAAGTCAAAAGGTTGGTCAGTCAGTCAGCTTCTGTCCATCTCTGTAGCACCAGCACATTTTACTGTAAAATTTGGAGAGCTATCACCAGTCCTCCCCATATAGACCCCTACAATGAAAATGTCATGGGTAAGATAAATTTCATTTTCTTGCTGGCAGATTTTCCTAAATACACTAGTTTGCCTTTTCTAACCATCCTACAATATGTTGGGGCATTCCATGCAGTGTGGCTTCCTCAAGCAGATCTATGTGATCCTGCAAGAGTAAAGTTTTTAAGTTGTTTATCTGCCTACTTGAGGGTCCTCCATCACGGAAGGGAACAGCCAGTAATGATGCATTCTCCAGTGAAAGTGGAGGGTGAAAAGAGGCCTCCAAATTTAAAATACAATTCTGTGTGTGTAAACCCTTGCAGATGCAAGAATTTTTACCTGCCTAGTTACCGAAATTAGGGATAGGATGAACTGAAGCTACAATGATGAAGTAGACAATGACGACACAATAGCACCTGCCAGTCTTATTCATATCCAGGAGCCATCAGATATTCTGTAGTTATATGTGATGTGCGAACATGGGATAAGTGGACATATCCTCCATTAACAGTCTGCTGAAATTTTTAGTCCATTTTGGATTATAGATGAATTCACAGCCTCTTGCATTATAAAAAACCCCATAAAATCTCATCCCTTCTTCCACTAGATTTACAGATGGGCACGGTTCTCTCCTGGACTGGTTCATGGGAGTATCTCCCTGCTTCACTGCCGGGTCTGTACCTCTGCAATTTCCTTCCTCTGCCACATCCACTCACCCTGGCTGCAGTCTCTCCAGAGGTGACTGATGTCATTTGTGTCCAAATCAACTCAGGACAGGAGACAAGCAGTAGACAGAAAAGGAGAATGTGTTAGTATGCTTATTTGTAATGGTGGCTGAATTCTCATGGTTCATTTAGACAAAAAGAAAAGAAAATTAATTTGCTAATGGAAATTAACTCTACAGGCATAACAGAGAGCTTGCAAGACCTGATCCTTTTATCACTGAGGGATTTCAGATGCAATTTTTCTTGAGTTCTATAAAATTTCCTTGGTATTAGCAAGGAAGATCAGGTCTTACTTTCAGCATGCTGTTTAAAATATACATGAGAATTCTCCTCTCCATTGTGGCAGAACAAAAGCCATTCTCACCGCTCTAGCTGGAGAAGCTTTGGGCCAAAATGCATGTTAGCATGTTACCTCAACTGACTGATTTTCTTTGCTGCACTGATGAGCAAACTAGGAGTCATCAACTTCAGCACATCACAGGAATCAGAGCACCTGTCCCCTTGCACTCTGTGCTCTGCAGGAGATGAAATAAAAAGCAAGTAGATCAGTGCTTGTGAAGCAGAGCAGCTAAGTGAGCACTGAAACAACCTTGCAACACCCCTGGCCTGGCCTGGCCTGGCCTGACCTGACCACTCCCTCTTGACCCAGATTTACACCTCTGCCAATTCAGGTAATGAACATCAGTTCAGAGCTTCTACTCTCTCCTAACCAGCATCTTCACTAAGAGCAGAGACAGGTTGCTCTTAATAAGCAGGCAGGAGATTTTATTACTTTGATAGAGTGAAAGAGAAACGAAGGAAGACAAGAGTGCAGAGCATCACTTCCAGACTGTGTTTCAGCATATGAAGTGTTTAACAGCCATACTGGTTCCCGTACTCCACCATACTACTGCTCATTCCCATTCACTTGCTGCAATGAACCCCCTTGGCTGCACAAGGGTCTGAGATTTTGCTTATTGGGCCAGTAGTGAATACATAGCTGCATTCTTTAGCCATTTTCTTCTTCCAAAAGCCAGATCAGTTCCCTGTTCTTGTTCTTAGCGTGGGCCTCAGAAACACTTGCACTGATATAATTAAGAGGGTAGGTGGGATGAGATGTAGGCCATGAGTATTCCCTAGATCTCTGACTTTGCCACACCTTTGGAACATAAAACCCTGCCCCATAATGAAATCTCAAAGGGTAAAATTCACCTAGACACAGAAGCCTAGCATAAGAGCAACATGCAGTTTTAAAAGTCTGATTTGTTCTTAAATATTGCTCATGTCAGAAATGTTTAGTTCTAGTTCACAAGAGCTGGTTATAAATTCAAACTTTACCATGTCAGATGCTATGACAAAAAAAAAAAAGGGAAAAAAAAGAAAAAAAAAGTAGGCTCTCTGCCTCAGAGAACTCTCACACAGGCATAAGTCTGTGAAGAAACACAGAAAATGACAGATGGAGAGTTCTGCAACCACATTCACCCAGCATCACATTCCTGGTGTTGCAGGAAAGGGGACTTTCAAAAAAGTGAAAATCACAGGTTTATTTTATTTTTCCCCTTTCATGTAGAAGGTCTATAGAAATATGACATTTGTATCATCCATCTAGGCTCATCTAGGCGTGGTTTCAGTGACCTTCAATGTTTCTGAACATTTTGTTGTGAAGCTCAATTCATCAGGGACATCTTAGAAATTGTCATGCAGCCTCACCATATTTGAGTCTGATTACCCTTGACCAAGCTGGGTAACTTTGCAGACATTTTTCTCATCTCTTCTCACTGACAAGTACTGAAAAGTACAGAAACAGAGCCAGGCTTTGTCCACAGACAGTGAAAACACACACATATGCACAGAGTGAAAGCCCTAGGAAGTTTTCCAGAGTCACAAAGGCTAATATTCACCTTGCCATATTTCAGTCATTAAATGCTTCAATTACATTGCAGAGCAGAAATAACTGTTGAGATTATGGGCATAAATGATGTATTTATTCACAGGTCTATGACCCATAAATTAATTCAACATTTCCTTATATCACGGATAACGAACTTCATAGCCAAACTTCTGTTCCTACAGCAAACAAATTCAGATGGACAGTTTCCTGCTCCAAGCAAAATGTGTGTTTTGACATCTTGGAAACATGGCTGTAATGTCACTAATGTCCATCAGCTAAAGCTCTCTGAAAGCTCTGGTGCTTCAGCCACATGCCTAAAGAAGGGTTTAGAAGACTAACCAGAGACACTTGGAAAAGCTGCCTGTCAAAGTTAAGACACGTGATCTAGGAAGAGCCACCCATACATTTTGGAGCTGATCCAACACGCACTGAAGACCTGAAGGTCAATTCATTTATTGACTGCACTCTGCCATGGATGGATTCTCATGATGAAGAGACCAGGATGGAGTAACAGAGTGTTATGATTAACAGAAGTTAATGATTAATAGGACTCCTGGAAATCACTGCAGGCAGGATAACCTTGAGCAATGGAGCAGCCATTTCCTTCAGCTTTGTGGCAAACAGTTTCACAGGACTCCTTCCCTGCTCTGGATCTTTGCCTTTACTATGCCAGTGATGTAGTGTGAAACTGCAGTGCTTGCTGATGAGTAAAATTTTGAAAGGCAGCTTGCAACACAGTAAGTTGCAGAGTGAAAATGGAAAAGCCATTCTTGATTCACTCAAGGAGGAAGTGCTAGTAACCCAAAAGCTTGAATGTTTCATTCTGAGCAACCCTGAACCTTATTATGAAACCAAACCAAAAGACCTTCATACTTGTATGCCTACTTAAATCACTGGAATTTCGAGAGGTGGAGCTCCCATGGACAGTCAAAGATTTATGAATTTGAGAAGGTAAATGTCAGTACACTTTGGGTGAGCAGAATGGCCTAGAATCAGACACAGACTATGGAGAAGTGTGAATTCAGCACTGAATCGATATTTCAGTCCCTTATCCATGAGGACAGCCCCTGCTTCTCTTTCTGACTGATCAGGCAATGAGGTGAAATGCTGGTATCAAGGGTAGCTGTTATTCACAGCTATATTTTGTGTCTCTTTGCATTCAGAAGCAATTTTATTCATCTGTCAAGAGAAACAGGTTAAGATAAATTTCCAAGTTGTGTGGGAGGATGCAGCCATGAAACTCACAGCAACAAGGCCCCAGCACAGCAGCCTTATGCTGGCATAAACAGATGGCAAATGGGGAGTTATGAACTGGGGACTGGCTGGATGGGAGCCCCACTTTTTTCCCTGCACCAAGATCTATAACAATCATGCTGCAAGAGTGGCTGCAGAAGGTTAATTTTGAGAATTTACCCTACAAGTCAGACCTAATGAGATGTACAAGTGTCTGTGTGCAGCTTCTGCAGCTGCCTTGTCATTAGAGGTGCTCATTTCCTAGGTGGGCATGTGATTTCCCATTTCCTTGGGTTAGGAAAATAACATAATTATACTCTGAATTAAAATCTGCTCTGCTTTAGAGAGAAGCAGGGTCTGATATGCATATTTTTGAATGGATGTCACATTGCCATTGCACAGGAAACAGTATTGATTTCTCTTCTGTGTGAATTTTTATTTCAGCATATCAAGAGTCACTTTCATTTATACTTAAAGTCCAGAATTAATCTTAGCACAAACTTTGAAAAAAAACAAAATAAAGGCATCCCCAGTAGAAATTAATAGATAGGTGACCATCTATCTTCCTATCTTCTGTTCAAGGAGTCAGACCAGATGCACTGTTGGCCACAGGAGCACAACTGTAATCTGTCAAAAGATTTTCACTTTTGTGCAGATTTTGGGTTTTTTTTCATTTAATTTTCATTTTATTTTCATTTCTTCATTTACTCACTTTGTACTTGACTGTAATTTTGCACTGTGGATATCTCATATTTGAAACATAAGTCTGTTATTTTACTGTAAAACCATGTATAACTGTCTTCTTTCTACAGCTCCCCCATTAAAATTTCACAGATGAGAAATTCAAGCACTAGACTCATGCAGACTTGAGCCATAAACAAACCCTCTGGATTGTAAAGGCCCTAATTTTCACAGACACTTTACTCAGAAAGGCTTTGGGCTTAAAATGCCCACAGTTGAGAAATGGAAATTAGATTGTAAGTTGCTGGTTGGAGATATGCCAACTTTGTTCTGCTTTGCTTCCCTTCTGCTCGGCTAGAGGATCATTGACCCAGTGTGGCCTTGAATTTGGACTGAGAGCTCTCTTCAGCACTTCACTGTGTCCTGCTGTTCATGTGAAAGGGCGCCATGTTTTAGAGATGTGTAGTAGTCCACAGCACATGCAAAGGTTGAGGATAACCCGCTTTTTAGGGAGCAGATCCCATTTGAGATGGCAGGGGGAGCTCCACAAGTCACACTCCTCTCCATATTCTGCTTATATCCCAGCCAAGCTCTCTTGTTCCCTACTCCCCCAGAGCAGCACTTGCTGCTTCTCCTATCTCCAGAAAGCAGAGGATGTCCTCTTTGCAGCAGCACCCCACACTCCTGCCCCATATGCATGTGCAAGGATGTTCTGACTGCCTCCTTCCTTAGGAAGGAGTGAAAGTCTCCTCTCTGTGCCCTTGAAACAGTGAGTCCCTGCTGGCCCTACAGACTGCCAGGATACTGAGTGCCATCAGTCCTGCTGATTCTGTGGGTGACAGAGCTCTGCAGACATTCCCTCAGGCTGTCCTCTCCATGTTAATATGTTATCTGGACTTCTCCAGCTCTAAGTGGGTCATTTTCTCTCTCATTTGTCTCATCTCATAGAACCCTGGAGGTTTGCTCACATTTATTTTTGGCTCTGGTGGAACAGATTTGCCTGTTTCAGTTTGATTTACCTTCATTCACAGACATTTTTATTTCTCCTTCTTAGAGAGGCCAGTATTAAACCAACATGTTCTTACTGGTAGTACTTTTGTAATCAGCATTTTGCTCCTTACTCCCTGGGAAGCTGGATACCCTGTCTCCGTTAGTAACCTACAAGTGGCTGGAAAGGTACCCAAACTGTGCAGACACCTGTGCTGTGAGGACAGTTCCCTGTGCATCTCAGGTCTGGATTGTAGGCTCCTACAAAGCTAAAGCTGGAGGATGGGTTTCAAGCATCAATAAAGCCAACAGCTCTGCCTTCAGGTAGGGAGCAGACAGTGTGGCCAAGGGCTGTTTGCCTTGGTATAGGAGGAGTGCCCGGAGAGCCACTGGGGGCTGTTCCCCTGGGAGTAAAGGGTGGAACTGAGGCACACTCCACATTGTACAATTTGAGCTCTTCTGCAACTTGGTCAGACACAGACATTATCCTTCACTCCCTGAGATACATCTGGAGGATCCATGGGCTGGGCTGACAAGGATGCTACAAGTTCCTTTTACTGGTAAGGGGTAACACTGCTCCCAAAGCTGGAAGGCACAGCTCAGGCCCTGCAGGCTGAATATTATTCCCCACATCCAGCTGTAACTGAAAGAGCAAGGGAGAGCTGCTCCCTCCCCCGCCCTGGCTTCAGGATAGGGATTATAGTGTCTAAGGAACCATGAAGGAGAAACTCTCTCAACAGTATTTCTAGTCTTCTCTGCAGCCTATTCTTGCCACTGTCCTGACAAGTGTAAATCATGTCTCAGTGTAAATATACCCAGTACATCTGTCACATCCAGGTGGCAATGTTGGTTATGCTGTCTGTAAATCCACTGAGAATAATGTATTTGTGCTGTGGGATGACATCCCATAATGAGATTGTGATATTCCATAGCCCCAGATTTGCTGTTTGTGACAAAGATGGATTTCATGAACAGAAAGGCTGCCGGGAGATCCCCTAGACGTAAGGGACATTCATAAGCTGGGGATCTTTCTAGCCTACTCTGCCATAACTCAAATACAAGGGAGATACTTTCTCTTGCTTTTGAAACCAACAAATAAACACCATTAGCTGCATATGTGGCCATATATTTGCATTCAAAACACGACAAAGCACAAAACAACTAAATGTAAAAAAGCACTGTCAAGAACTGCATATATTTACAAGCCAGCCTATCATATTGATACAATTAAACTTAATGTAGCAAGTATAATAGTAAAAAAAAATATTTCCAGGTGTAGAACAATTCCTTTTTTTTTCTCAGAGGTTTAGAATCCTTTTAATAATGAAATTCTGTTTTTTTTTCCTTTTCTTCCAGGTGTAGTTTATTTATGGAAAGCTTAAGCAAAAGTCTTCATCCTTTTTCATGAAAATATACATATGCCACACCCTTCCCTCCTGTGTTGTGAGCAGAAGTTGTATATATGTGTATTTATGCATATGTAGAAATCTACAAGTAAATTCATGCCTCTCTAAGCCTCTTAGCAGCAAAACATCTTACACCTAAGTTGTTTCCTCTATCTCATTGGGAATTAATCTAGACTAGATCAATCACCTAGACTTTTCAAGTAGGTGAAGTAATATATTTATTAATAGATTTTATAAAGGCAGCCTTGGAAATGCTGAATTGTTCAAGGCCAGACAATAAGACAAAAATTGTTAAAAACACAGCCTCTATACAGAGCTCAGCAGAATTAGGAACTCATCCTAAGCCTCTTGAGTCACAATCTTATTTCTCTGTCTCTGAGACCAGCTGTCTTGTCTTTATTTAAATTATTAGTCCTTTGAAATTACTATTCTATGCTACCAAATTTCTTATTCTTTACTTACACCATCACATGTACAAACATGGAATAGAGTTTCATGTAAGTTAATAAAATAAAAGAGAGCCCAGCGTATAATGCGAACTCCAAACCCCTATCCGTGCAGAGCCCAAGGCAGCTCCTGGAAGTTGAAGTCCTTACTCAAGCTGGTGTGAAGCTAATGCTGCCCGCACTATGGGGAGCTGTACCCAGTGACTCAGGGCATGCTCTTAGCCTTAATTTCTCACAGCTGGAGCACAGACACCCCATTTTACAGGAGGGCAAAAATATGAAAAAGCAAAGCGAAGCAATCTGTCTGTGGCCATACAACATGTCTGTGACCATGCAGAGCAGGTCTCAGTGTCCCACAAGCCTGTCCTATCAGTCCCTGCAGCTGGAGCTGCTTGAACTCCTCCTATGCTGGGTACTGTATACTCAGATGTATAAGAAAATGTGTTTCTGTTGGCTATTTGCTTTGCTTCCCACCTCCACCTGCCCCTTAGTATAACAGCTGATCAGGGCTGCAGACAGGTAAGAGAGATGCTTACACACGAATTAGCACATATTTTAAAGCTGCCATTTCCCAGGACTGATCTGGACATCTGGGGCCAAAACCAGCACTGGGAGGAGTGGACACGGTTTCCCTTACATCATCAGTGTTGTGTCTCCTGAGTCACAGTGCATGCTTGGCTCACTCTATTGCCTCAGTCAGGCAAAGGGCTTGTAAAGCGGTGTAAAAGAAGCATTGATGGGATTTAACATAAAAGGTAGAATCAGGCCACTGAAACTGACCATTTAAATCTAGCAGGTCACTGATTCTTTTCTCTTGATCTGAACTGGAATAATCAAAACCTGGCTGGGTTCCCCTTGCAGTCTCTCCCTCACACCATCTGAATTTCCCTGCATTCAGAGAACACTCCCACCCCCTCTATCCTGCTCTCTGAAGGAACAGTTAGTTTGAATTATATGTTCCCTTTTTAACAACATTTTCTCAGAAATCCCAAATGCCAAAGACTGCGCATCAGCCTGTACAATCTCAGCTATTCACATGCACACATCAGTGATTTTTCCCATCTCTAATATATCAATGCTGTTTACAAAGATGATACTTACATATCTATTTCTTACCTTTAAAAAAACTGCAGTAGAGTGACTGCAGTGACAGCCCTACATAACTGCAGAGTTCCTGTCCTAGAGATACTGCTGCCAAGGGGTGAGCTAGCCTGTAAACAAGAGGCTCATGCAGCCCATGGGTATAGTTTCTAGCTTGTATTTATATTAGAAGTCCCATAGGTTTTGTAAAGCAGATAATGGAAGAGCTTTTTTCCATGTTTTGTGAGCCATATTTCAGGTTTATAATTACCAAAGGACAGAAACCTCTCCTTGCATTACTAATCTTCAGGAAAATGTCACGGCCATCACCACTAAAGATACTAAAACCAAATTTATCACAGGAATCTGAAAAAATGCCATTCTGGTGGTATCCTCATCTCTACCATGCCTGTCCAGACATTTGCCTGACACTGGTTTTCACTGCCCCAGGAGAGGCAGTGCAGTTGCGGTGGTGTACATCAGCTAAAAGAGATCCTGCACTGAATGTTCTGCAAAAGAGAAGAAAACCAGGGAAAAATCTTAAAAAATCGTCTTGGAAGACAATTTCCAAAAACACTGGGAGCTGCTGAGGAGCTCATAGAGTATTTTGAGCATCTATTTTTGCCCAGTCCCTCTGATTTCTACATCTTATCAATGTACCAGCCTGAAAACTTAGCAGGTATCTTTGGAAATTGGAGGTTTCTCCTCTATAATGTATCACCACAAAGGATGTTTGGAAAAGTGCTTTGACAGGACAAGAGGAAAATGCCTCACGTCGCACCAGGAGAGGTTCAAGTTCAGGCTGGACATCCAGAAGAATTTCTTCACTGAAGAATATTTATTTATTTTAAATCAAATTTCACTGGACACTACCCCAAATATTCAGCTCCATTTGCTCTAAACTCCATGCTGGGAGCTCAGCATGGGACTGCAGAAGCTGTTCCAGTTGGAGACAGTGGGAACAGTGGGAAGGGAAGGACAATGGGTGCTAGTCAGGCTGCCACTGAATTTGGCAATTTGGGATGACATAAGTAAATAAGCTGGATGGTTCTGCAATGTGATCAGTAGCAAAATGGACTGCTGTGGTAGTAACTGTAGTAACTTGGTTGTGATAAATGCATGTGGATGTCTCAAAACTGGTTTCCCACACAGTCTGTCATATCAAGAAAGTTGTATTTTATCAGTGACATCTTTCTGAAGTTTTCCCCACAGCTATAAGCACTTGTGATACCTATACTTAACTGTATCTCTCCCTGCAGAGGAATGTCATGTGGCAAGAAACACGGAAGGATTTTGCTGGTCCTAGAGCAGGGCAGCACTAAATAAACAGGCCCGAGTCTCTCAAAAGACTGCTGCCAACTCCAGTGGGACCAGTGCCTGCTTACATCAGCACTTGATTCACTCAGAAAAAAAGCCTAGTGATGGGCTGGAATTTTTCTTAGTACAACTCTCTTGACTTCAGTGGAGTTTCCCTTGCAGTGAATTTGTTCTGACACACTCACATTGTTCAGTCTAGCAAAGTAGCAGAGGCTCTGGCTGGCAGGCCATAATCAAATTCCACTTCAAGTAACCCAGGCAGCCTGCTGCCAGGGGTTTGGAGCAAGGAGAGGCAGTATGCCAAAACCATCTCCTACAGAATTGTGTTGTTCCCTATTATTTAGTTATACTGATACTTACAAATGTATTTTAACATTAATAGTAGAAATACTTGGGTTGGAAGGGACCTTAAAAACCATCTAATTCCAATCCCCCTGCCATGGGCAGGGAAGTCAGCCCCTCAGCTGTTTAGGGCCCCATCAAACCTGGCTTTGAGCACTGCCAGGAGTGGGGCATCTACAGCTTCTCTGGGCAGCCTGTGGCAGCACCTCACTGCCCAATGAGTAAAGAACTAAAGAACTTGGCTCTAACATCTAATCTAGATCTCTCCTCTTTTACCTTTAAATCATTTTCCCTCCCTATCACAATCTGCCTGTATAAAAAGACACTCTTCCTCTTTTTAAAAGCCCTCTTTAGGTACTGGAAGGCTGTAGTAAGGTCTCTTTAGAGCCTTTTCTTCTCCAAGCGGAACTACCCCAGCTCTCTTAGCTTGTTTTCATAGGAGAGGTATTCAAGCCCTACATTTTGTATTCTTTGTGGCTACCTCATCAGTGTTCACAGCTCAGGGTGACTTCTGATTAAGTAGCCAGACCACTATCCATGGAGTTCAGCATCCAGTCTCCTGTAGTGTTTGCTGTGGTCACGAGCAGCACCAGGACTGCTGTGGAGGAGTTTGTGCTGGCTCCTCTCCAGGTGCTGTTTGCACTTCTGGCTTTGGAAGGCACTCTCGCTCTCCTCTACAGACACACTCTTGCTCTCCTCTCCTCACTGCTCCTGCTACTGAGTGTGACAGTGCCTACCTTAGTGAAAGGAACACAAGACGAGTCTGTTCCAGGTTGCCAAGGAGATGCTGAGTAAGGTATGCAAAGTCAATTACTTCACCAGAAAACAGCAGCATGAGGAAGAAAAATAAACCTAAGCTCTTCTGGGATGAGCATGCTTATTTCTCAGAGCATGGGACTAGAATGCTAGAATGACTAGAATCATTAGCCGTTTGTACCTCAAATTCTGGTAGGATATTGTTGGGAAGAAATAAATGTACACTGTATTATGTCCTGTGACAGGAAATTTTATGTAGAAAGTGTTTGGAACAGCTAGGCACAAGTCTACTGTAGGCCTAGTATGAATTACTCTATTTCCTTTAAAATGCTGGAAGAAATCACCTCATTGTGATTTGTAGGAGCTGAGGAATAAGAGCACTTCCCTTCACACACTTTCACACAGAAATTCTCTTCAGAATTTCCCATGAATAAGGTTCTTCTTTTCCTCTGACAAATTGTGACCAGCTCTCTCTTTGCCCTTAAGAAAGGGAAGCTGGTCATTGACAAAGTACTAAATGATGGACTTGTGGATTTCAATGAAAATAAAAGGACTATTTTTCATGAGTACTTCCATACACCAAAAATATTTGTGGGAGGTTTTAGCTTCCTCTGGCCAAGGAAAAAGCCCTCCCCTGTTGCTTCTCCCTCCCTTGTCCCAATTAGTTCCAACCACAAAACTTAACAACAAGCTACCATGGCATTCTCCTAACAGCCTGACTGGTGCCCAAGTCAGAGGAGGCTGACTTAGTTGAGTTAGATTTCTCTTTGATGAAAAAGTGATTCATTTTCTTCTCCATTTCCTAGCATGGATGGACACAGACACTCCATGCAGGTGTTTCTTTTTCTGTTGCTGAGAAAAAAATGAGATTTGGAAAACCGAACCTAAACTTTCATGATTGTAGCAGTGGGTATCCAAAACCTACTCCTGCATTCTTGGCAACATTCTGCAAATACTGTATCTTGTGTGAGTCACAAGTCTTGACTGAGACACCATTCAATCTGCTCTGCTATGCCTGATTTATATTCAGATTTTTTTTTTTTTTTTTTTTGCTCTGTTTGTTTCTTATGAATGCATCAGAGTAGTCTGTGTGCATCCCAGGGTGGTGTACTGGAGGCTGTATCTTGTAGCCTGTGACTTAAAAAAAAGCCAGCAAAATTATTTTTTTTTCACTGAGCTGAGCTCAGAATCCATTTTTCTTTATAAAAAGGTCCATAATTTTTAGAGCATTTTCATTTTTTTATTATTTAAAATTAATTTTAGCTGTGGCTGAATAAACTGACTTTATAGCTGGTGAAAATGTCACTCTATAGTATTGCAGGTGCAAAGATGAAGCTATACAGTAGCTTAGTAATAATGTTATCTAGATAAATACAATTGTGATTTACAAGCCTGTGAAGCTTGGAAGTTCTTATAACAAAGGATTGTTTGTGGGTCTCTTGTTGTGGGAGTGGCTTTCAGAGGATATGAACTGCAGGGCTGCTATTTCTTATGGCAGCCCCATGGTCCCTGGTTGCCAGTCCCAGCCCAGTGAGCAGGGATTTCACACTGTCACCTCCCAGTGCAGCTGAGCAGGGACCATGATTTGATTGCTCTTGGGAATCCAGGGGGAAGACTTCAGTCCATCTTAAATTAAAATCATAGGTAGTGGAGGCAAACAAGTATGTACCAGAACATTAAAATAATCTTGGCTAAATGCCCTTCAGTGAAAAGGAAAGATCTTTTATTTGTCTAAAATTAAAATCAGAAGGAGATATGATAACAGGTTTTCTAGGATAATGAACGTGCTTTGTTGCAGCCTGAAATAAATTAAAATGATGAAAATGATGATTACATCTGTCACAATCAGAATCTCAGAATGGTTGAGGTTGGAAGGGACCACAGGAGGTCATCTAGTGCAAGCTCCCTGCTCAAGTAGGGCCTCCTGGAACATGTTAGTCAGGGCTATGTCTTGACAGTTTTTTAATATCTCCGGAGAGTGAGACTCCCCAACCTCACTGTGAAACCTGTGAGCAATCTATCTGGTGAAGGAGGGTCTCCCATAACTGTTCTCCAAGCATTCCTGCAGGAAAATGTGCTGGCCTGCTACAGTCTGGCAACAGTTTGAGCTCCTTTTTTTCACCATGCCTCCATCAGCATTTTCAGGAGAGATTCCCACTGGGCCAGTTCAGGATATGGGGAGAACAGAGCCTAGTTGGAAGTGGGCTGAATCCCTTTCACATCATTATTATTATGAGACTTCATCTTTCTTCTTCTACTCTGAGACTATTCATCTCCACCAATGCAGACAAGATTGCTGGTTCAGTGCATCCCCTTTCTATGTGAGTGAATGAATCCCACTGGCCTACCCTCTACACAGTGATAGAGAGAGTGCTATCCAACACCATACAACTTTACTGCAGCATCAACAGGTGCAGCTGAGGCTGGGATAGTCACATGCTTTGTTTATATAGTGGTGTGCTTTTGTTGCCTTGTTGTTAGATATCATTAACTGGAAGGTTGAAGAACAGAGGTTATTTGAGAGAGCTGATGTCTCCCACCAGGTACTCAAGAGAGAGATTTCCTGACACTAAAAATCTCTGTCAAAGGCTTATACAGCCAGCACCTTCTTATGGTTATAAATTTCTTTTAGAGAAAAATATATTCTAGGAAGCAGGTCTTAATTCTTCAACTACTGTTACAAAAAAGCCTTAGAATAAGAGTTCCTACAGTATAACACTTTGGAAATGTATGTGCCAGCAGTGATAAAAACATGATACGTGGAAAACAAATCTGTTTTAGTTGTGTGCACTCAGGCGTTACTTCTGATTTGTTTAACATGCATCTTCTGTCCAGTCCATCTGAAAAAAGACCAACTTAATGAAGCCCAAAGATGTAAGGTTTTTAGATCTTTTCATTATATTGTGGACGAAGGAAGAACTGTGGGGTGGTGAGCATCAGACAACAGAAACAACATTGATATGTGTCTTGATTTATTGTAAAGCAGCCATATGGCAAAGTTTTTTATTTCTGAATAGACAGCAGAATTCTTTCAGAAGTTGCCACACAGGAAATCCCTAAGGAATACTTACAGCAAAGAGACAGGTGGCCACGAGCTGTCCCACCACACAAGTTGCTGTCAGAATGGAAATACAACCATAACAGAGCTACAGATCTCTGTCCCACAGTAGCAATCAACTCCTGCCTGCCTCATCTGGCATTGCTTTCTTCAGGAAGCAACTGCTCTTTCTGCTGAGCATTCCAGATCTCTGGTTTGGCTTGGCTCCAGGGCAAAGAGGAATTTGTGGAAGTTGGCAGCACCTTCAGCTGCAATCACTGAGTACTTTCCTCATCTTTAGGCAATGAATTTTGTCATCTCCTCCTTTCCTGTTGGCATCATTTCTTGATAGACAGTGAAAATTTCAGTCATCTTGTGGATAGAACATTTTTTCTGTTCATGAAACAAGCTAAACCTGATTTAAATATTAACATTTATTTGGCTGCAAAAATATGCTCCCCACACCCAATGACCTGTGCTCTATCCCACCCACAGACAGAAGCCTCACCCAAAATATAATTCATGTTCATTGTCCTGTCAGTGTAGACAGTCTTGTTCGATCAAGAGAGAATTTGACAGTCAAAGGCAGGGCCCTCATAAAATTCTTTTGGCTTCCAAATGGGTGAGACACTCTGTTTGATCTCTGTTATGATGACACACTGGCAGATAGGTGCTCTGTAAGTCACAATGGGTCTGGACCTAAATGTTTCTGAGATCAAAATCAGTGGGTAAATTGCTGGTGCATTTTACTGAGTCATGATAGGATACAGGAAAATTACATTAATTAGACCACAGATTGCCACCCACAGATTGCGTGTGCCTGCTAAGGTCAGGCTTCACGTCAGAAAAGGAGTAGTACAAAAGTGCATTGATAAATGGGCAGGGCCTGAAAGACCTTGAGTCCTGACAGATGAAGATGAGAGAATGAAAGAATTTTTGTCTCTATGCTATAGGTAGACAATAGAGGATCTCCAAAGTGCATGCTGCTGCTCAGGTCCCTGAACCAGCTGATAACACTTGGTGTTTCTAAAAATCATCATTTGCAAAAGCAGAGGCAGCACCCTTTGACATTACCTTGAGCTGGCATACCTCTCATCCCGTCTTCACAGAATCACGGAACAATCTGGATTGGAAAGGACCTTAAAGATCATCTAGTTCCAACCCTCCTGCCATGGGCAGGGACATCTTTCACTAGACCAGGTTGCTCAAAGCCCCATACAGCCTGGCCTTGAACACTTCCAGGGACGGGGAGTCCACAACTTCTCTGAGCTTTACCTCCCTCATAGTAAAGAGTTTCTTCCTAATATCTAATCTCAATCTACTCTCTTTCAGTTGGAATCCATTCCCCCTTGTCATGTCACTACATGCTCTTGTAAAAAGTCTCTCTCCATTTTTGTTGGAGATTCCCTTCAGGTACTGGAACGTCACAATTAGGTCACCTCTTAGCCTTCTCTTTTCAACATGGAGCAGACTTACTAGATCTGTACTCTGTGAGCACATTTAGATTGTTTCCAGACTAGATTGGTGATTGCACAGCCACTCTGGCTCTCCGACCCCCAGGTTTTGTTAATTTCTTGGTATCAGATTTAGTATGGCCAAGTCAACATCTGGATGCACACTGGAACATCCACTCTTCTCTGCGTGAACAGGCTGCAAAGACCAGGATTTAACCATGGGTCTTCCGTCCAGTACCTAACTGAAAATAAACTTTCATGTTGGCCTTCAGTAAAGGGCCTTCAGTAATACCTTCATGTATTTCAAAGTTGAAGAATTGGCAGAGGGCACCTAGTTGCATACATTTCAACATCTACTTGTTTCAGTCTGAGGAAGATTCAGGGTACCTGTGGGCAATAGCTGGGCAATAAAACTGTGGTATTTCTTTAGTAATCATTGCAGTAAGAATAGATAAATAGATTTCATTGTTCAGTGTCATTCACCACCCCATAACTCACTCAAAGATTCCTGATATAGAGAGATGATGAAACAACCTTGAAGGAAAAGTTAATTTTCTGTGAAGTTTAAAATCCTTTCAGAAATGGGAGGGAATTTCCTCATTGGCCTTTTATAGATTCCTTTTATATTCCTGAAGAGTGTTTTAGGTACCATCTTTTGTCCGTATATACCTCAGATTATGTCTCTTCTGTATTGAGACTAGCTTTTACTCACAGGTTTCAGGAAGTGTTTGTGATTTGTGGTGCTCCTGTTTGAGGATCCTACCTTGCTGTACCTGGAAATGTTGAAAATATTAAGCTGTCTAAGATGCACCATCCATCACTTGAAGATGGGAATGACTACAGGGCCCCTATTCAGCTTCTACTCTGCACCATTAACCTGAGAACCAGACAACTGTTAAGATTTCACTTACATGACGACGCTCCCAGTCCTGCAAAGTCAAAGGGCACCAGATGGAGTACTCCACCTATCTTTGTACTTTCTACAGCTACAGTCTGAGGCAATTAAAGAACAGGACTCAAGACATGTCTACACAATGCAGTGCAATGCAGAGATTTTCAGCTACCACTGATTCATCCCATAGTGGAAGTTCCTCTGACTCACAGAAGTCATTAAAAACTATGAGATTATGTACAGCTTCCAGAGATGAAACTTCTGCTACAAGACTTCAGATCTTTCAGCGTCTTCAAAGAACCAGAGACTATGTTAGGTAGCTGTGAAGAGTTAAAATATTTTTATGTATGGGCAAACATTTAAATGACATGCATTTGTACGTCCAAGTAAAAGGCAGCCCGAAAGACCAACAGATAACTGGCAGAAATTGACAATCTTCCATTTTACCATGTTGAGTCTTCAGGATACTTCACTTCTCCTGCCTGTCTTAGTAATACCCTCAGGAAACTTGGTTTTCAGAGACCATCAGCAACTCAACAGCTGAAAGTCTTGAAATGGAGGCAGCCAGAACAAACACTTACTTTTGAGAATTTGAGCTATTAAAAGTAGAACTCTTCTGCTGTCTTTATTTATGAATGATATAGCCAAACTGAACAGTCTGGGAGAACCTAAGCCTCAGGTTTGGCTTTTCTGGGGCACTCCAAGCAAAACACCTGTCATTTAAAAGCACCTCCCCCAAAATCAGTCAAAAATTATATTTGGCCTGTGCTTTAAAATTCTAGTGACTTTTTCCTTGTTAAAGGCTAGTATGTTCTCTCTTTAAAAAGTAATACTAATGTGTGTAGAGAAGTGCATTTAACAGAACTGCACCTTTTTAACACCACATCTGTTCAACTTCACTACAGTTTAGTCAGATTCCTGCAACTGAATTTCCTCTTCTGGCTGCATTTAGTGCATTTAGCAAGCTCTGGACTAACTGTATGTGAGTAAAGCCTCGTTTACCCAGCACCAAAGTGCTGCTAAGGATTAAACAGGTAAATTATTAGGAACCAGATCTAGTATCCTGCTTCCTCTTCATTATCAAGCTGTTGCCTCAATTCCACTGGACACAGACATGTAGGAGAATACCTACAGCCTGGTCAGAGTGAGAGGAACAGCAGGGCAGCTCAGGCACATGGAAGGTGGAACAAAGTGCTATGCTCTGCTCCTAAAAAGCAGCAGCCAAAGCAGTGGCAGATCAAATAGATCACCTGCATGCACTGAAACAGCTGAACTGTGAGGGACTAATAAAAGGCACTGGTAATGCCATGAGGCAGCAGAGCCAGTCAGTCTCATGTCACTGGTAACTTTAAGATATCATTACAAAGCTGAGGAAATATCTCTTTTTAGCATGTTTTAACAAGAGAGGAACTTACTACACACAAGAGAATTATTTCACCACAAGCAAAACAGTGTTAAAAAAGTCAAAAACCAACCAAGGAAACCTCATGCCTTTATATAGCCTATAGAATCCAAGATTAAGTAATTTTATAATGACATAATTTAAAGTACCGGTACTCTCATTCTCTGTATGCCATTTAAGAACATTTTTGAATATTATTTATCCAACAATATGTTTTTCAATATTCTTAGCTTCTTCTACCTGCTGTCTTCCAAATTATTTCAATGCTTTCAGCAGGTTTCTTGAATCTTTACTCCAGACTAAAATAGCATGCTTCAAATGAGCAAAAATGTTCAGTTAATTATAGCTGCCACAGCTGACTCAGTATTCCCAGCCCCAAATCAGCTCAACCCTTCTGTTTATGATATTGAATTCTGCTGATTTTACACTGTGAACATCCAGTCTGTTGGAAAACTTCTTAAGCCCTGTCACCTTCCTTGAATTACAGCCTGTATGTTGGTAGCAGGAGTAGAGCTGTGTATTTCCCTTAAGTGAACATCCATGTATATTACAAGCACTACAGATCTCTCTAACACCATTCTCTAGATTGCCTTATCTAATATATCCATAAATGTCTCATCTGAACACCCCATCAGTCATGATTTTATGGTTTCTTCCACATCATTGCTCAGACTATGAAACAGCATACACCCAAGAAATCAGCCTAAGCTCCACACCCAGACTGCGATAATCCCTTGTTTATAGTTACCCACTGGGGTTTAGCAGTAATAATTCAGCTGGGAAAGGAACTCCTCAAGAATTAAAACATTTTCACAAAACCACTTAGCACAGTGCATAGGATGTGGCTTTTCTAGAGAATTGCATTGACTTCCAACTGTACTGGCTGCCATGTAGAGACCATGTAAAAAATGTTTTTACTTACAAGGTTTACTCAGGTATTCACAGCATGTGAATGGCCACACACAGGTATCTTAGATGTCAGTTCTACAGAAGCAGGGCATCTCTTTGAAAACATCCTCAGTCATCTCTACAGTCTAAGGCATCAGCAAGTCTTTAATTAAAGCACCACTGCACAGTTTGACCACAGCCATCATGTGCAGCACTGGGATTATTCAAGCATTAGTGTGGACTGGCCCTAATGGTTGCCCCCTCCTCATACTTTTACCCTTGCTTCATTTTGGGCAGCCTTCTTAGTGTCTGATGGTCTCTGGAGATAGTAGAGGTGACAAAAATTAGCAGGAATAGCATCAAACAAGATTAGAGAAACTACTGCCTTTCTTCTGTTATTACCCACAATTTTGGTGCCAGGGTGTTTAACTCCATGAGTTTTGCTTCAATCTAGTGCAGAGAGAGAATTATTTGTGAAATTCAGCCCTAAAGTTTGGAGGAATATGAAGAAAGGACTATGCCTAAAGATATATGCAAGTGCAGAAAAAAAATTGTTTGCCAAACATTGAGGAGGTTTAGCCTCAGTTTCATAGAATTCCAAGTCTGATGTCTGCAAAATGTTCAAGAAAGCTCAAAAGCATCTGAGGCCTTGGCTAGGCTTACCAAGATCAATAGGGCAAAACATAGGCCTGCCAGATGTTCCTAAAACTCTTACTGAACTGGTCTGAAAGATGAATATGATCTTATCCAATCTCAGGAAATGAATCCAAAGCCAAAGGCCATGTCTAGCTGGATATTTGACTTAACAAAAAAGGCTAAGATTTTCAGGCCTGTGCAAATCTAATACCAACATTAAAATCTAGAGGGATAACTGAAACAATTCTTTTCTCATTTTTCTCATTCTGTCTGAAGATATTAAATCAGTTGACAGCTTTGTACAGGCATCAATAAGTGGCTTGCAATGAAGAAGTAATTCCACAGGTCCACAAACAGGAACAAATGCTGGACCCCAGCCAGTTATGTGTCAGGCCTTGCTGTCACGGTGCACATCAAAGCTCATTATTTTAACACCTGGTATTGTGAAAATGAAGTTTGGACTCAAGGAAGAAATCAATGCCATCAGCTTACTCAACAACTGAATTTCCCACTTATCACCAGACACGAGAAACGAAACTAAAGAGTGACTCTGGCACAAACAGAAAATTGCTGTGGCATTACTGCAGGATGCCCTGGATGTGTAAGCCCCACAGGGGACTGTGTAAAAGGTAAAACCATCTCAGCCTGGAGAATCTCTCCCTGTGAGGAGACAGCTGGTGTGACATGGTGGGAACCTGCCCACCATGGCTTCCATCCATGTACCACCCTCTTCCTTTTCCCTGTCAGGGGGAGCACCACACCACAGCCCCCAGCTGGCTGCAGCACAGGCCCCTCATGCAGCAGCTCTGACCCCCGGGCCCGGTGACGGGAGCGGGCCCAGGGACAGGAGTTGGGTCTGGGGACAGGAGCCGGGCCCAGGGATGGGAGCCGGGCCCAGGGACGGGAGCCGGGCCCAGGGACAGGAGCCGGGCCCAGGGAGGGGAGCCGGGCCCAGGGACAGGAGCCGGGCCCAGGGACAGGAGCCGGGCCCAGGGACGGGAGCCAGGCCCAGGGACAGGAGCCGGGCCCAGGGACGGGAGCCAGGCCCGGGGACCGGAGCCAGGCCCAGGGACAGAAGCCGGGCCCAGGGAGGGGAGCCGGGCCCAGGGAGGGGAGCCGGGCCCAGGGAGGGGAGCCGGGCCCAGGGAGGGGAGCCGGGCCTGGATGCAGCAGAGGCTCTGTGGGCAGCCAGGACCCAGCCTACAGCCAGGCAGGGCTGGGCTGCTGCAAGGCCAGAGAGTGGCCCCAGGCTGGGCTGCTTTTAGTTCAGGTATAGAGTACCAAAATCAAGTCCTTGCTTCTGTTACCACCTGTAAACACCAGCTTTTGTTTCTGCATCTCTGGCACATGCCTCTGCCCACTGGCAGGCAGAGGGAATGTCCTGAGCAAGGCCAGTTGTCCCAGGGGCTTACAATGGTGGCTCTCAGAGTGATTGACCATCCTGTCTCCCAAAGCACATCATCTCCTACTAGAACCAGGGAAGCCTGGAAGTGCCTTAGCCATTGGCCTTAAGGAGAGAAGCCTCACCCTTCACCACACTTGCTAATGCACCAGTTTTCATTTCCTCCATGGCTACCACAATGCAATTTGGTCACCTTCATGCCTTAAGGGCTGTAATCTGCTCGTGTGCCCACAGGCTCCATCACTGCTGCTGTTTCACTTTGGTAAAACCTAGGTGTTTTACAAATCGTGTGAGTGCTCCAATCCCTGAGCTGACCAGGTAATTTCACTCACATTTTTCCCCTACAGACTTGCTCATTTTCTGTGAAGAATTAAATATCCCCAGTACAGAAATCTAGGCTGACTCACATGGGATGCAGGAGACCAAGGTACAAGAACTCACCCTGTAGAACAGACATTTGAGATAAAGGAAAGGCCAGGTTTCTTTTCCAGTCTGTGACATCTGACAAGCCCAATAATCTCTTACTGTTCCACCCTGAAAACCAGGAACAAAGCAGCAGCTCTGAAATCTCAGCTTGAGGAAAAAAATCAGAAATAAAGAGAAACCCTGTGTGGTTTCACTGAGTGAAACCAACTGCAGTAATTTATTGCACCTAGTTCCTTAAGTACAGTGGTTTAGAGATCTGTTTCTGTATGTCAGCATGCAAAGATAGCCCAGAGAAACATTTTATAGCCCATGGTTGCTTAAAAGATTTTTCTAAGTATATTATCATACTATTTTCTTCATTTTACTTCTCTCCTGGATTTGCATGGTAACATAAAGCAACAGAAGAACTGTGGGATAAAATTAAAGCCATTTTCTATAGTAAAATCTTAACTGATTTGTATGCTTAATTTCTAGTTGTTTGGGGTTTTTTTCCATAAAGCTTTTCTCACAGATTATCCTCTGCTATGCTTCTATAGCAGGCCTGAAATAAAGAGAACTTGCCAGGACTCGGGGGTGTCAAGCACTCCATCTCTAAAAGGCTTATTAAAAACTACAAGGAAGATTTATGGGTTTGCTTTTCTTCGAAGCTGTGTACTACCAACATTATCAGTGAGAGGGGAATTGCCTCTGCTTCTGTTTCCCAGCTTTACTTGAATGTTTCTCTAACCTTGCTAATTCTCCCATTTTGATCCTAGTCTTTAGAAATTATTTTCATAAAGTGAAAATCGTGGAATGAAGTGAGTATTTTTTATTTACAGGTGGCATTTTAGTTAAAAACAAAACAAAAACTCAAAAAAAAAAAGTGGGGGGAGAGAGTAATTCTACTTCTATCATATCTATACTATCAGATTGATTCTATCATATCTATACTATCAGATTGAAAATCTGATAATATAACCCAATGGTGACCTGGAAACTCAGAGCATAGGGCACTGAAGAAAAAGCAGAGTTGTGAGCTTTGTGATTCTTAAGCCATCACACAATTACTTCTGAAGCCCAACACAAAATCAGTTTTAGCAATATGTACTATCCAGGTAAATCTCATGTCCTCTCTTGTCTGGTTCAGCTATCAGAGAAAGGCCTGTCTGCTCTGTAATTTGTTATTCCTGACTAGAGCACATTTATAGACACTTCTGCATGCATTGCTGAATGTAAGTGTGAAGAGAAGCTCATTTCAAGATGGGTGTCTACTCGTAATTATATTTTTAAATCTTCCTAATGGGAATGCTCAAACACAGGAATCACAGAAGGACCAGATATGTTGTGGTGTTTCCTTCTTAACTGGGCAAGGGCCAGACCAACCTAATGTAATCTTGGAGTTACTTAGACTTTGAGCAAGGTGTGAACCAGGTAACTTTCAGAGCTTCCTTCTACTTTTGATAATTCTGCAATTCGTATGAATTACCATGGGCCTTCCCAACTAGGGAGCCTTGACTGATATAATTCCAGATGAATCAAGACATTGCCATAATTTTACTCATACAATTGCACACATGGGCATACTATCCTGAAATAAGGGTAGAATATTCTGATACTATTGATCTGTTTTGCAAACTGTAGTATTATCGTTCAATTTTCTTATGTACAACAAAAGGAAGAAGGAAGATTGTGTGTAGTAGATATATCTGCTCTCAATGAGGCATCTCTGCAGGTGTCTCATAAAGAGTTTTCCAGCTCTGCATTTTAAAGTATGTGGAATTTGCTTACTTCCGTAGAAGCGTCTAGATTGCTGAGATCATATATGATTTTGTTGTAAGGACAATTTATTTTATCTTTCTGAATCATCTTAATAGCTACTTATGTCCTTGCTCTTATAACACAGTGGTGCTTTTCAAGAAATAGGTATGTAATAAATCACTGACTTGATTGCCATGGCTTTGGCATCCTTGAATTCCAAGAACCGTTTGTTTCCTTGGTTTGATGTTCATTTTCCAATCCACGTGCTCCATTCAGGCTTTCTTTCAGCAGTGAGATACTACTTTGCCAACCCCTTCTATCTACTAAATGCTGAAATAACATATCCAGTGACTTTTCTCTTCAGTCCATATTCACTGCTGTAGGCACTCTTTCTCCACAGATTATATTGTATTTAAAGGTTGAAAGATAATTTCTTAATCTAGATTTTAAAAGAAATTCATATGCATGTGTTCTTTTTGATAATTAGCATTTCAATTTACAGCATCATGGTAGTTGATATTCTTCATCTTTTATCTATATGTCTTTGATTTTAATATTCAATGGCAAACGGAGATGCTTAGAAGAAATGTGTAAAGTTTGAATTTTGACCAGCAGAACCCAAATTGAAACATTTTCTCTTGATCAAAATACAGTTATGTTATCTAGAATGACACACTTTGAGTGGACTCAATATGTTAGGAAATGCTATCCAACTGTCTTTGGTTTCTGAAAATGGAAATCACAGTCATTCACTTTAAAAAAATTGTTTTCTGAGGTCAACTATATGTCCTGAACTTTGTTCACACAAGTTTTTTATGTGTATATACGTCTTCAAACACACCCAGGTGTCACCTGGAGTACTAAATGCCTTGCTGATAAGGAACCCTGTGTACCTCAAGAGACACAAGCCTTGTTTTCCTGCATAGCTCAAAACTCAAGTACTCTAGTGTAAATACAGTTCACTCCAAAGCAAACAACAGAACCACTCTGCTCTGATCCCATTAATGACACAAGTGAGTTCCATTTCAGTTTTGTTCATTTCAGGTGTTCATTTCATTTCAAGTGCAGAACAAAGTACAAGTAGCAATGCACTCCACAACCTTCATACTTTGCTAGGGTCCAGAGTGCATTTCATTTGTGATCTGTGGACAGACTGCAACAGGTTAACTTTCCTCTTTCTCTGATTGTAAAAGTGGCAGGAGCTGCTGGACTGAAACTTTTCTTAGCTGAACTCAGTCACCTCTCAGTGTGTTTTCCTGTAGAGTGGGCAGGGAGTTATCTGTGATCTAGGTAATGGAGACTACTGCATAACTCCAGTAGTCATGGGAAGTATATGATCAGAAAAGGCCATATGAATAGATTTTGTCAAGTTTCTTAATGTTTAAGTAATTTATAATTTTATATTTCTAAAAATTTACATAAAACCAAAATTGTATTCGAATTTTTTTGTGAAGCAACTGTAGTAACAAGTTAAAATAGCTTAATTGCACAAACTATTTGCTATTCAGAGGGCTGTCTTACAGAAGGGGCTGTAAGAAGTGACCATACCTTGGGACTGTAACTTGAGAGGAAGCAGATTTATCCAGAAGACAGGGGATGGGAGAGGTCATCCTTTGTGAAATGACCAAGAAGAGTTAAGAGGCTTGCAGGATTACTCAGTTCATGAGGAGCTGGGTTGGAAGGCAAAGGTCCCAATTCATCTGGGCTCTGTAGCAAAAATAATCAAATAGACACAGACAGCTGTTTAGAATCATGTTCAAGTAAGTGAAAGGTTTGCTGAAGCCAGAGTGCTGAGGACAGGAGAGACAATGCAGGCTTCATCAGCACCAAAGGAGTCTGCAGTGGTGAGCTGAAAATTCAGACCTCAGTATTCATTAAGCCAAGCCCGAGATTGCTAATTTTAGACACAGCTGCTGCTGTAATACAAGTTATATTTAAAGAATGAGCCAGGAGCTCCATTTGTTTAGATCACAATGAACTAGGACCAGCACCACCAGCTTTAAAAGTAGAATACTGGAATTGAAAGAGTGCAATAGTGGAATCAGACCTCCGTCTCTGTAGGTAACTTGGATTTGGATTTACAAACCCATGGACAGAAATAAGAACAACACTCTGCCTCTGAATGAAAGTGTTATTAGGGTATGGTCCCTGCTTACTGCAGGTTTGCTGTGCACTGTAGATGCAGTAGTAAGTGTAAAATGTATAAAGGTGCAGACATAAAATTACTGAACTCCAGTGAACCAGAGACAGTTGCTTAGATTATCATTGAACCAAAAAAAACACCCCAATCCTATATAAAGAAGGCAGTTAAAGAGGTAAATACCATCTATTTCCTCCTGCCAGAGATCTACTCCCAAAACACACATTCAAAATTGTCATTTATATCTTACTTATTATTAAGAGACAAACTTGGAACATTTCTGGGCTTTTATGAACTGATATAATCTTATGATTTTAAGTGTAACCCCCCAAATTTAAGAAGAGTTTTACCTATTACAGTCTTTCCTTTCTTCAAATATCCCCTGGAATAATAGCTAATCCTCTTTTTTGCATTAATTGGGAGGAATTTTATGGTCTTTACCTCAGTATGTTGAAAATAAAATATATTATATTTATAAAATATAAAATATAAATAATATATATGTATATATATAAATAAATGTAAAATATGTAAAATATAATAAAGAAATAGAAACAGAAACAGAAATAGAAATAGAAATAGAAATAGATTATATATATGTATTTCAGCTGAAAGATAAGAAAGGCCATAGCAGTTACAGATTTAATTATACATTATCCATATAGTACACATTTGTAAGCACTGAATAAACTCATGAATGTTACCTGAAAATGCATTACTTTTAGATCACAGTATAAGAACACTATTTGCCCTCAGGAATTTTGGCCCTAGGCAGTTGACTACAGAAAATACTGGCCAAAAAGCTGCAATCTTTTTATTTCAATTATCTCTGCATTGTTCACACCATAAGAAAGATAATTAAATTTGAATCTGGCATCTGTACTCTAGTAAGAATGCTACATTTAATTTCCAAAATTATTATAGATTTCATACCAGGAAAGAGATAGCTTGAATTTCAAATCAAAGTTTCAGTTTGGAGAGCCAATAGTTAAAAAAACAACCTCAGCTTGTGCTCAACAGAACGCAAACACTTTACTCATCAGGCAAACATCCAGTTATAACACACATTTTCTGTGTCCTATCAGCCTATCACCATATATTACTCAACAGTACAAAAGCGAGTTTAGTTACACTCCTATATAATGAGAATTTATTAGTTTATAGATTTATGGGTGCTGATTGCTTGATTTATAACTTCTTGGTGACTGTTTCTCAGAGCCGTGACTTGAGTGTAGCTCAAACAGGAGTCCAGCAGAGAGAGGCCTCTGAAGGAATGGGACATCTATCAGTGCCTTCCACCCACAACGTCAGTAAAGGCAGAATGGAGCCATAGGTCAGTGAGAATTCCAGAAACAGTGACAGAGGTAATACAGCCTCCAAGAACTGACTCAGTCATTTGTGAGGACCGAGGAAGAAATTATTAGCTGAACAGAAACAACAGGAGGATCCTTTTTCTTACACAAATTGTGTCAATTTTACTGAAATTGACGCAAAAAAAAAACCAGTGCAGTTAAATCTGTGCAAAGCCAATTACATTGTCTGAAAACCAGATAAAGATCTTTAGTTTCCATTTGCAAATTTACAGAACCTAATGTATTCTAAATTAAGGGAATCTGCACAGAATTCTGCTATTTGAGAGCAGCCATTTAGTTAATTAATTTAAATTTTTTTCTAGATATAGCCTCAGACAGAATAAGTCTTGAGATAAACATACTTCAAGTGCATTCCAACAAGACAGCAGCATTTCATATTAGGCAGTCACCTGTCTGCTTTGTGCTAGGTAGCAGTGTAAGCAGCCTCCTGTTGTGTCACTTTGAGGCTCAACTGGCCTCAAACTGATGCCTTAGGAGAAAGAAGTTTTGTGTAATTTCTCCCATTCTTTAAGCTTTTCAAGCTCCCTAGCTTTCAACTGATTACAACACTGCAGACTGGGCATTAGCTATTCAGTGAATCACAATTGCTATTCATCAGAGAACACTTGCATTCAAGAAAATGGGAGGAACCAGATTTAGGTACTTGAGGACAATTATATCTATTGGAGTAACTGTGCAGCAAAAGCTGCTCTAGACAGCACTCACTAGAATGGTTGAACTGCTGAGTTTGCTTCCTTTATTATTTTATTTATCTTGCTTGAGCTTTATTTTGGTGCCTTTTTGGGGTTTTTTTATTTGTTTGTTTGGTTTTTTGTTGTTGTTATTTTCTTCATTGCTCTGTCCCCCTGCATGCGTATCAAGCTGATTCTGTCTCTTGGGAAACATAAATTCATCCTGCAAAAATTAAGAGAGTGTCTTGAAGAGACCCTTTCTGACCACCAGCCAGAAATAAAGTTGTATGCAGTATTATCTGTTATTTTGAGGGTGTTGCATGTCACACCAATCATTGACAAGCCCCATTATTGGCATCTTCTGCTGCAGATTTAATGTGGGAAATGTCTTGTATCACCTAAAGGCAAACAGTCCCCATGATCAGCCCCAGTGTGCCTTGTCAACAGGCAGCAGGTGAGGTATCTAATGCTGGCTGCAGATGGAGTGAAATCTGCTGTCAGAATGAAACACAGCAGCACAGAGCACTAGCAAGCCACTCATAGGCATTACCAACCAGGTGTGCATCACTTGTACCCTGAATTTAAGGCAGAAGTAAAACATAAACTATTGGTGAGATTTCCTGCAAATGCCCTTCCTTCGAAAGAATTTTAGCTTCACTGTATTAGCAATTAAGAACTGATGTTGCTTTTCTTCCTCAGGTTACTGCGCAGTCCAGCCTAGTATTTTTATACAAAGGGCAGTGTCTCCCAGGCACTTTTCAGAGATACAAAGCATGCAAGTAGAGGAGAGAAATAGTGGGGTTGCAAAGTGATCAGTTTGACTCTCAGGAATGCGGGATACTGTCACATCCTACTGGAATAAAATGACAAGTAATTTCCTTGTCATCCTTTCCATATGGCAAAGAGGTTATTAATATTTGTCCCTCACTGAAAAGCCTTAATCCGTACTTCAGTTCACCTTTCACAGAGTACCTGAGATGGCAGTATGTTGAAGTGACAGAAAAGTCACATAGCAAGGCTGGGGGGATGTTCAGGGTGCTGCAGGGCCTCACATTTGCTGTGGTTGAGGAGGGGTCAAAGAATGTGTGAATGTATGGATGGTTTTATCAGAGGGCTGCTTTCTTTTCAAGACAGACTCATATCTTGTCAGAACTGTAGAGAGCAGCACCAGATGCAGAGCAAACCCCTTGTCTGCAGATGGAAAGCATGTGAGTACATGGAGAGCCCCCTCCTCCCCACAGCAGTCCTAAGCACGTCTATTGCCCACATTTCCACCTGCTGGACCAGAATCACAGGTGGCAAAGGGATTCATTCACCCCCGCTGACAATGCAGTGTGCTCAATGGATCTGTGTCTGGTGGTCACTTGTATTCCCCGTCCCACTGTTACGAATGAAGTTCTATATGTCTAATTTAATAAACAACAAAATTGAATTTAGCAGCAATTTTAATTGAGCAGCAATTTTGTATAAATGAATACAAACAAGTGTATTAAATATAATCAAGCATATACAAAAATTTGGCAGTGATTAATTCAGTATGATTAAGATTCATATAAAGCATAAGCAAAACTGACCGGGGTATGGGGAGGGCTTCTCACCCTGCCTCACGTATAAAACAAAGCAATCCAAACTAAACTTATGTACTGATGCTAATACATAATCATCAAAAAATTTCCGTAAATCTCCTCCTATTTTTGATTCTTGAAATCTGCGTCACTACATTGCATAGTGCATGCTCCATTTGTTGCTGGGGGTCTTCTGGCTTTTTGGTGGTCTTTTCAGAGGAAGGCTCACCATCTTCCTTGCTGCCCTCTGAATAACCTCACAGGCTGCACATGCACATTAAGCTTTGTGTTATGTTAATTAAGCATTATGCTCCAAATTAGCCTTATTATTTCATAGATAAAACCACTACTTTAGATTCCATATCTGGAATCGTCCCAACTTTGCTCATCCCAAGGCCAATTCTACTTTGGGAATCATGCCAAAGTATGATTGTTCGTTCCCAAGGCCGATTCTGTTTTGAGATCTTGCTTATCTCAATACTACATCCTGTATCCTGTTTTTCACACTTAATATCTGCAAAGAAACCCATCTGGTTTGTAACAATGATCACATATACTTTTCCTTTTTATTTTATAACAATTATTTTCTAAAATATTGATATAGTTACAATTTAGTTAGCATGAATCATATCCATTTATCACACCACTGAGCTCTCCTCAAGTGAACTGGAAAGTGTGGTCAAGGACTTTGTGCAGGAAATTAGTCTCTTTTGTCTCTAAATCACAGAAATCCTCTTCCTTCTTTACTGGGTGGCCAAAGTATACACATTTTCCTAGGAAAATATTTGCACTGGAGAGAGATTATTACCAGTGAAATGAGCATCTACCCTCTTGCTTGGGAGGGACTAGTGCAGGGTATGACATTGTGGCAGAATGCAGGTCCAGGCTCATTGTCAACACATCCGTTAACATCTAACTTGAAATGCTTTTGTGTTTCTCCTTAGCGTCCCTTGATCTTCCCCTATTTCTCTTGTTTCTGTAAGTTGGCTCCTTCATTACTTGTTAATGAGTAAGGCAAAAAGGAGTTGAAGAAATTCCAGACTTAATTTATGAAGGCTTAATGATCCTAATCATCAGAATACAATAGAAAAGATAAAGCTGTTGCAACTAAGAGGCCACTTTTACAGAAAGGCCCACTCCCAGACACATCCTCCTTTTAGATAAAAAAAAAAGAGCCATGGTCTGAGGTTTTCTGGCAGTGCAAGGAAGCACTGTACACTTTATGATACTCCTTTGACTCTCATCACTCACAAAACCCAAGTGGAGTAGGAATTTGTCTGCCTTTGAGCTATTTGTTGCAGACCCCGGTGCAAGAAATGCTGCAAAAGAACAGAACGGTAAAGGCCCAAGTGTCAGTGGGAATGATCCACCTGCTTTTTCTGGACTGCCAGCAACTGACAGAGACTTCAGGGAAGCCTAGAAAATGATCCCTTATTTTTAAGCAAGACCAACATGGTATCAGTAATATTTCAGCAAGTTCCTGAATTATGTCCATGACAACTTGACTGTTGTGAGTAAATTGAAATGTTATCTGCTCTGCTGACTGCTAGTTTCAGAAAGGGAGAAAATTCAGTCAGAGTGAGAAGTCTCACATAGATTAGCAGTAAAAGCTGGGCAGGAGTTTTAAAATGGAAAAAGTTGTCTTGCTATCTATGTGAGAAAAAAATCCCTTTAAACTTCCAGACTTAATTAATATAGAAGAGCAGCAAGAAAAAGTTCCAAAATCACATCAATTTCTCTAGCAAACAGCAAAGGGTGTCAAAGAAAGTGACACAGAGTATGAGTCTTCAGTTCATAGGTGCTTTTCTCAAGGTAGACAGCCCAGGGAACACGCTACATGGTTGGACAGATTTTTATAATCGCCTCCACCCTCTTGTCAATATATTCACATGCTTCACCGTAGGTCATCCCCTTTTCCTCCTTGTTCAGTACAGCTGGTGGATTACTATGCAAACTGAACTACACAGAAGATTTAACTTTGTCTTCTAGCATGGGAACCCCCTGGCACTTACAATACATTTTAATTTTACTCTGTATTTCAGTGCTGAATACCACAGGGTAAGTAGCACACTACTGAATGTAGCTTAATTCAGGAAGATTAGCTGTTAATGATTACTTACTTCATTTTTAAAATGTGGAATGTTTCTTCCCTTTTTAAATTATGAATTTTGTACAATTGAACCATGTCATTTTTAAAAATAAATCATTTAATTTTGTGGTTACCTAATTCTGCTCTGTCTTCTGTCTGAGAGAGAAACCTTTAACACCTGGATTTCTAATGGTACATCTGAAAAGAAGAGATCTGGACAAATAGCCACAATACTTGTAAAACTCTCTTGACTCTGAATATACCTACAGTAACCTTTGCTTTAGCATTTGCCTGATGTGTATCAGTTTTAAGATAGCACTGAATGGAGACTGAGTGGCAACTTTTCATGGCTTTCCCTTTCTCATGGAAGAAGAAATCCAAGAAGAACAATGAAGAAAACTTTCTTACTTTATTTGTCTTTACATATTCTTCCTCCTTAGCCTGAGATCAATCTGTTTTCCAGTTGCTTGCTGCATTTCATTGCATCATTTTACAATAAATTAATTATTATATTTGCTCCTAATCACCCCAATTTTCTGAATGTCATTGCTTGGATTTTGAGCAGTGCAGACATTCCTTGTTTTGCATTCACTTAAGAACAGATTTTCTATACTGTGTCAAGTACAATAAGGATAATGAAGGAGGGAGCACCACAAAGTTTGGAATAGAACCCTGCCTCCAGAAATTGGGGATCATCCCTTCCCTATGCAAAACACCCAAAGAGCAGAGCCATTTACGTTGTGATCTGTGGTGGGAATTTAGTCTTGGGATTTTGTCATCTCTGCAAGACTTTGTAGCACACAAGGACTGTGCATTGGTAACTGCTTTTGTTTTGCAGCATTTTCAGAGCAAATTAGAAGAACTGCATGAAATGAAACCTTTGTGTCATGAGAGATTTGCAGGGGTTAAAGGAAATATGTAGCCTTCCAGCAAGTAACCGAGTTACACAGAGCACTGGGTTTACTGGTATTGACACGCTTTGCTTAGCAACAGTGGGGATAATAATGCCATGAGCAAGATCCTAGAAAGTCTTTGCTATTATCCTGGTGCTGCCCGGGCTGAGAGGTATCCCTGCAGCTCTCTGTGCCCAGGAGAACTCCCCTCATCTCAGTTCAGTGGGATACAGAGCAAAGGAACCTTCTCACCTTTGACTCACTCTCAGAGCTTTGCCATGAACAAGTAACTTCCATATGGGAAGAGAAATTCAGACATGGGTGAAACCCTAAGTCTATTCAGTTATTCAGTGAAACACTCAGAGGCATAAGTTGAGGTCCCAGCATTCTTACTTAAACAGTCTTTGAGTCACAAATTCCACAGGGGCTTCACTCCATTTTTTTCTTGACAGGATCAAGCAAAGACCAAGGGGTGGCTTGAGGACATGGGATCCTGAAACAGGTAACTGCATGGCATTGGTACTGATAACCATCCAAGGTACACTTTGGACATGCTGGCTCCTCTTCCTCACTTTTATGTGCTGTATTTCAGCTTATCTCACCAGGTGTGATTTTAACAATAACTCAAGGCCATTCTGTGACTGGACTCAGCCTTGCAATGTCAACCAGGGAATGTGGATACGAACCAAGCATGACACTCCAACTGATGGAACAGGTCCTGAGGGAGACTATCCTGATGGAAGTAAGTGCTCATTTGTGGCCTTGTTGATTCTCCTTTTCTGAAGACAGCCTGACAACCTTTATTCTTCTTTCCTTGAAAGAGAAAAGAGACTCATGAAGCCCTTTGAAATGTGTCTTGTTTCTTTTATACTGACACCTGTCTTTGACTTTTCATCATATCAGACAGAAGTTTATTAAACTGACTTGCATATCATAGATTGGATATCTTTATCAGTGCATGGAAGCAGTGCATGGAAGTAAAGGAAAGCAAATTGTATCATGCTTAAGGCCTCACAGAGAATATAGTGACATGGAACAGGTAATTTTTCAAGAGAGGGCTTCTGGCCAAATTCCACTGATACCAGTTTATGGCAACAAATGTAATGATTACTGCTACTGCACTGGCACAGGATAAAGTTCACACCAGCTAGTTACAACATCAAGTCTGAAATTGAAGAATATTTTTAAAAACCTTGTCCTCTGATACCTGTGATTTAAAAACTGGAGTCTAACATGGTCACAGTATCAAACAAATACTCCACAGTTCTGTCTCTCTGTGTTTGAACTGCTATCCTTGTCCCAGCAGATCCATTTAGGGGGATCAGTCTGCAATCATATAGCTTCCTGTAATTATCCCAAGACTGAAAGGTCAGCTACTGTCAGAGTCAGTAAGCAGATTAGAACAGTATTAGTTGGGATTGTTGCTAAATAATTTTCTGTGTTTTTTTTCTATTTTGATAATAACAAATAAAATTGCCTGTTGGAAGAAAAAATGAAGCATTTTTAATTTGGATTAACATAAATAATAATGTTTAGCTTTTTGAATTGACATAGACCATATCACTTTAAATGTGATTTAGATTTTCTTGCCAACTTAAATCTATGACTGAATGTTAGATGCATTGTGTGGAGCCTTACTTTACCAGACAGAAATGGTCATTAATTTATTAATGATTCTTTTCCATAGTCAAATGGGAGAGACTTGACTTTAGCTGCACTGGGGAAAGGTAACATTGATCTTAGCCCACTTGAAGCAAAATATTTCAGCCCTGGTAAAGCAAGATCTGATCTCATATTGAACCAATCAGACTAGAGACTAGAATCAGACTAGATTCTTTCAAATCCTAAAGAAACACTGCAAGTTCCTGAATTTTGAAACACTTCCTTCCTTTTCACAATGTCAAATTTAAATATTTTGAAGGAAATATCAGCATTGCTTTCTATTTCTTCTATTTTGAGACAAAACAAAATGCTGACAGTTTAGAATTTTCCTTGTGGCAAGGATTTACTCATCTCGAGACCAAAATATTTATTAAAAAAAATATATTGCACAAAAGAACATATGTAGAAGATTGCCTTATTTTCCTTTGGGGAAAGTGGAAACTGAACACAGATCAGCGTGGCAGTGTCTGAAAGTGCTCTCTCTTGAAAGGGTCCCATGTCTTTAATTGCGATCCCAGAATAACAGTTCTTGTGAGATGAAATATATTTGCTTTGCTCTCAGGTTCACATTCTACTTTGTATAACTGCACGAGTTAACCACTGCATTGTGAAGTCCAAACACCTTTTGCTTTGCTTTTTTACACTGATAATGATGCCTTTATTTCTTCCAGATTTGGATTGTACTTCAGTTTTAAATGATACCTAATAAGTTATCAGAAGCTTCAACCATATTTTAATTTTTGTTTCACTCTGCAGAAGGTTATTTCATCTACCAAGAAGCAAGTAATCTGATCCCCTTCGACACTAACAGGCTGGAGAGCCCAGATACTGTAGCTTCTGGAAAAATATGCATAGACTTCTGGTACTACATGTTTGGATCAGAAGAGATGAATGAGCTGAGAGTGCTTGTCCAAGATGGCACAGGGGAGTCTGTGGTGTGGCATCGGAAGGGAAACCAGAGTTCCTTGTGGAAATATGGTGCCATCACTCACACTTTTCCAACACAGAGGAAGATAAAGGTAATAGGTTTGCAGAATATATTTCTTTGTACAGTGTCAGCATTTGTTCTCACCTTGCAGGCTGCAAAATGTTGTGCATGTAAGCTAGAAAATATAAACGAGATATGCTTGGTTTATATTTTGTAAACAGAATGGCCTCGTGATTTCTGTCAATGAACTAAGAGAAGAAACCACCAACCTCCTAGTTTCACCAGTGCTGTTAGTTAAGGGATAAAATTCAGTTTAGTTTTCTCTCTTTTTCCTTCCTTTCCTCCTTAATTTTATCATGAATTTAAGGACTTTAGATGTTGCAATTAAATGCAGGTTTGTCTGCTGTGAGTTTCAAGGTTTGAGCTTTGGAATGCCACCTGCGTTGGACTCCGCTGTAGAATCCAGACCACTAATTCTCATAAATCATTTATAAGTCAGCAAAATAGAGGACAAGGTTTCTTGCAGTCCTCACTTTATTACAGAATATATATTCCTTTAGCTGTTATAACATCATTTTGCTGGTTGCAATTTTTAGCAAAAAAGCAGACAGCTTAGTTTGAAAACATGCTAAGAGAAATGGTCTTGTGTTTGCCAAAACATCTCTGATGCAGAGATCACTTTGCGTCCCACCTAGGTAGTTTTTGAGGCTGTCCGAGGACTGACAGAGTATGGGGATACAGCACTGGACAATGTGAGAGTAAGGGATGGACCCTGTGGTAAGTGTGTGTTTGCACCAAGTCTGTGCTACTTCCTCCTCTCTGTTTAGAGCTGAACACAAATTTCCATTACTCTGCTCCATATACAATATAGCAACCCCTCAGAACTTCAAACCACAAAAGAGAAATGGCAGAAACTTTACAGCTCACTTCATTTCAATGTTATGTTTTGCTGTAATTTCTTCCAAAATCGTTCCTCATCACCTCCAACATCCAAGACAAGCTATCCCTTTCTCTGCAAATGTGACCTTTTTCACCAGGTCCAGCAAAATTTACCTTCACTTCTAAGTCTGAAGTGCATCTCTAAACCTAGACAAGGCTTTGCACATTGATCTTGGCTTCCAGATTAAATGGTCTAATTGGCATTTTATAGCAAATATCAGTTCATGCAAGCTCATTAAATACCCAGTACAACCATATGTCACAAAAAGAAATAACAATGAGTCAATAACACTGAGTTGCATTACCAGCTTTGACTATGAATCAGCAATTTGAGCTTGATCTCTGACCCTGTAACAGATCAGTCAAGACTAGCACAAGCTGTGCATGGCTGGGGTCCGTTTTTCCTGACAAGCACGAAATACCTACAGAATGTGAATTGAGCAAGAAATTTGCTGAAAAACTTACAGAAAGTTTCATTAGGTCTCAATAGGTGTTGTTCTCTGTGAAATACTACTAAGGTAATGAAATAACGTTTCAAATTTACAATAACTGTGACAAAGATTTCCTTTACAGTCCACATCCTCTGATCATATGATTTTATTTAAAATTCCAGAAGAAAGACTTGGGGCCTAATTTTGTTTGAGGGCTAGGGAGAGCCAGTTCTTCATTCTCCCAGTTGTATTAGCACATGATTCAGCCACTGGATGGTGCACAAAGGTAACTCCAAGAGACCAGAGCTCTGTTCATCTCACTCTTATACCTGCCAGCACTCGCTGACAGTAGGACCTTCATGTGTCTTAACACACACCAGAGGGAGTCACACACCCAACTGTAACTACACTTCCAGCTCCCGAGAGGAGCCCGAGCTCAGTCACTGTGATCTATCAATCAGATGAGCTTTCCTAAGAGCTAAAAACAACATCCCCGATTTTAAACACAGGCTGTTCTACTAGCTTCACTGGAGAACTTCTAACTTTATGCTGGTGAAGAGTAAGTGAAAATTCCTGTATGTTGGTGTGTAAATAGTGTTCACCCTATAATGCTTAAAGCTCATTGTATTGCTTTGTCTTTTCCACTAACAGAAGCTGTCCCTACACCTGTACCACCAACACCTACACCAACAGAACCTACACCACTTCCAGTGACAGGTAATTTTCGCCAATCACATATACTACTCAATGGGTTGTAGGATACTTACATTTTTTACTAGCAGTACTGTTTCTTTGCTTCAGTTAATTTCTATGGGTATTTGTTTATGACATTACTTTATGCCATACAAATCAGCTTTCTGTGTTTCAGTTATTTCAGGTGTAATCTACAAAATGAGGGTGATTGTGCAATGGGAGGACACAAGAAGATGGGCTTTTGGGATGTGTCTGTATGTTAATGACAGCATATTCCTTTTTCCTGTCTCCAGAAGCTATTTGCAGTATACATGGGGATCCCCACTACAACACATTTGACAAGCAGCGTCATGACTTCATGGGCACCTGCACCTACACCCTCTCCAAGCTGTGTGAGAGCAACAGCTCCCTGCCCTACTTCAACGTGGAAGCGGCCAACGAGCACAGGGGAGGCAACACCCGTGTGTCCTATGTCCAGTATGTGGATATTGATGTCTATGGCTACAGGATCAACCTTGGTCAAAAAAGAGCTGTTAAGGTAAGGTTGGAGCCCACTGTCTATCCTTCATAACTCATAGCATGAATAAAGATGTTGTACAGTGACTACAAATTTCCGGCATCTATACAATAAATTTTAGAGGGAAGTCAGATATTTAGGAGCAGAAGTACTGTGGAGTTCCTAAACATGGGAATTTCAAAACTGAAAGCATAGGCTAGAATTCTGTGCTGTGTTGTTGACAGGTGGGCTAAGAGCTGACAATCCAGGTGGAGTTGGTGGGCTAGACTACCTTCCTAACCTGCTTCCCCATGCTCAAGTTTGTCATGTAACATGGAGCAAAGAGGCTCTGAATTAGCTGAGTTCATGCTGATAGTCATTTCCCAATCCTGTGTGGTAGCCTGTAATGCTGAACACTTCTCCCTGATTGCTACTTATTCCACTTCACTGTTAACTTCACTTAACATCTGGCTTTTGCCATACAGCAGGGTCAGGTGGCAGTCCGGGAGTGACAATCTCATGACTTTCCTTACACTGATTGTACACTTGGCCTGCTATTGCATCCTAGGACTTCTTTCTGGATCCTTTCCATAAAGGGCCAAGATAGTAGAAATGGTTGAGCCAAATCCCCTGCATATGAGCAGGTCACCTTGCTTCATTATTACCCTTCTTATAAGAAAATACAACAGTGGTTTAAAGGAGGCAAAGGATTAAAGGTACACTGAAACCTTTCCCATCTGATCTTAGAGACACAGAGAACTGATATGTCCTCATTTATCCAAAAGCCTCTCTCTTTACCTTATCCCTCTATTTACTGGTTTTATTTTAAAAAATAATAGGTCTGTAGGCAGTTGCTGCAGACAGACCACACTAAGTCTGGGACTTCTGCTAGCTGTGTCTGGCTTACCAAGAACACACTACTAAATTATGTTGTAGCCATGCTGTTATACCCTCAAGCCCTAGATTATGTGGCCATATACACATATACATGCATATACTAGCACAGAGTGAGTTCTTACTGCTCACTGTGTCAATATAGGGATCTAAGAGGGCCACCATTAAAAATGCTTCTTGTCAAGTGCTTACAATAACTGTCCTCCTCTGTGCCTGCAGGTCAATGGAGTCAGCCAGGTGGTCCCTGTGACCTTAGTCCCAGGTGTCAGTATTTCCCTCAGTGGGCAGTATGTTGTGGCTACTACTGACTTTGGGCTGCAAGTCAAGTTTGATGGAAACCACAGAGCAGAAATCACTCTTCCCAGTACCTATATGTCTAAAGTCTGTGGAATATGTGGAAACTACAACGGGCAAAAAGCAGATGACTTTCTCAACCCAAATGGAGAGATGGAAGCAAACTCAACCAGCCTTGGCAACAGTTGGCAGGTTTACAATGACTCCAGGTAGGACTCCTGTCACGATATCAGGTCTTACCTGTTGGCTGTGCAGTGACCAGTGTTTTATGCAACTCTTCTTTGGAGGCCAAAAATGTCTGACGTGGGATAAAATCTATCCTTGTCAGTGTTCTTACTTTATGCATCTGGGTAAAGTTTCACAGAAAATTTAACTGTGCTTTAAAAGAGAAAATTTCTTAGACTCTTAGAACTGTTTAGGCTGGAAAAGACCTATAATGTCATTGAGTCCAACAGTTTACCCAGAACTGCTATATCCATCAAAAAAAAAAAAAAAAAAAAAAAAAAAAAAACATGTCCCCAAATGCCACATTTTGGCATCTTCTCAATTACTCCTGGGATGGTGACTTCACCATTTCCCTGGGCAGCCTGTTCCAATGCTCAACAACCCTTTTGGAGAAGAAATTTTTCCTAATACTGAGTCTAAACCTCCCCTGGTACAACTTGAAGACACTTCCTTCACCCTGTCACCTGGAAAAGAAATTCTCCCCCATCTCACTACAACCTCCTTTCAGGGAGCTGCAGAGAGTGAGGAGGTGTCCCCTTTCCTCTTCCAAGGCCTAACAACCTCAACTTCCTCAGCCCCTCCTCATAAGACATGTGCTCCAAGACCCTTCACCAGCTCCATTGCCCTTCTCTGGATACAGCCCAGCACCTCAAGGTCTTTTTGGTAGTGAGAGACCCAAAAGGGATCGCAGGAATCAAGGTGTAGCCTCAACAGTGCCAAGGACAGGGGAATGATCCCTCCTTCTTCCCCCTTCAAATCTTACTCCACATATGCTTTGTGCCCAAAGAGAGCCCAGCTGGGGTGGGGAGCAGGGGAGTGTTTTTGTTCCCTCACATCATGATGATACCTCATAAAAAGCTCAGGCTTTTGCTGGGCTCAGTCAGCCAGTACCACCCCTGTGGCCTCACCATGGGGAAGGGCTTTGTCCCTGTTGTTCAGGGCTGGATCCTGCCAGGTGCTGGGCACTGCCTAAACAGCACCCATATCTTCACATCACATACCCCTAGAGGGACCCCTGGGCCTGAGTTTTAGGGTTACTTACACCCTAAAAAACCTTATTGATGTTTTCAGGAACAGCAGCCAATTAAATAAGAAAAACATCTATTTTGTAATGTCTCCATAAATGGTCTCTTCAGGGAACCTGATGCAACCCAGGGCACAAAGCTGCAGGCAAGCAACAGTCCCATAAAAGAGACACTGCCTTTCTCATTTGCTTTGCCTTGCTGATAGGAGAGAAAGGCCGTGGGGGCTTCTTTTGTACCCTGGTGCTGTTTGAGCAAACACAAAGTATGTTAAATACAAGCACAGGCCAGACAGGGAGAGTGATCTGTGAGTTTTAGCATTGACTTGGCTAAATTCCTTTTGTACATTTAAATGTACATTTTAGTATTTGAATAAAACACTGAAGGTGCCCACTAAGATTTCAGTTATTGCTTTAGTTTATGAATGCTAATACTTGAAGACATTGTTTCAACTCTTCTGAGATACTTGACTTGTTATGAATTATTTCACAATATTTTATTTAATGATAGCAGGATTTGAACTTTGAATGCTTTCACTCTCTAATTCCCCTTCCATGTAAACAGCCTGACTTACCAGAAAGCAAAAAATAAATACCTTGGTTTCATCCAGGCCTCTTAAAGATTATCAGGTTGAGATCCTATTAAAATCTGAATTTCTATCCTAAGAGTCTGAAATAGAGGGATTGGAAATACATCATGTTTAGTCTGGGAAGAGACCGGTAGTTTTGGTAGATGTGATTTCAAAAGTGTCTCAGATGCAAGAGAATCCGAAGTTGATCTATTCGTTTTTCCACATCTTTTTACTTTTTCTCCCTCATTAGGTGCTCACCAGATGATGGCCATACTCCAAACTGCACTGATGATGAAAAACACATGATCCAAAGCAATGCATACTGTGGTCTGATCACAGATCCAAGTGGTCCATTCCAGAATTGCCACACAGTGGTCGATCCACGGAGTTATTTTGAAGATTGCCAGTATGATCTCTGTGAACTTCACTTGAACAATGCAGCCCTCTGTGAAAGCCTACAGGCTTATGCAGATGTGTGCCAAACTGCAGCAGTCCACCTGGCACCATGGAGAAATGCAACCTTTTGCCGTATGTATCAAAGATTGCTAGAAATTACCACTTGTCAGGAGGGTTTAATGAGGATTTCCTGACTACAGAGTCTTACAACCCTCTTTTGAATTCATGTAACACTGATAATCTTGAGTGATCAGGCTAAAGATTTCAAGGTTATATGTAGTTCCTCAGTTTGATTCCTTTGGGAAAATTCTAGTGAAAATAGTTCAGCCGCTTTGAATAAAAGAAAAAAATCCATCTAATCCATCTTAAAATTGAATTGGAGACCTTTCCTTTGAATTCCTCTCTGCAAAGAGAGTAAAATGAAGGAGGAACTCTTCTGACTAGCTGAGCAGGAGATCTGGGATAAAGGGAGGACAGTGTTGTAAACACTGACAGTGGCAGACTCCCATATGTATAAGAGAGTAGGGAGTGCTGACCATTCTTCCCAATTGGATGTGGAGGAAAGCATCGGAGTGTCCTGTACAGGCGTAGTCATTCATGGTTTCAGATGGCAAAGGAGCCAACACGGACAGGCAGCCTGGAATTAAAGGCTAGGACTGAAGTCAGAAGTCTGTGAAATGCATGTTGTAACAATGCTACTGAGAATGGAGAACACAGGGAGAGTAGGAAGAGATGGAAGAGACAGAAACACACAGAGGTACAAGACAAAATGTGTAATATGTAGATGTCTGTGCTAGGGAGCAAGTAGGAATAATGATTTTTCTTCTTTGAGTATTGGTAAAGAGTAAATAAAGAATGTTTCTCAAGCATTTAGGTATATATTATAGGAAAAGAAATCCATTTTCTTTTTAGAACAGAATTTAAATACAAATTCAATGTCTGAAATGCCCGAACAGATCTGTTCCCTCTAGAAACAATAAAAGGAACAGGAAATAGTAATTCAGTGACCCATGTGCCTTCTGCACTGAATGAGATGGTGAGACTTAAAAGCTTGTCTGAAAATACTGAAATTATTGAAGCCTAATTTCTTTTCTGACTTTTGTTTCCCATTTGACTTCAATCTCCATCTGGCATATTTTCTAGGCTGGGGACATTACTGAGGCTTTCTCTCCTAGAGGTTCCTAGAGGTTCTAGGATTTCTAACAGGAGTGAGCTGTCTCTGCATCTCTTCTTTCTGCTGAAAGAACTCACAGGATCCCTTCTCCTTGCCTTGTGCCTATTTCCTTCAATGAACCTGTATATATTTTTGTCCTCTGCCAACCTCACCTACTTATTTCCTGTAGAGCACGTGGGTCAAATTAAATGGGAGGATGGGCAGAGAAATGTACAAGGTCATTGTATTATTTCTGTCTCCTTAGAAAAGTAGGCTAAAGATAGAGTGAGAAAATTTGCCATTAAAAATTGTCCCACATCACATAAACATCTGGAAGCTGAAAAAAAGATTGATCAGGAAGCCCCAGTTCTCAGATTTTCTCATCAGAATATGACAGTGTTTAAAACATCTAATTACAGAGGGTAGTTATATGTCATGCCTGTAACAAAATATAAAAATAGAACACAGCGGGTCTACATCCTGATAATTTAATAAAACTTGAGACCTCAGTGAAGTGAGAAAATAAGGCTTAAGACATTAAAGCATGTCTGGAATTAAATATGAGAACTAAAGACTAAATATAGCATGTCTAGTACAAATAGCTAATATGACATTGATATCCCCTGTCCAATGCAAGAATTCAAGAAATTCTCTTTGTGTCCTAGGAAATGCTCTCTCTGAGTGAAATTTTAGACAGCCAAAACTCAAAATAAATTCAAGTGTGGTAGGAAAACAAAGGCATGCATGAAATACTGCTAATTCCAAGATGTTCACATACATTTTAAAGAAATCAGAATATGATATTACACAAACACCACTAAATGAGTAATTAAAAAATATTAATGTATATATATAACTTTTCTTACACAGCATTGGCCTGTGCAGCCAACAGTCACTACGAGCCCTGTGCTGCAGCCTGTCCTGCCACCTGTGTTGACCCAAAAGCTCCCTACAACTGCAGCCTGCCGTGCGTGGAGGGCTGTGTGTGCGACAGCGGGTACCTGCTCTACAACGACCGCTGCGTGCCCAGCCAGCAGTGCGGCTGCTGGCACAACGGGCAGCACTACCCCGTGGGCTCAGAGTTCTGGACGGACCACACCTGCTCCTCCAAGTGCACGTGTCCCGCACGGGGAAGCAAAGTGCAGTGCTTCAATGCCTCCTGCCCCATGGGCCAGTACTGCGGGGTGCAGAACGGGAAACCTGTGTGCCTTGAACACTCCTACGGCATCTGCCACGTGCACGGGGACCCCCACTACCAAACCTTTGACAAGGTGACGCACAACTTCATGGGCAACTGCACCTACACCCTGGCCAAAGTGTGCTCCAACACCACCTCCCTGCCCTACTTCAACGTGGAGGCCAAGAACGAGCACCGTGGCAACACCCGAGTGTCCTACGTGCGCGAAGTGGTGGTTGAGGTGTATGGAGAGCGCGTTGTCATCCTCAAGCAGCAGAAGAGCCACGTGCTGGTAGGCTGTGGGGCTGGCTCAAGTCGGGTGCGGCTGCAAGGCAGGGCTGCCTGCTGCGGGCAGGGCCTGGCATGTTAAAAGTCTCAGGAATGGGTGGGTTCCCCTGAAGGCAGCAGGTTGCTTTTTCTTCCCTTCTGGGAGGGGCTGGAGGAGGAAGAGTCAAATGGGGAAGAACATGAGCCATGTTGAGCCCAGTGCAGAACTCAGCACACAGCTCTGCGAGCCCCAGGGGTGTTGGGGTGCGAGGACATCCCAGGCAGCTGTTTGCTGTGCCCGGGCTGGCAGCTGATTTCCCTGGGCAGGAGCAGCCAGGGAGGCCGGGGCCAGGCCCAGGGCCCACTGTGCTGTGTGTGCCGTAGGTGAACAACGTGCGCCGGACGTTGCCGGTGAGTGCAGCGGGAGGGGCCATCACGGTGAGCAAGAGTGGTCGCTACATCGTCCTGGAGACAGACTTCAACCTCAGAGTATCCTATGACGCTGACCACTCGGTGGAGGTGAAGGTGCCCACCACCTACTTCAACCTGACCTGTGGCATGTGTGGCAACTTCAACAACCGCAGAGACGACGAATACATGATGCCCAACGGGCAGCAAGCCGCAGACTCCAATGCGCTGGGGGAGAGCTGGCAGGTCCCAGACAGTGACCCCTCCTGCGGTGTCCCCGTCCCCTCCCCACCCTGCAGTGCAGAAGAGGAGAAGCTCTACCGCTCCGACCAGTTCTGTGGCATCCTGACCACCAGGCCTAGCTCTTTTGAGAAGTGCCACGGCGTGATCAACCCCCAGGACTACTTTGACACCTGCTTGTATGACCTGTGTGCCCTGAATGGTGGCCAGGAGTTCCTGTGTGCTGCTCTGGAGGCCTATGCTGATGCGTGCCAGGCAGCTGGTGTGACTCTTCTTCCCTGGAGGAATGCTACCTTCTGCCGTGAGTACCTGCCTTGCCATTGCCAGAAAGGGAAATGGGCCACACCCTCTGCTCTGAACCTCTGGCCTAAGTGTGTCTTAGGTCTTTCCCTTCCCACAAGGCTGTCCACGGATGCAGTCTTGCTGGTCCTAATATTCCCCTTCCCATTGCAGCCCTGCAGTGTCCTCCCAACAGCTACTATGACCCCTGCATGACCGGCTGTCCTGCCACCTGTGTTGACCAACAAGCCCCACAGAACTGCTCCAAGCCTTGTGTGGAGGGCTGTGCATGTAGCTCTGGCTTCCTCCTCAGTGGAGACACCTGTGTGCCCGAGGCCAACTGTGGCTGCCTCTTTGAGGGCAACTACTACACTGTGAGTGAAAACCCTGCCCTGGTTTGCAGACCCCTGCCAGGCCACTCCTCTGCCTGTACTTTCCTGCCTTATACACTGAGGTTTGGTGTTTCCCTGCCTGCAGGAAGGCGAATCCTCCGTGAATGAGAACTGTACTCGCCGGTGCCGGTGTGAAGCCAAAGGCCAGATGGTTTGCTCTGCCTTGTCCTGTGGCGAGGACGAGGTCTGCAAGATCCAGGATGGCCAGAGGGGCTGTTACCCAGCCAGCACTGCCGTCTGCCACATCTACGGTGACCCACATTACAGCACCTTTGATGGGAAGCTGCACCACTTCCAGGGCTCCTGCAACTACACAGTGGTGACGGGCTGTGACAACTCCTCCGTTGGGTTCAGTGTCACCACCCGCAACAAACATCGTGGCAGCCAGAGCTGGACAGCTCTGAACTCTGTGGCACTGTCCCTCGAAGACCTCCACATTGCACTGCGTGAGCACAAGGCAGTCTACGTAAGCCTCTCATTTTTGTACCTGGGAACAGCAGACACACCGGACCCCTCTTAAAATACCCCTCTGTCCCCAGGGAGAGCTTGCTATTCCCTGAGCCTGCTGCATGCTCACAGAACAGCATGGCAGAGCTCTGAGTGGGGCCATATACGGCTGCTCATGCAGACACGGATTCTTGGTTACTTTCCTGAGCTTTCAGTGTGCCATTGGTACAGTTGCTGCTGCCCTCGTTGGCCTGGGCAAGGTTTCTCATGCCAGCAGTGCTTCTGGCTCACTGGCACTGGCACTACCCCAGTGAGTGACCCCTCAGTGGAGGGCACCTCTTAATGCTTCTGTCTCCCTCTGTTCCCCTTCTCCAGATCAACGGTGCCCTGGTTTCCCTGCCTGCTTCTCCTGTCCCCGGTGTGACCATTTCCCTGAGCGGCTCTTATGTGCGGGTTTCTACCAAGCTGGGCCTGCAGCTGCAGTTCAATGGGGACCATGAGCTCCTAGTGAAGGTGTCTGAGAAGTACAAGGGCAAACTCTGTGGGCTGTGTGGGACCTACACTGGGAGCCAGCAGGACGACTTCATGCGACCCGATGGGGTGGTTGTACCCGACTTCAATGACTTTGGAAGCAGCTGGATGGTGCCGGATGATGAGTGGCCGTGAGTCCTTGTTCCACAATGCAGATGAAGGACAGAAGGGAGTGTTGGAGAGGGGAGCTATGAGGGACATCAGGAGGGAGGGTTGGTGATGGCAAGCATGGGGCGAGGGAGAAGAGGCAGGTTCCTGACCTCTGGGAGAGTGGGCTGAGCCTGGGCAGGATGCTTTTCCTAAGCTGCTTGGATCGCAACTGCCTCAGTCGGTTGTTTCTGCCCACCTGAAACCAGGCAGGGAAATGGTGCCTATGGGCCATGTGTTCCACCCTTTCAAGTGACAGCCATGGGTGCCTGTCTTAGTGAGGGATCTGGACTGCAGAAGCTGAGGTTATGGCTGGGGAGGAGGTCAGGAAATGCAGTGGCTGCTGTCAGCAGGCTGCAGGGAACTCAGGGCTGTTTGTCTGCTTTGTAGGTGTGACCCAGCCATCAGCCCACCTGCATCCTGCTCCCCTGCTGAAGAGGAGGTAGCTAACCAGCAGTGTTCAATCCTCACAAACCTCAGTGGCCCGTTCCAGCCATGCCACGCAGTTCTGCCACCCAAGACATACTTTGAGAGCTGTGTCTATGACCAGTGTGCCACGGGCGGCAACACGGAGCAGCTCTGCAATGACCTGGGGGCCTATGCTGCAGCCTGTGCCGAGGCAGGCATTGCTCTGGGAGACTGGAGTGCTGGCACTGTCTGTGGTAAGCCTTCTGTTGACCACTTTGATTTCCTTGAATCTCAGAGACATGGAATTGGGTAGTTCTGGGGGCAGTACATGGGACAGAGATTTACCCATTTATCACATAACTAGCCACTCTGGTGGGCCAGCCCTTGCATGAAGAGACTCTTCCAGACAGATGGAATCCCTGTCCTGCACTTCGTTTGCAATGGTGTGGAGATGTATTGGGAATTGTAGGACATCCTCATTTGGGATCAAATCTCCATTTTCAAACATACCTCCTCCACTTCTGTTTCCCTCTGTTTCATTCACCAGCTCCCCCAACCTCGCCCCCCTTGCCAGGCACTACAAATCCGCCTCCACGTACAACAACATCATCACCTGGGACGAGCACAGGTACTGTTGTGTCCCATCTGAGTTTTTTAGTGGCTGTGCTAAGCTCTTCCCCCTTGGCTGGCCACCCTCTCTTGTCCATGGGCATGCCATGGATGCACCTGAGCCCTGCTGGACATAGGAAATAGGTGGCTCCACCCTCACTCTACAACTTCTGCTTTCCTTTCTGCACCATATTCAGCTCCACCAACAGACTGCAATTTTGCCTGCACATTTGACAAGGACTTCTGTGGCTGGGTCCAGGAAGATTACAGCAGCATTGACTGGATAAGGAACAAAGGCCCAACACCCACGCCAAATACTGGCCCATCCTCTGACCACACAACTGGAGGTAAGAACAGCAGTCAGGACACAGGCAGAGGGGTATCCCCACGAAGATGGCAACAAATTGCTAACAGCAAACATAGACCACATCTTTGCTGGCCTTCCTCCAGAGCACTTTGTCCAGTGTCCCTGAGGGCCAGAGGATTCCTTTGGGAGGATTTCCAGCCCTGGAAATCAGTTTGTGCTGCCACCAGAGCAGGCGAGGACCTACCATGCAGGGGAGAATGTACAGCTTGACAACCTGTCCATCTCTGGGGAAGACAAATCTGTCTGTGACTCTGTTACAAGATCCTAGCTTTTCCAGAAGCCAAAGATGAGGGTTCTCCAAATCTGCAGAGCTATGTGAGGACTGTGACAATACTATGGAGGTGTTGCCATGTCCCAGTCCAAAGCATACATCTGCTATGGCCCTGAGAGCACAATTATAGAGGCACTCAGGTCTGGGGAGGGATGTAGCTTGTGAAGGAGCTGTGTTTGCTCTCCCCTCCTTTTGCCTGCCTGAAACTGCAGTCCTGGGGTGCTGCCAGGACTGTGCTTGGGTTGTCCTTGGCTGCTTTGGGTGGCTGTGATGCATCTGTGACAAAGGGGGTCATACTTTGTTTCAGATGGCTACTACATCTTCCTGCAGGGGAGAGATGATACTCTCCCTGGTTTTGAGGCTCACCTGGTCAGTCCAGTATGCAGCTGGGAAGGAACACTCTGCTTCCGCTTCTGGTACCACATGTATGGTGCTCAAACAATGGTCCTGCGGGTGTCTGTGCAGAAGGATGATGAGCAAGTAGTGGTCTGGAAAGAAGTTGGGAACCATGGAGACAGGTGGCACTTGGGAGAGGTCACAGTGCACACCACAGGAAACATGCAGGTAAGGCCACAGACTCGCACTGTAATCTCAGAGGAACCATGCTTTCTAATGGCTCGTCACAAATGCAGCTGGAGCTAATGCGGGGAACCATTCCTTCCCTTAGATTTTGCTGCAGGGAGAATGGGGAGAAGATGCGCGGAGCAACATAGCATTGGATGATGTATCCATTGCAAAGGGATCCTGTGCAGGTAAAAGGCTTGGCTTAGGGAAGGACAGCTTGAGACATGTCACTGACTGAGGTGGCAGGCTGTGCTAGAGGCAGGAGCACAGGTTGTTTTTGGGCACTGATGCACCTTGTGCTCAAGTCTCCTCTCCTCTGGGAGGTTGGGGCACTGGCATTGCCTGCAGTCACTGTTTTAGTTCACATGTCACAAGGCCCCCGCACAAGACATTGACCACAGGTACAAAGTGGTCACCCACTGGATCTGCTGTTGTCACCCAGCTAAGCTGGTGGCAGAGCCATGGCGTGGGACAACTCTGCCTGAGATGTCACTCTTCAATCCCTGTCCTGGCTATGCCCGGTCATGGTGTTGGGTACTTCAGAAGGGTGAGGGAACCAGCTGTCTGCAACAAAACTCCTGTGTTGGTGCACATCTCCTCTAACTCTCTCTTGTGCTAGGTCCATCGACACCAACACCCACGGTCCCCTTGCCAGGTACCACAACACAGCCTGTACTCACCACCTCACCAACCAGACCCACACCCAGCTCAGGTACTGCCATGTTTCATCCCTGTCTCCTACTGCTCCTTAAAATGTTCATTTTGTTTCATGCATGTCCATCACCATGGGGCATGTCTGTTTCTTCCTTCGTTCCATCAATGCTGGTGGAAGAATTTTTGATGTGGAGTCACTGTTCTGTCTCTGTCCTCGGCATCCTGAGCCTTTTCTGATCATGCTTTTTGGCTGTTTCTGATGAGTGGACGAGTTGCCTGCAACAAAACTCCCCTGTTGGTGCACATATCTTCTAACTCTCTCTTGTGCTAGGTCCTTTGACACCAACACCCATGAGCGCTATGCCAGGTACCACAATGCCACCTATACTCACCGCCTCACCAACCAGACCCACACCCAGCTCAAGTACTGCCACCTCCCATCCCCTTCTAGTTCTGCTTGTTGAAACGTTTCATTTTGCTTCCTCCAAGGCTCATGACATGAGATATAGTGTGGATACTGAAGGGTGGTGTGTCTCCTCCTATCTCCCAGCTCTGCTGCTGGTGGTAGCATTTTTGCAGAGATATAACAGAGCCATCCCTGCCCTGGGTCTCTTGGGTCCGTGCGTCAGCTTTTACAGGAAGGCTGGATAAGCTGCTTACAACAGAGGCCCACGTTGACACTTACCACTTCTTCCTCTGTCTCTCCATAGGTCCACTTCCTACTACACCCCCTACTCCGCTGCCTAACATTACCACACATGCAACACCAAGACCAACACCAACAACACCTGGGATGACCTCAGGTACTGCTATTATTTGTAGAGTCCTGAGTCCTCTTCAAAACCCATACTGGGAACACGGTGCATTTACATTTAAGGGCTGTTACTTGATTTATTTGAGTCTTCCTCAATAATAAGACATGCATTGAATCCTCTTCTGTTTCTACGGGTTTGTGTGGGACCGCTGTGCTTCCAGCAACAGGATGTTTGAGTAGCTTTGAACTCTATGTCTGTAAAAATTAATACCATTGTGATATAGATCTAAAATAATGCTGTTGGTGCTTAAAGCCAATAGACCAGTCATGCACTAGATTCTGTTTGAGCAACGTGAGCTGGGGAGAAGAGGCAGTAGGAGGTGCTCAACTGAAAGTTTCCTCTGGTCTTTCCACTGTCAGGCTCCTGTGTGGTGGAAGGAGACCCTCACTACCACACATTTGACAAGCAGTTACACCATTTCATGGGCACCTGCACCTACACCCTCTCCAAGCTGTGTGAGAGCAACAGCTCCCTGCCCTACTTCAACGTGGAAGCGGCCAACGAGAACAGGGGAGGCAACACCCGTGTGTCCTATGTCCGATACGTGGATGTTGATGTGGCTGACCAGAGGATAAGGCTGGGACAGGGTGGAGTGGTGACGGTGAGCTTGAGGGAGAGATGCTGTGGGGCACTGTGAGCGGAGAGAACTGTGCCAAATGGGCTGCTCCAATCCTGTCTGGGTTCCTGTCCTTCCAGGTCAATGGAGTGGAAGAGATCCTGCCTTGCAGCCCATCCACGGGCGTGCAGGTCTTGTCCAGCGGGTTCTACACCATGGTCATGACAGACTTTGGCTTGAGAGTCAAGTTTGATGGGAAGCATCGGGTGGAGGTGACGCTTCCAAGCACCTTTGGGCAGAAGGTTTGTGGCATGTGTGGGAACTACAACGGGATAGCAGCAGATGACTTCCAGAACCCAGAAGGGGCAATGGAGCCAGACTCCACCAGCCTGGGCAACAGTTGGGAAGTGTCCAACAACAGCAGGTGTGTATGGCCCCCAGTAGCCCTGGGGACACACTGTGCAAGGCAAGGAGGAGGCACCGGGAGAAGTCCACAAATGACCCAGGGGCCCTTCTGCCTGTCTTTCCACAGCTGCTCAGCTGGACCTCTGCCCACCCCAGCCTGCAATGAGACCGACAAGCAACTCATCAGCAGCAGCCACTTCTGTGGGCTCCTCACCGACACCAGTGGCCCGTTTCAGGTGTGCCACGCTGTGCTGAGCCCCAGCAGCTACTTTGACACCTGTTTCTATGACCTGTGTGAGCTGGGGCTGGACCGTGAGACCCTGTGCAAGAGCTTGCAGTCCTATGCAGATGCCTGCCAGGCACTCGGTGTCCAGATACCTGTGTGGAGGAACACAACCATCTGCCGTAAGTCCAGACATGGTGCCTGAGGCCGGTACTCTCAGGAAAACCCAGGACAGTATTGGAAGAGTGAACTGGGGGATAGGAACTATTCTCCCTCTGGGCTGTAGGGATATATAGGTAAATATCAGTATTAGAGGCAGCATTTTCTGATTCATTTTGATTGGGTAGGACAGAGAATACAAGTAGAGCCAAAGAGACTGTAGAGAAAATAGAGATAGTTACTTTTTCAAAGGGAATATTCAGCAGAAAGGTGTATTCTGTTCTACAAGTAATTTTCTGGGTCATCTGTCTTGGCAGCGATCACTTGTCCGGCCAACAGTCACTACGAGCCCTGTGCTGCAGCCTGCCCTGCCACCTGTGTTGACCCAAAAGCTCCCTACAACTGCAGCCTGCCGTGCGTGGAGGGCTGTGTGTGCGACAGCGGGTACCTGCTCTACAACGACCGCTGCGTGCCCAGCCAGCAGTGCGGCTGCTGGCACAACGGGCAGCACTACCCCGTGGGCTCAGAGTTCTGGACGGACCACACCTGCTCCTCCAAGTGCACGTGTCCCGCACGGGGAAGCAAAGTGCAGTGCTTCAATGCCTCCTGCCCCATGGGCCAGTACTGCGGGGTGCAGAACGGGAAACCTGTGTGCCTTGAACACTCCTACGGCATCTGCCACGTGCACGGGGACCCCCACTACCAAACCTTTGACAAGGTGACGCACAACTTCATGGGCAACTGCACCTACACCCTGGCCAAAGTGTGCTCCAACACCACCTCCCTGCCCTACTTCAACGTGGAGGCCAAGAACGAGCACCGTGGCAACACCCGAGTGTCCTACGTGCGCGAAGTGGTGGTTGAGGTGTATGGAGAGCGCGTTGTCATCCTCAAGCAGCAGAAGAGCCACGTGCTGGTAGGCTGTGGGGCTGGCTCAAGTCGGGTGCGGCTGCAAGGCAGGGCTGCCTGCTGCGGGCAGGGCCTGGCATGTTAAAAGTCTCAGGAATGGGTGGGTTCCCCTGAAGGCAGCAGGTTGCTTTTTCTTCCCTTCTGGGAGGGGCTGGAGGAGGAAGAGTCAAATGGGGAAGAACATGAGCCATGTTGAGCCCAGTGCAGAACTCAGCACACAGCTCTGCGAGCCCCAGGGGTGTTGGGGTGCGAGGACATCCCAGGCAGCTGTTTGCTGTGCCCGGGCTGGCAGCTGATTTCCCTGGGCAGGAGCAGCCAGGGAGGCCGGGGCCAGGCCCAGGGCCCACTGTGCTGTGTGTGCCGTAGGTGAACAACGTGCGCCGGACGTTGCCGGTGAGTGCAGCGGGAGGGGCCATCACGGTGAGCAAGAGTGGTCGCTACATCGTCCTGGAGACAGACTTCAACCTCAGAGTATCCTATGACGCTGACCACTCGGTGGAGGTGAAGGTGCCCACCACCTACTTCAACCTGACCTGTGGCATGTGTGGCAACTTCAACAACCGCAGAGACGACGAATACATGATGCCCAACGGGCAGCAAGCCGCAGACTCCAATGCGCTGGGGGAGAGCTGGCAGGTCCCAGACAGTGACCCCTCCTGCGGTGTCCCCGTCCCCTCCCCACCCTGCAGTGCAGAAGAGGAGAAGCTCTACCGCTCCGACCAGTTCTGTGGCATCCTGACCACCAGGCCTAGCTCTTTTGAGAAGTGCCACGGCGTGATCAACCCCCAGGACTACTTTGACACCTGCTTGTATGACCTGTGTGCCCTGAATGGTGGCCAGGAGTTCCTGTGTGCTGCTCTGGAGGCCTATGCTGATGCGTGCCAGGCAGCTGGTGTGACTCTTCTTCCCTGGAGGAATGCTACCTTCTGCCGTGAGTACCTGCCTTGCCATTGCCAGAAAGGGAAATGGGCCACACCCTCTGCTCTGAACCTCTGGCCTAAGTGTGTCTTAGGTCTTTCCCTTCCCACAAGGCTGTCCACGGATGCAGTCTTGCTGGTCCTAATATTCCCCTTCCCATTGCAGCCCTGCAGTGTCCTCCCAACAGCTACTATGACCCCTGCATGACCGGCTGTCCTGCCACCTGTGTTGACCAACAAGCCCCACAGAACTGCTCCAAGCCTTGTGTGGAGGGCTGTGCATGTAGCTCTGGCTTCCTCCTCAGTGGAGACACCTGTGTGCCCGAGGCCAACTGTGGCTGCCTCTTTGAGGGCAACTACTACACTGTGAGTGAAAACCCTGCCCTGGTTTGCAGACCCCTGCCAGGCCACTCCTCTGCCTGTACTTTCCTGCCTTATACACTGAGGTTTGGTGTTTCCCTGCCTGCAGGAAGGCGAATCCTCCGTGAATGAGAACTGTACTCGCCGGTGCCGGTGTGAAGCCAAAGGCCAGATGGTTTGCTCTGCCTTGTCCTGTGGCGAGGACGAGGTCTGCAAGATCCAGGATGGCCAGAGGGGCTGTTACCCAGCCAGCACTGCCGTCTGCCACATCTACGGTGACCCACATTACAGCACCTTTGATGGGAAGCTGCACCACTTCCAGGGCTCCTGCAACTACACAGTGGTGACGGGCTGTGACAACTCCTCCGTTGGGTTCAGTGTCACCACCCGCAACAAACATCGTGGCAGCCAGAGCTGGACAGCTCTGAACTCTGTGGCACTGTCCCTCGAAGACCTCCACATTGCACTGCGTGAGCACAAGGCAGTCTACGTAAGCCTCTCATTTTTGTACCTGGGAACAGCAGACACACCGGACCCCTCTTAAAATACCCCTCTGTCCCCAGGGAGAGCTTGCTATTCCCTGAGCCTGCTGCATGCTCACAGAACAGCATGGCAGAGCTCTGAGTGGGGCCATATACGGCTGCTCATGCAGACACGGATTCTTGGTTACTTTCCTGAGCTTTCAGTGTGCCATTGGTACAGTTGCTGCTGCCCTCGTTGGCCTGGGCAAGGTTTCTCATGCCAGCAGTGCTTCTGGCTCACTGGCACTGGCACTACCCCAGTGAGTGACCCCTCAGTGGAGGGCACCTCTTAATGCTTCTGTCTCCCTCTGTTCCCCTTCTCCAGATCAACGGTGCCCTGGTTTCCCTGCCTGCTTCTCCTGTCCCCGGTGTGACCATTTCCCTGAGCGGCTCTTATGTGCGGGTTTCTACCAAGCTGGGCCTGCAGCTGCAGTTCAATGGGGACCATGAGCTCCTAGTGAAGGTGTCTGAGAAGTACAAGGGCAAACTCTGTGGGCTGTGTGGGACCTACACTGGGAGCCAGCAGGACGACTTCATGCGACCCGATGGGGTGGTTGTACCCGACTTCAATGACTTTGGAAGCAGCTGGATGGTGCCGGATGATGAGTGGCCGTGAGTCCTTGTTCCACAATGCAGATGAAGGACAGAAGGGAGTGTTGGAGAGGGGAGCTATGAGGGACATCAGGAGGGAGGGTTGGTGATGGCAAGCATGGGGCGAGGGAGAAGAGGCAGGTTCCTGACCTCTGGGAGAGTGGGCTGAGCCTGGGCAGGATGCTTTTCCTAAGCTGCTTGGATCGCAACTGCCTCAGTCGGTTGTTTCTGCCCACCTGAAACCAGGCAGGGAAATGGTGCCTATGGGCCATGTGTTCCACCCTTTCAAGTGACAGCCATGGGTGCCTGTCTTAGTGAGGGATCTGGACTGCAGAAGCTGAGGTTATGGCTGGGGAGGAGGTCAGGAAATGCAGTGGCTGCTGTCAGCAGGCTGCAGGGAACTCAGGGCTGTTTGTCTGCTTTGTAGGTGTGACCCAGCCATCAGCCCACCTGCATCCTGCTCCCCTGCTGAAGAGGAGGTAGCTAACCAGCAGTGTTCAATCCTCACAAACCTCAGTGGCCCGTTCCAGCCATGCCACGCAGTTCTGCCACCCAAGACATACTTTGAGAGCTGTGTCTATGACCAGTGTGCCACGGGCGGCAACACGGAGCAGCTCTGCAATGACCTGGGGGCCTATGCTGCAGCCTGTGCCGAGGCAGGCATTGCTCTGGGAGACTGGAGTGCTGGCACTGTCTGTGGTAAGCCTTCTGTTGACCACTTTGATTTCCTTGAATCTCAGAGACATGGAATTGGGTAGTTCTGGGGGCAGTACATGGGACAGAGATTTACCCATTTATCACATAACTAGCCACTCTGGTGGGCCAGCCCTTGCATGAAGAGACTCTTCCAGACAGATGGAATCCCTGTCCTGCACTTCGTTTGCAATGGTGTGGAGATGTATTGGGAATTGTAGGACATCCTCATTTGGGATCAAATCTCCATTTTCAAACATACCTCCTCCACTTCTGTTTCCCTCTGTTTCATTCACCAGCTCCCCCAACCTCGCCCCCCTTGCCAGGCACTACAAATCCACCTCCACGTACAACAACATCATCACCTGGGACGAGCACAGGTACTGTTGTGTCCCATCTGAGTTTTTTAGTGGCTGTGCTAAGCTCTTCCCCCTTGGCTGGCCACCCTCTCTTGTCCATGGGCATGCCATGGATGCACCTGAGCCCTGCTGGACATAGGAAATAGGTGGCTCCACCCTCACTCTACAACTTCTGCTTTCCTTTCTGCACCATATTCAGCTCCACCAACAGACTGCAATTTTGCCTGCACATTTGACAAGGACTTCTGTGGCTGGGTCCAGGAAGATTACAGCAGCATTGACTGGATAAGGAACAAAGGCCCAACACCCACGCCAAATACTGGCCCATCCTCTGACCACACAACTGGAGGTAAGAACAGCAGTCAGGACACAGGCAGAGGGGTATCCCCACGAAGATGGCAACAAATTGCTAACAGCAAACATAGACCACATCTTTGCTGGCCTTCCTCCAGAGCACTTTGTCCAGTGTCCCTGAGGGCCAGAGGATTCCTTTGGGAGGATTTCCAGCCCTGGAAATCAGTTTGTGCTGCCACCAGAGCAGGCGAGGACCTACCATGCAGGGGAGAATGTACAGCTTGACAACCTGTCCATCTCTGGGGAAGACAAATCTGTCTGTGACTCTGTTACAAGATCCTAGCTTTTCCAGAAGCCAAAGATGAGGGTTCTCCAAATCTGCAGAGCTATGTGAGGACTGTGACAATACTATGGAGGTGTTGCCATGTCCCAGTCCAAAGCATACATCTGCTATGGCCCTGAGAGCACAATTATAGAGGCACTCAGGTCTGGGGAGGGATGTAGCTTGTGAAGGAGCTGTGTTTGCTCTCCCCTCCTTTTGCCTGCCTGAAACTGCAGTCCTGGGGTGCTGCCAGGACTGTGCTTGGGTTGTCCTTGGCTGCTTTGGGTGGCTGTGATGCATCTGTGACAAAGGGGGTCATACTTTGTTTCAGATGGCTACTACATCTTCCTGCAGGGGAGAGATGATACTCTCCCTGGTTTTGAGGCTCACCTGGTCAGTCCAGTATGCAGCTGGGAAGGAACACTCTGCTTCCGCTTCTGGTACCACATGTATGGTACTCAAACAATGGTCCTGCGGGTGTCTGTGCAGAAGGATGATGAGCAAGTAGTGGTCTGGAAAGAAGTTGGGAACCATGGAGACAGGTGGCACTTGGGAGAGGTCACAGTGCACACCACAGGAAACATGCAGGTAAGGCCACAGACTCGCACTGTAATCTCAGAGGAACCATGCTTTCTAATGGCTCGTCACAAATGCAGCTGGAGCTAATGCGGGGAACCATTCCTTCCCTTAGATTTTGCTGCAGGGAGAATGGGGAGAAGATGCGCGGAGCAACATAGCATTGGATGATGTATCCATTGCAAAGGGATCCTGTGCAGGTAAAAGGCTTGGCTTAGGGAAGGACAGCTTGAGACATGTCACTGACTGAGGTGGCAGGCTGTGCTAGAGGCAGGAGCACAGGTTGTTTTTGGGCACTGATGCACCTTGTGCTCAAGTCTCCTCTCCTCTGGGAGGTTGGGGCACTGGCATTGCCTGCAGTCACTGTTTTAGTTCACATGTCACAAGGCCCCCGCACAAGACATTGACCACAGGTACAAAGTGGTCACCCACTGGATCTGCTGTTGTCACCCAGCTAAGCTGGTGGCAGAGCCATGGCGTGGGACAACTCTGCCTGAGATGTCACTCTTCAATCCCTGTCCTGGCTATGCCCGGTCATGGTGTTGGGTACTTCAGAAGGGTGAGGGAACCAGCTGTCTGCAACAAAACTCCCGTGTTGGTGCACATCTCCTCTAACTCTCTCTTGTGCTAGGTCCATCGACACCAACACCCACGGTCCCCTTGCCAGGTACCACAACACAGCCTGTACTCACCACCTCACCAACCAGACCCACACCCAGCTCAGGTACTGCCATGTTTCATCCCTGTCTCCTACTGCTCCTTAAAATGTTCATTTTGTTTCATGCATGTCCATCACCATGGGGCATGTCTGTTTCTTCCTTCGTTCCATCAATGCTGGTGGAAGAATTTTTGATGTGGAGTCACTGTTCTGTCTCTGTCCTCGGCATCCTGAGCCTTTTCTGATCATGCTTTTTGGCTGTTTCTGATGAGTGGACGAGTTGCCTGCAACAAAACTCCCCTGTTGGTGCACATATCTTCTAACTCTCTTTTGTGCTAGGTCCTTTGACACCAACACCCATGAGCGCTATGCCAGGTACCACAATGCCACCTATACTCACCGCCTCACCAACCAGACCCACACCCAGCTCAAGTACTGCCACCTCCCATCCCCTTCTAGTTCTGCTTGTTGAAACGTTTCATTTTGCTTCCTCCAAGGCTCATGACATGAGATATAGTGTGGATACTGAAGGGTGGTGTGTCTCCTCCTATCTCCCAGCTCTGCTGCTGGTGGTAGCATTTTTGCAGAGATATAACAGAGCCATCCCTGCCCTGGGTCTCTTGGGTCCGTGCGTCAGCTTTTACAGGAAGGCTGGATAAGCTGCTTACAACAGAGGCCCACGTTGACACTTACCACTTCTTCCTCTGTCTCTCCATAGGTCCACTTCCTACTACACCCCCTACTCCGCTGCCTAACATTACCACACATGCAACACCAAGACCAACACCAACAACACCTGGGATGACCTCAGGTACTGCTATTATTTGTAGAGTCCTGAGTCCTCTTCAAAACCCATACTGGGAACACGGTGCATTTACATTTAAGGGCTGTTACTTGATTTATTTGAGTCTTCCTCAATAATAAGACATGCATTGAATCCTCTTCTGTTTCTACGGGTTTGTGTGGGACCGCTGTGCTTCCAGCAACAGGATGTTTGAGTAGCTTTGAACTCTATGTCTGTAAAAATTAATACCATTGTGATATAGATCTAAAATAATGCTGTTGGTGCTTAAAGCCAATAGACCAGTCATGCACTAGATTCTGTTTGAGCAACGTGAGCTGGGGAGAAGAGGCAGTAGGAGGTGCTCAACTGAAAGTTTCCTCTGGTCTTTCCACTGTCAGGCTCCTGTGTGGTGGAAGGAGACCCTCACTACCACACATTTGACAAGCAGTTACACCATTTCATGGGCACCTGCACCTACACCCTCTCCAAGCTGTGTGAGAGCAACAGCTCCCTGCCCTACTTCAACGTGGAAGCGGCCAACGAGAACAGGGGAGGCAACACCCGTGTGTCCTATGTCCGATACGTGGATGTTGATGTGGCTGACCAGAGGATAAGGCTGGGACAGGGTGGAGTGGTGACGGTGAGCTTGAGGGAGAGATGCTGTGGGGCACTGTGAGCGGAGAGAACTGTGCCAAATGGGCTGCTCCAATCCTGTCTGGGTTCCTGTCCTTCCAGGTCAATGGAGTGGAAGAGATCCTGCCTTGCAGCCCATCCACGGGCGTGCAGGTCTTGTCCAGCGGGTTCTACACCATGGTCATGACAGACTTTGGCTTGAGAGTCAAGTTTGATGGGAAGCATCGGGTGGAGGTGACGCTTCCAAGCACCTTTGGGCAGAAGGTTTGTGGCATGTGTGGGAACTACAACGGGATAGCAGCAGATGACTTCCAGAACCCAGAAGGGGCAATGGAGCCAGACTCCACCAGCCTGGGCAACAGTTGGGAAGTGTCCAACAACAGCAGGTGGGTATGGCCCCCAGTAGCCCTGGGGACACACTGTGCAAGGCAAGGAGGAGGCACCGGGAGAAGTCCACAAATGACCCAGGGGCCCTTCTGCCTGTCTTTCCACAGCTGCTCAGCTGGACCTCTGCCCACCCCAGCCTGCAATGAGACCGACAAGCAACTCATCAGCAGCAGCCACTTCTGTGGGCTCCTCACCGACACCAGTGGCCCGTTTCAGGTGTGCCACGCTGTGCTGAGCCCCAGCAGCTACTTTGACACCTGTTTCTATGACCTGTGTGAGCTGGGGCTGGACCGTGAGACCCTGTGCAAGAGCTTGCAGTCCTATGCAGATGCCTGCCAGGCACTCGGTGTCCAGATACCTGTGTGGAGGAACACAACCATCTGCCGTAAGTCCAGACATGGTGCCTGAGGCCGGTACTCTCAGGAAAACCCAGGACAGTATTGGAAGAGTGAACTGGGGGATAGGAACTATTCTCCCTCTGGGCTGTAGGGATATATAGGTAAATATCAGTATTAGAGGCAGCATTTTCTGATTCATTTTGATTGGGTAGGACAGAGAATACAAGTAGAGCCAAAGAGACTGTAGAGAAAATAGAGATAGTTACTTTTTCAAAGGGAATATTCAGCAGAAAGGTGTATTCTGTTCTACAAGTAATTTTCCGGGTCATCTGTCTTGGCAGCGATCACTTGTCCGGCCAACAGTCACTACGAGCCCTGTGCTGCAGCCTGTCCTGCCACCTGTGTTGACCCAAAAGCTCCCTACAACTGCAGCCTGCCGTGCGTGGAGGGCTGTGTGTGCGACAGCGGGTACCTGCTCTACAACGACCGCTGCGTGCCCAGCCAGCAGTGCGGCTGCTGGCACAACGGGCAGCACTACCCCGTGGGCTCAGAGTTCTGGACGGACCACACCTGCTCCTCCAAGTGCACGTGTCCCGCACGGGGAAGCAAAGTGCAGTGCTTCAATGCCTCCTGCCCCATGGGCCAGTACTGCGGGGTGCAGAACGGGAAACCTGTGTGCCTTGAACACTCCTACGGCATCTGCCACGTGCACGGGGACCCCCACTACCAAACCTTTGACAAGGTGACGCACAACTTCATGGGCAACTGCACCTACACCCTGGCCAAAGTGTGCTCCAACACCACCTCCCTGCCCTACTTCAACGTGGAGGCCAAGAACGAGCACCGTGGCAACACCCGAGTGTCCTACGTGCGCGAAGTGGTGGTTGAGGTGTATGGAGAGCGCGTTGTCATCCTCAAGCAGCAGAAGAGCCACGTGCTGGTAGGCTGTGGGGCTGGCTCAAGTCGGGTGCGGCTGCAAGGCAGGGCTGCCTGCTGCGGGCAGGGCCTGGCATGTTAAAAGTCTCAGGAATGGGTGGGTTCCCCTGAAGGCAGCAGGTTGCTTTTTCTTCCCTTCTGGGAGGGGCTGGAGGAGGAAGAGTCAAATGGGGAAGAACATGAGCCATGTTGAGCCCAGTGCAGAACTCAGCACACAGCTCTGCGAGCCCCAGGGGTGTTGGGGTGCGAGGACATCCCAGGCAGCTGTTTGCTGTGCCCGGGCTGGCAGCTGATTTCCCTGGGCAGGAGCAGCCAGGGAGGCCGGGGCCAGGCCCAGGGCCCACTGTGCTGTGTGTGCCGTAGGTGAACAACGTGCGCCGGACGTTGCCGGTGAGTGCAGCGGGAGGGGCCATCACGGTGAGCAAGAGTGGTCGCTACATCGTCCTGGAGACAGACTTCAACCTCAGAGTATCCTATGACGCTGACCACTCGGTGGAGGTGAAGGTGCCCACCACCTACTTCAACCTGACCTGTGGCATGTGTGGCAACTTCAACAACCGCAGAGACGACGAATACATGATGCCCAACGGGCAGCAAGCCGCAGACTCCAATGCGCTGGGGGAGAGCTGGCAGGTCCCAGACAGTGACCCCTCCTGCGGTGTCCCCGTCCCCTCCCCACCCTGCAGTGCAGAAGAGGAGAAGCTCTACCGCTCCGACCAGTTCTGTGGCATCCTGACCACCAGGCCTAGCTCTTTTGAGAAGTGCCACGGCGTGATCAACCCCCAGGACTACTTTGACACCTGCTTGTATGACCTGTGTGCCCTGAATGGTGGCCAGGAGTTCCTGTGTGCTGCTCTGGAGGCCTATGCTGATGCGTGCCAGGCAGCTGGTGTGACTCTTCTTCCCTGGAGGAATGCTACCTTCTGCCGTGAGTACCTGCCTTGCCATTGCCAGAAAGGGAAATGGGCCACACCCTCTGCTCTGAACCTCTGGCCTAAGTGTGTCTTAGGTCTTTCCCTTCCCACAAGGCTGTCCACGGATGCAGTCTTGCTGGTCCTAATATTCCCCTTCCCATTGCAGCCCTGCAGTGTCCTCCCAACAGCTACTATGACCCCTGCATGACCGGCTGTCCTGCCACCTGTGTTGACCAACAAGCCCCACAGAACTGCTCCAAGCCTTGTGTGGAGGGCTGTGCATGTAGCTCTGGCTTCCTCCTCAGTGGAGACACCTGTGTGCCCGAGGCCAACTGTGGCTGCCTCTTTGAGGGCAACTACTACACTGTGAGTGAAAACCCTGCCCTGGTTTGCAGACCCCTGCCAGGCCACTCCTCTGCCTGTACTTTCCTGCCTTATACACTGAGGTTTGGTGTTTCCCTGCCTGCAGGAAGGCGAATCCTCCGTGAATGAGAACTGTACTCGCCGGTGCCGGTGTGAAGCCAAAGGCCAGATGGTTTGCTCTGCCTTGTCCTGTGGCGAGGACGAGGTCTGCAAGATCCAGGATGGCCAGAGGGGCTGTTACCCAGCCAGCACTGCCGTCTGCCACATCTACGGTGACCCACATTACAGCACCTTTGATGGGAAGCTGCACCACTTCCAGGGCTCCTGCAACTACACAGTGGTGACGGGCTGTGACAACTCCTCCGTTGGGTTCAGTGTCACCACCCGCAACAAACATCGTGGCAGCCAGAGCTGGACAGCTCTGAACTCTGTGGCACTGTCCCTCGAAGACCTCCACATTGCACTGCGTGAGCACAAGGCAGTCTACGTAAGCCTCTCATTTTTGTACCTGGGAACAGCAGACACACCGGACCCCTCTTAAAATACCCCTCTGTCCCCAGGGAGAGCTTGCTATTCCCTGAGCCTGCTGCATGCTCACAGAACAGCATGGCAGAGCTCTGAGTGGGGCCATATACGGCTGCTCATGCAGACACGGATTCTTGGTTACTTTCCTGAGCTTTCAGTGTGCCATTGGTACAGTTGCTGCTGCCCTCGTTGGCCTGGGCAAGGTTTCTCATGCCAGCAGTGCTTCTGGCTCACTGGCACTGGCACTACCCCAGTGAGTGACCCCTCAGTGGAGGGCACCTCTTAATGCTTCTGTCTCCCTCTGTTCCCCTTCTCCAGATCAACGGTGCCCTGGTTTCCCTGCCTGCTTCTCCTGTCCCCGGTGTGACCATTTCCCTGAGCGGCTCTTATGTGCGGGTTTCTACCAAGCTGGGCCTGCAGCTGCAGTTCAATGGGGACCATGAGCTCCTAGTGAAGGTGTCTGAGAAGTACAAGGGCAAACTCTGTGGGCTGTGTGGGACCTACACTGGGAGCCAGCAGGACGACTTCATGCGACCCGATGGGGTGGTTGTACCCGACTTCAATGACTTTGGAAGCAGCTGGATGGTGCCGGATGATGAGTGGCCGTGAGTCCTTGTTCCACAATGCAGATGAAGGACAGAAGGGAGTGTTGGAGAGGGGAGCTATGAGGGACATCAGGAGGGAGGGTTGGTGATGGCAAGCATGGGGCGAGGGAGAAGAGGCAGGTTCCTGACCTCTGGGAGAGTGGGCTGAGCCTGGGCAGGATGCTTTTCCTAAGCTGCTTGGATCGCAACTGCCTCAGTCGGTTGTTTCTGCCCACCTGAAACCAGGCAGGGAAATGGTGCCTATGGGCCATGTGTTCCACCCTTTCAAGTGACAGCCATGGGTGCCTGTCTTAGTGAGGGATCTGGACTGCAGAAGCTGAGGTTATGGCTGGGGAGGAGGTCAGGAAATGCAGTGGCTGCTGTCAGCAGGCTGCAGGGAACTCAGGGCTGTTTGTCTGCTTTGTAGGTGTGACCCAGCCATCAGCCCACCTGCATCCTGCTCCCCTGCTGAAGAGGAGGTAGCTAACCAGCAGTGTTCAATCCTCACAAACCTCAGTGGCCCGTTCCAGCCATGCCACGCAGTTCTGCCACCCAAGACATACTTTGAGAGCTGTGTCTATGACCAGTGTGCCACGGGCGGCAACACGGAGCAGCTCTGCAATGACCTGGGGGCCTATGCTGCAGCCTGTGCCGAGGCAGGCATTGCTCTGGGAGACTGGAGTGCTGGCACTGTCTGTGGTAAGCCTTCTGTTGACCACTTTGATTTCCTTGAATCTCAGAGACATGGAATTGGGTAGTTCTGGGGGCAGTACATGGGACAGAGATTTACCCATTTATCACATAACTAGCCACTCTGGTGGGCCAGCCCTTGCATGAAGAGACTCTTCCAGACAGGTGGAATCCCTGTCCTGCACTTCGTTTGCAATGGTGTGGAGATGTATTGGGAATTGTGGGACATCCTCATTTGGGATCAAATCTCCATTATCTTCCTCCACTTTTGATGATGTCTCTGTTGTAAAGGGATCCTCTACAGGTACAAGGCTTGGCTTAGGGAAGGACAGCTTGAGACATGTCACTGACTGAGGTGGCAGGCTGTGCTAGAGGCAGGAGCACAGGTTGTTTTTGGGCACTGATGCACCTTGTGCTCAAGTCTCCTCTCCTCTGGGAGGTTGGGGCACTGGCATTGCCTGCAGTCACTGTTTTAGTTCACATGTCACAAGGCCCCCGCACAAGACATTGACCACAGGTACAAAGTGGTCACCCACTGGATCTGCTGTTGTCACCCAGCTAAGCTGGTGGCAGAGCCATGGCGTGGGACAACTCTGCCTGAGATGTCACTCTTCAATCCCTGTCCTGGCTATGCCCGGTCATGGTGTTGGGTACTTCAGAAGGGTGAAGGAACCAGCTGTCTGCAACAAAACTCCTGTGTTGGTGCACATCTCTTCTAATTCTCTCTTGTGCTAGGTCCATCGACACCAACACCCACAGTCCCCTTGCCAGGTACCACAACACAGCCTGTACTCACCACCTCACCAACCAGACCCACACCCAGCTCAGGTACTGCCATGTTTCATCCCTGTCTCCTACTGCTCCTTAAAATGTTCATTTTGTTTCATGCATGTCCATCACCATGGGGCATGTCTGTTTCTTCCTTCGTTCCATCAATGCTGGTGGAAGAATTTTTGATGTGGAGTCACTGTTCTGTCTCTGTCCTCGGCATGCTGACCCTATCTGATCATGCTTTTTGGCTGTTTCTGATGAGTGGACGAGTTGCCTGCAACAAAACTCCCCTGTTGGTGCACATATCTTCTAACTCTCTCTTGTGCTAGGTCCTTTGACACCAACACCCATGAGCGCTATGCCAGGTACCACAATGCCACCTATACTCACCGCCTCACCAACCAGACCCACACCCAGCTCAAGTACTGCCACCTCCCATCCCCTTCTAGTTCTGCTTGTTGAAACGTTTCATTTTGCTTCCTCCAAGGCTCATGACATGAGATATAGTATGGATACTGAAGGGTGGTGTGTCTCCTCCTATCTCCCAGCTCTGCTGCTGGTGGTAGCATTTTTGCAGAGATATAACAGAGCCATCCCTGCCCTGGGTTTCTCGGGTCCATGCGTCAGCTTTTACAGGAAGGCTGGATAAGCTGCTTACAACAGAGGCCCACGTTGACACTTACCACTTCTTCTTCTGTCTCTCCATAGGTCCACTTCCTACTACACCCCCTACTCCGCTGCCTAACATTACCACACATGCAACACCAAGACCAACACCAACAACACCTGGGATGACCTCAGGTACTGCTATTATTTGTAGAGTCCTGAGTCCTCTTCAAAACCCATACTGGGAACACGGTGCATTTACGTTTAAGGGCTGTTACTTGATTTATTTGAGTCTTCCTCAATAATAAGACATGCATTGAATCCTCTTCTGTTTCTACGGGTTTGTGTGGGACCGCTGTGCTTCCAGCAACAGGATGTTTGAGTAGCTTTGAACTCTATGTCTGTAAAAATTAATACCATTGTGATATAGATCTAAAATAATGCTGTTGGTGCTTAAAGCCAATAGACCAGTCATGCACTAGATTCTGTTTGAGCAACGTGAGCTGGGGAGAAGAGGCAGTAGGAGGTGCTCAACTGAAAGTTTCCTCTGGTCTTTCCACTGTCAGGCTCCTGTGTGGTGGAAGGAGACCCTCACTACCACACATTTGACAAGCAGTTACACCATTTCATGGGCACCTGCACCTACACCCTCTCCAAGCTGTGTGAGAGCAACAGCTCCCTGCCCTACTTCAACGTGGAAGCGGCCAACGAGCACAGGGGAGGCAACACCCGTGTGTCCTATGTCCGATACGTGGATGTTGATGTGGCTGACCAGAGGATAAGGCTGGGACAGGGTGGAGTGGTGACGGTGAGCTTGAGGGAGAGATGCTGTGGGGCACTGTGAGCGGAGAGAACTGTGCCAAATGGGCTGCTCCAATCCTGTCTGGGTTCCTGTCCTTCCAGGTCAATGGAGTGGAAGAGATCCTGCCTTGCAGCCCATCCACGGGCGTGCAGGTCTTGTCCAGCGGGTTCTACACCATGGTCATGACAGACTTTGGCTTGAGAGTCAAGTTTGATGGGAAGCATCGGGTGGAGGTGACGCTTCCAAGCACCTTTGGGCAGAAGGTTTGTGGCATGTGTGGGAACTACAACGGGATAGCAGCAGATGACTTCCAGAACCCAGAAGGGGCAATGGAGCCAGACTCCACCAGCCTGGGCAACAGTTGGGAAGTGTCCAACAACAGCAGGTGGGTATGGCCCCCAGTAGCCCTGGGGACACACTGTGCAAGGCAAGGAGGAGGCACCGGGAGAAGTCCACAAATGACCCAGGGGCCCTTCTGCCTGTCTTTCCACAGCTGCTCAGCTGGACCTCTGCCCACCCCAGCCTGCAATGAGACCGACAAGCAACTCATCAGCAGCAGCCACTTCTGTGGGCTCCTCACCGACACCAGTGGCCCGTTTCAGGTGTGCCACGCTGTGCTGAGCCCCAGCAGCTACTTTGACACCTGTTTCTATGACCTGTGTGAGCTGGGGCTGGACCGTGAGACCCTGTGCAAGAGCTTGCAGTCCTATGCAGATGCCTGCCAGGCACTCGGTGTCCAGATACCTGTGTGGAGGAACACAACCATCTGCCGTAAGTCCAGACATGGTGCCTGAGGCCGGTACTCTCAGGAAAACCCAGGACAGTATTGGAAGAGTGAACTGGGGGATAGGAACTATTCTCCCTCTGGGCTGTAGGGATATATAGGTAAATATCAGTATTAGAGGCAGCATTTTCTGATTCATTTTGATTGGGTAGGACAGAGAATACAAGTAGAGCCAAAGAGACTGTAGAGAAAATAGAGATAGTTACTTTTTCAAAGGGAATATTCAGCAGAAAGGTGTATTCTGTTCTACAAGTAATTTTCCGGGTCATCTGTCTTGGCAGCGATCACTTGTCCGGCCAACAGTCACTACGAGCCCTGTGCTGCAGCCTGTCCTGCCACCTGTGTTGACCCAAAAGCTCCCTACAACTGCAGCCTGCCGTGCGTGGAGGGCTGTGTGTGCGACAGCGGGTACCTGCTCTACAACGACCGCTGCGTGCCCAGCCAGCAGTGCGGCTGCTGGCACAACGGGCAGCACTACCCCGTGGGCTCAGAGTTCTGGACGGACCACACCTGCTCCTCCAAGTGCACGTGTCCCGCACGGGGAAGCAAAGTGCAGTGCTTCAATGCCTCCTGCCCCATGGGCCAGTACTGCGGGGTGCAGAACGGGAAACCTGTGTGCCTTGAACACTCCTACGGCATCTGCCACGTGCACGGGGACCCCCACTACCAAACCTTTGACAAGGTGACGCACAACTTCATGGGCAACTGCACCTACACCCTGGCCAAAGTGTGCTCCAACACCACCTCCCTGCCCTACTTCAACGTGGAGGCCAAGAACGAGCACCGTGGCAACACCCGAGTGTCCTACGTGCGCGAAGTGGTGGTTGAGGTGTATGGAGAGCGCGTTGTCATCCTCAAGCAGCAGAAGAGCCACGTGCTGGTAGGCTGTGGGGCTGGCTCAAGTCGGGTGCGGCTGCAAGGCAGGGCTGCCTGCTGCGGGCAGGGCCTGGCATGTTAAAAGTCTCAGGAATGGGTGGGTTCCCCTGAAGGCAGCAGGTTGCTTTTTCTTCCCTTCTGGGAGGGGCTGGAGGAGGAAGAGTCAAATGGGGAAGAACATGAGCCATGTTGAGCCCAGTGCAGAACTCAGCACACAGCTCTGCGAGCCCCAGGGGTGTTGGGGTGCGAGGACATCCCAGGCAGCTGTTTGCTGTGCCCGGGCTGGCAGCTGATTTCCCTGGGCAGGAGCAGCCAGGGAGGCCGGGGCCAGGCCCAGGGCCCACTGTGCTGTGTGTGCCGTAGGTGAACAACGTGCGCCGGACGTTGCCGGTGAGTGCAGCGGGAGGGGCCATCACGGTGAGCAAGAGTGGTCGCTACATCGTCCTGGAGACAGACTTCAACCTCAGAGTATCCTATGACGCTGACCACTCGGTGGAGGTGAAGGTGCCCACCACCTACTTCAACCTGACCTGTGGCATGTGTGGCAACTTCAACAACCGCAGAGACGACGAATACATGATGCCCAACGGGCAGCAAGCCGCAGACTCCAATGCGCTGGGGGAGAGCTGGCAGGTCCCAGACAGTGACCCCTCCTGCGGTGTCCCCGTCCCCTCCCCACCCTGCAGTGCAGAAGAGGAGAAGCTCTACCGCTCCGACCAGTTCTGTGGCATCCTGACCACCAGGCCTAGCTCTTTTGAGAAGTGCCACGGCGTGATCAACCCCCAGGACTACTTTGACACCTGCTTGTATGACCTGTGTGCCCTGAATGGTGGCCAGGAGTTCCTGTGTGCTGCTCTGGAGGCCTATGCTGATGCGTGCCAGGCAGCTGGTGTGACTCTTCTTCCCTGGAGGAATGCTACCTTCTGCCGTGAGTACCTGCCTTGCCATTGCCAGAAAGGGAAATGGGCCACACCCTCTGCTCTGAACCTCTGGCCTAAGTGTGTCTTAGGTCTTTCCCTTCCCACAAGGCTGTCCACGGATGCAGTCTTGCTGGTCCTAATATTCCCCTTCCCATTGCAGCCCTGCAGTGTCCTCCCAACAGCTACTATGACCCCTGCATGACCGGCTGTCCTGCCACCTGTGTTGACCAACAAGCCCCACAGAACTGCTCCAAGCCTTGTGTGGAGGGCTGTGCATGTAGCTCTGGCTTCCTCCTCAGTGGAGACACCTGTGTGCCCGAGGCCAACTGTGGCTGCCTCTTTGAGGGCAACTACTACACTGTGAGTGAAAACCCTGCCCTGGTTTGCAGACCCCTGCCAGGCCACTCCTCTGCCTGTACTTTCCTGCCTTATACACTGAGGTTTGGTGTTTCCCTGCCTGCAGGAAGGCGAATCCTCCGTGAATGAGAACTGTACTCGCCGGTGCCGGTGTGAAGCCAAAGGCCAGATGGTTTGCTCTGCCTTGTCCTGTGGCGAGGACGAGGTCTGCAAGATCCAGGATGGCCAGAGGGGCTGTTACCCAGCCAGCACTGCCGTCTGCCACATCTACGGTGACCCACATTACAGCACCTTTGATGGGAAGCTGCACCACTTCCAGGGCTCCTGCAACTACACAGTGGTGACGGGCTGTGACAACTCCTCCGTTGGGTTCAGTGTCACCACCCGCAACAAACATCGTGGCAGCCAGAGCTGGACAGCTCTGAACTCTGTGGCACTGTCCCTCGAAGACCTCCACATTGCACTGCGCGAGCACAAGGCAGTCTACGTAAGCCTCTCATTTTTGTACCTGGGAACAGCAGACACACCGGACCCCTCTTAAAATGTCCCCAGGGAGAGCTTGCTATTCCCTGAGCCTGCTGCATGCTCACAGAACAGCATGGCAGAGCTCTGAGTGGGGCCATATACGGCTGCTCATGCAGACACGGATTCTTGGTTACTTTCCTGAGCTTTCAGTGTGCCATTGGTACAGTTGCTGCTGCCCTCGTTGGCCTGGGCAAGGTTTCTCATGCCAGCAGTGCTTCTGGCTCACTGGCACTGGCACTACCCCAGTGAGTGACCCCTCAGTGGAGGGCACCTCTTAATGCTTCTGTCTCCCTCTGTTCCCCTTCTCCAGATCAACGGTGCCCTGGTTTCCCTGCCTGCTTCTCCTGTCCCCGGTGTGACCATTTCCCTGAGCGGCTCTTATGTGCGGGTTTCTACCAAGCTGGGCCTGCAGCTGCAGTTCAATGGGGACCATGAGCTCCTAGTGAAGGTGTCTGAGAAGTACAAGGGCAAACTCTGTGGGCTGTGTGGGACCTACACTGGGAGCCAGCAGGACGACTTCATGCGACCCGATGGGGTGGTTGTACCCGACTTCAATGACTTTGGAAGCAGCTGGATGGTGCCGGATGATGAGTGGCCGTGAGTCCTTGTTCCACAATGCAGATGAAGGACAGAAGGGAGTGTTGGAGAGGGGAGCTATGAGGGACATCAGGAGGGAGGGTTGGTGATGGCAAGCATGGGGCGAGGGAGAAGAGGCAGGTTCCTGACCTCTGGGAGAGTGGGCTGAGCCTGGGCAGGATGCTTTTCCTAAGCTGCTTGGATCGCAACTGCCTCAGTCGGTTGTTTCTGCCCACCTGAAACCAGGCAGGGAAATGGTGCCTATGGGCCATGTGTTCCACCCTTTCAAGTGACAGCCATGGGTGCCTGTCTTAGTGAGGGATCTGGACTGCAGAAGCTGAGGTTATGGCTGGGGAGGAGGTCAGGAAATGCAGTGGCTGCTGTCAGCAGGCTGCAGGGAACTCAGGGCTGTTTGTCTGCTTTGTAGGTGTGACCCAGCCATCAGCCCACCTGCATCCTGCTCCCCTGCTGAAGAGGAGGTAGCTAACCAGCAGTGTTCAATCCTCACAAACCTCAGTGGCCCGTTCCAGCCATGCCACGCAGTTCTGCCACCCAAGACATACTTTGAGAGCTGTGTCTATGACCAGTGTGCCACGGGCGGCAACACGGAGCAGCTCTGCAATGACCTGGGGGCCTATGCTGCAGCCTGTGCCGAGGCAGGCATTGCTCTGGGAGACTGGAGTGCTGGCACTGTCTGTGGTAAGCCTTCTGTTGACCACTTTGATTTCCTTGAATCTCAGAGACGTGGAATTGGGTAGTTCTGGGGGCAGTACATGGGACAGAGATTTACCCATTTATCACATAACTAGCCACTCTGGTGGGCCAGCCCTTGCATGAAGAGACTCTTCCAGACAGGTGGAATCCCTGTCCTGCACTTCGTTTGCAATGGTGTGGAGATGTATTGGGAATTGTGGGACATCCTCATTTGGGATCAAATCTCCATTATCTTCCTCCACTTTTGATGATGTCTCTGTTGTAAAGGGATCCTCTACAGGTACAAGGCTTGGCTTAGGGAAGGACAGCTTGAGACATGTCACTGACTGAGGTGGCAGGCTGTGCTAGAGGCAGGAGCACAGGTTGTCTTTGGGTACTGATGCACCTTGTGCTCGAGTCTCCTCTCCTCTGGGAGGTTGGGGCACTGGCATTGCCTGCAGTCACTGTTTTAGTTCACATGTCACAAGGCCCCCGCACAAGACATTGACCACAGGTACAAAGTGGTCACCCACTGGATCTGCTGTTGTCATCCAGCTAAGCTGGTGGCAGAGCCATGGCGTGGGACAACTCTGCCTGAGATGTCACTCTTCAATCCCTGTCCTGGCTATGCCTGGTCGTGGTGTTGGGTACTTCAGAAGGGTGAGGGAACCAGCTGTCTGCAACAAAACTCCCGTGTTGGTGCACATCTCCTCTAACTCTCTCTTGTGCTAGGTCCATCGACACCAACACCCACGGTCCCCTTGCCAGGTACCACAACACAGCCTGTACTCACCACCTCACCAACCAGACCCACACCCAGCTCAGGTACTGCCATGTTTCATCCCTGTCTCCTACTGCTCCTTAAAATGTTCATTTTGTTTCATGCATGTCCATCACCATGGGGCATGTCTGTTTCTTCCTTCGTTCCATCAATGCTGGTGGAAGTTTTTGATGTGGAGTCACTGTTCTGTCTCTGTCCTCGGCATGCTGACCCTATCTGATCATGCTTTTTGGCTGTTTCTGATGAGTGGACGAGTTGCCTGCAACAAAACTCCCCTGTTGGTGCACATATCTTCTAAAGCTCTCTTGTGCTAGGTCCATCGACACCATGAGAGGTATGGCAGCTACCACAGTGTAGACTGTGCTCAGCACCTCACCAACCAGATCTTGTGGAAGCTATACTCAATTTATGTTGCAGAAATTATATGAGTACCAAGCCCCAGACATCTGATAGTGCATCTATGTATTCTGGCTAATCAGCCCTGTAAATTTTCTGATTTTATTTTTCCTATTTAATCAGAAAATGCCTTTCAGCTATAGCCACTAAAAACTCACTGCTCCACTTATGTAACCATGTCTTAATAATGCCTTTTACCCAACTTTCTTCATCAACCTCTGGCACAGATTTCTCATACACCAGAGTATATTCTTTGTGGGTCCAAAGATAGAAGGCTGGGTTGGCCTTTGGAGTCTACTGACTGATGTCATCACTGTTCCATCTGAGCAACAAATACAACATAAAACAAACAAACTGGGAACCAAGCAGCTGCAAAAGTCTGGTGAAGACTGAGAGGGACTTTTTCTTTCTTCACAGGTCGTGCTTCCTGCAGTGCCTCTGGGGACCCACATTACAACACTTTTGACCACAAAGTCCATAATTTCATGGGAAATTGCACTTACACCCTCTCCAAAGTGTGCACTGCCTCTGAGAGTCTTCCATACTTTGATGTGTCCACAACAAATGAGCACAGAGGAGCCAACACCAAAGTCTCTTATGTGAAGTCAGTGCACGCTGAAGTCTATGACAATCAGATTTCTCTGCTGAAAAACAAGAAAGTGAATGTAAGAAAATACCTATTTAAAAAACATACATAAATTTTAACTGACATGCAGATAATTATTATCTCTGTAGAGTTTATAACAAAACTTTATCTTTTTATTAATTATATCTACCTCTTTTAAAGGGATCTCCAACAAACTTGCTCAGATGTTCTTTAATCAGTTCCAGTTCCCCAATGCACAAGATCCTATCTTTCAGCAATCTGTATTAGCTGCTTGTAGTTGTAGGAGTCCTAACAGCCATACACTTACTTTCACAACTTGCAATACAGGTGAATGGTTACAGAATGAACTTGCCTGTATTTATTGAAAAGAAGATCAGTATTCAAAGCAGTGGTGGATATGTTCTCTTGGAAACTGACTTTGGACTGTGGGTGAGATATGATGGAAATCACTATGCAGAAGTCTCTGTGCCCTCCAATTACAGTGGTCTGCTCTGTGGCCTCTGTGGTAAGTGGTAGCTGGTGATTACTTAAATATTTTTTTCTTAGCATGTAGAAATTGCAAGAGTAATTTGTCTTCTGATTGTTCTTTGGTTTGGATCATCTGGAGTTTTCTAGTTTAATTATCTCTTCATGGGTTTTTCACACTTTCAATTCAGGAAATCTGCCTAAGAATAAAATGGTGCAAATAGCACTCCTTAGTTTTTAGTCCAACGTTCTACATGTAGGATGCATGAAAATGAGTAGGGTGTTTTAGATAAGTTTTTTCTTGGATGTAATCTAGTTACATAGTAGCTTACAGACTTCCTGCTTCAAATGTCTGAGCAGCAGCTCTTGTCAGTAATCAAAACACAGTTCTGCTCTTATTTTGTCCAGTACAGATTGATGTTACATCAATATTCTCCCTATCTCATTTTAATTCATTTTACAACCTGAAACCTAGGTTTTTTTCCACAGGTTTGAAATTCAAGTGTCCCATAAATCTCTTTATACCCTCACAGGTAATTATAATGGTGATCCAAATGATGACAATATCAAGTCCAATGGTGACATTGCAAGTGGTTCCACTGATCTTGGAGAAAGTTGGCTGGTGCCTGAGAATAACACCGTGTATGTAAAACCATTTCATCATGTGGCATTTGCTGAGCAAACTCTTAAAATCAAATTTCCATCTACTTGCTGGCTTTTTCCCCACTACCATTCTACATCTTCCAGCTGCCCATTAGAAGTAGGGAGCTGGACTTTCACATAAACCAGTGAATGATAAGACGGCTTGTGTCCTTTAAGTCTCATTTTCCACAGCAGAAACTGTTTGTTGAATGTGAGGGGGGATGCTACATCAGTCCAGTTCCCTGTCTGGAAACCATAACTGTTTGGATCCCATAGCTCTTTTTTGTTCAGCTAAGAATAAGCCTTTGAATCACCCAGAAGGGATCAAAAAAGGAGCCCATTCAGTGAGAGGGCTGACATCAGCTTTTCAAAGAAGCTGGATAAAGTCTTGTGACAGAAATAAAATGCACTCTTTTGTGCGCGGTTGTCATTTATTAATTTTCCACTGAAAATCTGATTGTAAGAGATGTGAAACATGTGTTTGGTTTGCTTGCTTTCCCCAGATGCTCCAGTGGTGAGAAAGAAGAGCAATGTGATCCTGTGTTGGAGAGTGAAGCAAAGAAAAACACAGCATGTGGCATGATCACAGACCCAACAGGTAGATCTCTGTGAGACATGTGATGGAGCATGGTCTAGCTTGTTTTGTCTCTTCTCTATAGTCTCTTTTTCTGAGCTTATATTGGAAGCATGTAATGTCTCTGGTGTGAATGGCCAATGTAAAACCCATAGGTGCCTGGCTAGAATATACCATCTGTTCAGACAATGCCAATGTGTCCATGAATTTTATCTGAGAAACATAGCTGCTCTTTGTGTTATAGTGACTTGTACTCAGCTTGCTAAAACTAGTTCAGGTGAACTGTCAGTGTCTGTATTACAGACACCTTATCTGAAATTATGCACGTTCCCTGCAGTTGTCTAGAATTAGTGGTTTTCCTAGGCAGCAATGCTTAATTTATGTAAGTTATGTTGTATCAATTATGCAAAAAGAAGAAAACCTGATCCAGGGAGCCCATTCTCATACTGTGCATTGTGTTTCCATTTCAAGTAGTAGATTAACTTACTTCACACAGCCTGGAACACCCACAATGCATTTGCTGTGACAGAAAATACATGGTGGTCAGTCTTAACATTCCAGTGGGTTGTTTCTATCCTTCTATATATCTTCCTTGATTTACACAGGAATCTTCAAGGACTGTCACACCAAGGTGCCTCCACAGAATTTCTTTGAAAACTGTGTTTATGACATGTGTTTCACTGGGGGACAGGCAACATCCTTATGCTATGGACTGCAGGCCTATGCTGAGTCGTGTGTCAATGCTGGGATATGCATAGAGTGGAGGAATTCAACTCTTTGCCGTGAGTGTTTTGATATAAATATCTATTCTGAATTTTAATTTCATTGTCTTCTACCTTCTCCATGCATGTTATTTCATTTTATATAATGTTCTGAGTATAGTCTGTCTTTTATAATGTCTTTGAGCCTGCTTCAGATTCAGAACTATTCCAGGATTTGTATAAACCACTAATTTTGTGAACATTAGGATGCATGTAGGTTAAATCCTTAAAGTTTTATAGTATTTATAATTTGCTATTAGTTTCTTGGAAGAGTCTGATTTTGTTCAACTGTGTCTTATGTGAGCTTCTGCATTGAAGAAATAAGTTCCTTTCCTACAGTGAAAATCTACCATTCTCAGTGTAAGTGGAGCTGGTAGTCCTCCATAACAGATGCTTATCAATGGCCTTTGGTTAAAAAAATAAGAGCCCTTGAAAAGCAGCTGTTTCTAGGAAGTGCTCTATTTCTCTCTAAAGCAAAGAAATTGAGTACTGTCAGGTCTCAATTAATTCTCTTCAGAATGACCTCATGTCAAATTTAATATAATAAACTCATATTTCTTAGAATAAAGCTTTCCAGGGGTTCCACTGGTGCTGATTCTAAGCAACACTGGACAGCTTTCTGCTTGTCAGAAATACAATCATAGAATCAGTGAAAAGTTTGGGTTGGAAAGGAACTTAAATATCATCTAGTTCCAACCCTCCTGCCATGGGCAGGGATGCCTTCCATTAAAAGAGCTTCTCTGGGCAGCATTTTCTAAAGGACATTCAAGTCCACAAACCACACACCTGAAGAGAAAAAGCAAGTCCTCTAAAGGTCAACCATACTTAAATAAATCATAATTGTTCTCTATGCTTTTTTGCCTTTCACTAATTTTTATTATACCAGTTACCACTGGATTGCCTTCTGCAGATCTGCACCTTTTTTTTTTTTTTTTGATGTGATCAACAATTAGCTCCGCATTTAAACTAAACCATAAAGAAAAATTGATAGGTTCTAGGAGCTGGTCAATTTGGAAAAAGAATTACTGTGATAAAGCACCCAGTAAGTCAGCCCTGAGAGGACAGAGCACAGAGAATTTTTATATAAAAAGATGATAGAACAAGAAATGAATGTTTAACCCTCCAAATCAGACTAAAGCTGTGGACATCCAGACTCCATAGTCTGGCTATAGCCTAGGACCTAAATAACAATGGCTTCATTATAGTAATAGAGAAAACTCAGTAACATTAGAAAGATTGACTCTCAAGTACTCTCTTCATCAGTGATTCAAATAAAAATGCAATTAAACTCCTGACCAAGGGAAGGAAATCTGTCTAGATGACTGGAGATATCAGCTGTAATTGTCTGACAGGACTAAGAGATCCTGTTGTAGGGACAGAAATAAATGAGAATCGTATGTAGTGATTTATAACAGAATCCAGCCAAACCCATGTTTTTCATTGTTTTGTTTTTTTTTTTTTTTTGACAACAGAAATGGACAAATACTTCAGGATTTCTGTAAAATATAATGTTATCCCTTGGGACCATGTTTTGAGCAATAGAAGCCCAATTCTACCATGAGCAGGAGGGGTGTGGAAGTATATTGTTCTCAAGGAATCTCAGTGAAAGACAGAGTGTGATTTTTAGTTCTGTTTTGGAATATATAGTAGGTGCTCAGATAGCAACTGCAGTAATGGGGACATATCAGCTGGTATGGCAAAAGATTCTTCTATTCCCATAACTGAGTCACTTTATGCCTTTAAATCAGCAGGAAAAAGTTTGTACTCAGCACTCTCCTGTCAGACTTTCCAACAGCCATTTTGCATATTTTCAGGAGCAAACAGTGAAAGCGTCAGGAAGACCTTTATTATGATTTTGCCCTTTTGAGTGATCTTTTTTTTTTTCTCTTTATTTAGCAATGTCCTGTCCTGGAGGCAGCATCTACAAGAGCTGTGGTACTAGGTGTCCCTCTACCTGTTTGAACATCTCAGCAGTTGATTCCTGCAGTTCTTTGCCAGTGGAAGGTTGCTTCTGTAAGGAAGGCTATGTTTTGAGTGGAGACAAATGTGTGCTAGAAAGCAACTGTGGTTGCGTTGATGAGAAAAACCAGTATCACCAGGCAAGTTACATCAGTTATTTAAAGAAAAAAAGGAAAAAACCAAAACCAGGTGGTCTCATTCTTTACCACTGTGAGGGAAAAACCATGTTAATAACACTACACAATTGGTTTTATCTTCCTATTTATCTTACTATATATATTTCTACACTCTTTTTTTCTCATGTAGCTGAATGAAAGCTGGTTCACCCATTACCCCTGCACTGAGCGCTGCACCTGCAAAGCAAATAACACCATTGAGTGCAAATCCTGGGAGTGTGGAGTCCAAGAGGAGTGCAGTATTCAGGATGGTGTGCTGGGCTGTCATTCCAATGGTGAGTCCTGCCTGAAAACCACCCCAATGTCAATTCCATCATTAGATCCTCTTCTTCTTCTAGCTTTATTATAAATATCTTTTCATATGGGATAGTAAAGAAGTCCCAGCTGACTGCTGCCAGTGTTAAGAGATGAAAATGCATAATGTTCTGTCTTGCAAGCACAGATGCCCTCCTGTTGTAGTGGATATCAGCAAAAACTGATACTGCCCAAAAGTTTGCAAGGTTGCTTGGATTCTACTTGTCTTGATAATGAAAATTCAAGTCCCACATCACCAGTGCTGCAAGCTTTAAATTTGGTTGCATTTCTGTGAAAATTGTATATCTGTGGGCCTGCGTAATGACAAGTGCATTACGTATTGATGTGTATAGATGCAATTTTATTTACTTTATATTTACTTTATATTTATACAGTTAATTGTGTATTTTTATATAGATAAGTAGAAAAGCTTTGTATTATTCTCACCATGCTATAAATCATAGCTACAACAGCATATAGAAGTGTATACAGAAGTTCATTTGCTGCCGAGTTGTCCTTTTGTATACAATTTGCAAATTAAATTTAGGAGATGCTTTCTGGAAACTTCTTATTTACAAATAAATGTCACTGGCATGAACCTGAGATGCCTCTCTGAAAGTTTGCCCACATAATAATGATCAGGATGAGGTTCCTATACTAATGCAAACTGCTTTGGCCAACTGAGTCCATGGTGAAATTCAGTGCAAAACTCTTAGATTATTTTTTTCGCCTTCAGGTCAAGCAATATGTCAAGTGGTAGGAGATCCCCATTATTTCACTTTTGATGGAATGAAGTATACTTTTGTGGGAACCTGCACCTACACTTTGGTTGAGGTTGTCAACACTGCCACCAATGTCATTCCTATAACCATACTTGGCAAGAATGAAGACAGAGGACTAAGAGGGGCCACGTACCTGAAAGAAGTCTACATTGATGTGTATGGTATAAGAATCACCCTTCAGAAAAACCAAGGAATCCTGGTAGGTGGTGGTGCTCTTTTTTTCTGGCAAGAAGTATCTTAAAATTAGCTCACTTAGAATAGCTGTAGGAAAAAGGATCTTCACGTTTCCTAAGGAACATATATGAATATGCTTAACACTTGTGGGCACCCCCATTAAGTGGATGTCATGAGGAAATATAATTTCTCACTAGTTCCCAAGGCTTCTGGTTTGGGTTTCCTGATCTATTGTCCTTATCTTAGAGCTTAAACCCAGGGCCTACAGACTGGGGAATTGTTGCCTGAATTAAAATATGAGACTCCCCACTTCAACAGTTTTTATCAACCCAGTCACCTATAGAGAGCAAGGCATAATGTATCAGCCTAGAAAAACATGGGGAGCCATGGCAGGGAATCTGCCCCAACAGAGAGAAAGAAAGTGCTGTCAACCAGGGATCTTTCCAGCTCCCTGTTAAAGGCAGAGCATATGAGTCCTGCCCAGCCCTCCTCAGCTAAAAGGTTGATTCCTGCCACCCATAACTGGAATATGCAATGGTGGAAATGTAAAGACCTAAAACTGTCACAGAGAAATCTTCAGCACTGCTAGGAATATAGACTGTGAGCTTTCATGGAGGAATGTCCATACTGACAAATGACACATCTCTCCAGCTGAACAATGAGAGAGTCTACACTCCAGTGCAGAACCGACTGCAAGGCGTGTCCATTGGAAATGTTGGCAGATTTATAGTAGTGGAAACTAACTTTGGTGTGATAGTGAAATATGATGGCAATCACCATCTGGAAATCACCCTCCCACGCTCTTATTTCTCACAGGTAAGATTTAGTATACAAACATCTGGAGTTGTTTCAAAACTGCTGGTTTGTGCATTTACTTCTAGTTCCTTTTATTCCTGCATTTTCCTGTTGCATCTTTCTTTGTAGCTGTATTGTACCAAATGTAATTTTTTTCCTTTCTGGTTTTATTCTATTCACAACAGTTTCTTTGTGTTCTAAGGGGGTAGTTAAAGAAAATTACCTGTCATGGGGAATTATTCCAACTTAGAGAAATAAACAGCCTGAAGCCCTAGGGAATCACAGATTTACTGTAATTTCTGTTTTGTTTCTCCATGGGTGCAATCAGAATGTCTGAAATGTCTGGTACAGGATTGGTTGGTGGTGGTGATTTAGTCACGTTATTTCATAGGCAATGAATAAGAAGTTATTGGGGAAGTTGATGCAAAGAGGTCATGCTTAGAATATGATTCTTTTCCATCTGCAGGTGCATGGCATGTGTGGCAATTTCAATGGTAATCGTGAAGATGATCTGTCCTTGACCAATGGTACAGTTGTCACTGCTCCACAGTTTGGAAATAGCTGGGAAGTGGAGATAGACAGTGATAAGGGGTAAATATTAAATAATTTTCATACCTCCTACCTTGCTTCAGGAACACAGTGAATTGTTTTCAATTGTTTTTAATGTCTGCTACTTTATAACATATAAGCACTATATAACAGATTGAATTTGTAGCTCAAAAACCAGCCATCTCCACAGGAAACCACTGCACAGGCCAGAGGAAAATCACAGTTGTTCTATCAATCTACATACACACTTGGAGAATGAGTCTTTGGGGTAGTCCACAGTGTGGACTCTGTTTATTTCACACTGATAACACCCAGAGCTAGATGATGCTGCTGGAGAATGGTGAGGGCCAGCTGCTCCCTGTCTGACAGGGAGCCATATGTGACATACACATGTGACAACACAGCTGAAAAAACTGTGGGCTCACCGGTGAGACAGGGTCCATCCCACTCTACCTGAGCAAGGCAAGCAGGGAAGCCCCACAAATGGAACCTAAAGTCAGCCTGGCTCAGTTCAGGTCACCGCACAGAAATTTGCAGTGTTGAGACAGATCCAAGGTCAAGCTGTGGAGTAAATCCTCTAGTCAGGGTGAAGTTCAATGAAAGTAACAGGTGTCAGACACTGCATGGTCGTTGTCAGGCAGGTCTACTTCTGCTCAGTCTTTCATCCATTGACAAAAGGAAGTCATAGTCTCCAGCCTCTTCTACTTTTCATCAGAAAGAAACTTTTCCGTTTCAGTCTGTCTAATTGCAGCCTGTGTCTGTGCTTTCTTGCAGTTGTTTGCCAGACTTAAGAGAAGATGATGATCCTCCTTGTACTGCTGAGAATAAACAAGTCATTGAAAGACAGTGCAATGTTCTAAAATCAGACAAATTCAAAGTGTGCCATAGTCTAGTCAACCCTGATGACTTCATAGAGTTCTGCATCTATGATATGTGCCAGTATGATGGTATGAAGTCTGCTCTCTGCGACATAGTTCAAGTCTATGTGGACACCTGCAAAAATCATGGAATCACCATTCAATGGAGGAATAGCACATTCTGTCGTAAGTACACAAGCAAGTGAAAAAAATGAAACCTGAATGACTGATAGCATGAAAAAATTAGCACAATTAATTGAACAAGTAAAAGAAAATGAAATCTAAATTATCACAAAATGCAATTCTACTATCACGATTCCCTTGCTCGACTGAACTGTGTTCAGGTTCAGATAAGACCAGAGATAACTCAGAACTAGACAAGTTATGGATATTAATGTGGCGTTACAATGGCATCGGTAGCCAAATGAGATATTGTAGTGAGCCTTAAATGGAGAAATAATATAACCAGAAGAGAAAAAGAGGGATACTGTGTTAGGACACAAGACTCAATGCCACTTACTGTGATTTGAACAAAAACTGTCAATTTGCACAGTTATTTATTATGGACCCTGTTCTCAGATTAATGTTCAGGGTATACATTTTACTCCACCCATTCAATAAAGCTACAAACACATGATATAAAAACTAGTAAAGATAATGTAGAGGGGTTTTATCTCTGGGACCTTTTTTGCAATTTAGTATTATATTGTGGGATTATCAATTAATGTTGTGGAGGAAAAAACAGTTAGCTAGTTAAAAAGCAAGTCAGATGAATGTTTAATAGATCCATCAGAAATCCCTAGTTACCTCCTTGCCATGAGTGTAGGAAAATACTGGACTAACAAACCTTTTCTCGTGTTACACCTTTTCTTGACCTGTCCCCTTATGCATGTCTAGTCATTGGCAGAAATAGGGTTTAAAGCTAGATGAACCTGCAGTCGGACAATGCATGTCTGCTGCTCTTGCATGTCTGTAGTTAAGCCAAATTTACACCTGGTTTGCATCAATGGAAGGTTGAAGATTTTAAGGAATTTGCCTTTAAGAGTCTCATTTCTCACAGTGCCCAAAGAATACTGAACTGGAATACTGAATCTGGTGCCAGGTGATTCACTCATACCTGTAATAAAACTGAATAAGCAGTTCCAGAGAGCGTTTTTTGTTGTTTTGTTGTTGGTTTTTTTTAAAGTAAAATATAAAAATAAAAACCAGCTGATGGTCAAAATCAGCTATTAAAAGACAGTTCTGTACTACCATTCCATAGGCCAAGGTGTAGCTTTCAGTGTTTGCAGTGCACTTTGTAAATGTATTTAATAACGCTGGCTCTGTTCTCCCACACAGCACTGCCCTGCCCACCCCGAAGCCACTACAAAGACTGTGTCTCTGCCTGCCCATCAACATGCAGTGACATTTTTGCCTCTTCCCTTTGTGAGAAGACAGAAGAGTGCACAGAGGGCTGTGAATGTGATGATAATTATGTGCTTAGCAATGGCAACTGTGTGCCTCTCAGCAGTTGCGGCTGCAGGGATGATGACAACAATTACTACAGTGTAAGTAGTTTAAGGAGCAAATCTCTCACTTCAAAACTTGTAGAAAAATGTTCTCCTGCCCATCTTAGTATGAAAGAGAGAGAGAGAGATCAAAGACTTCAGGATCTACCTCTTAAATACCTTTAATCTGATTAGTAAAAGCTGCTGCCTCGGGTATTAGGAGATACAGAAGCTTGTTTGGTACTTTGCACCTGAGGCCAAAACTGAGGCCTATTTTAAAACAGTCAACTGACCAGATTTATTCAGACAATCTGTCCTAGTCCAGTTTTGTGCTCAAATTCTTATGCTAAAGACACTAAGATAAATGGACTGAGATCCCCTCTCACAGGTTCTTGGTGAGACTACACTTAATCAAGCAGTTGTGGAATTGCCAACTGGACAAGGTTTCACCTAGCTAGTGTCCACACCCGTGACTTTTGAACTTTCATTGCACTGAAAAGCTGAGCACCTTGATAATGTATTATTAACACAACTTGTGTCCAGGCTGGAGAGACATGGATAACTCCACACTGCACCAAAAGATGCCAGTGCCAGAAGAACGGTGTCATCAGTTGCAAGAGCTACAGCTGTGATTCTAGAGAAACCTGCGTGATCAAAGATGGAAAACACAAGTGCAATCCAACAAGTATGGGCAAGCAGGTCTTCACTTGGGTTCACTTGAGGGCTGCAGAAGGAGGGAGGATATGGGTGTACATACTTTGTTTCATGGCAATTCCATTCTTTCACTGGGAAAGAAGGAAACTGACTGTTTTGTTGACAACATGTTATTGAATACAAAAAGGCCTCTGTTCTCATAACAGAAGGTTCCTATTCCATGCAGAGAATTTGTAGAGGGAAATGGATACCTGGGTATAATTTACTTATATCTAGAAATTTGACAGTTCAGTCTGACTAGTTTGACTAAAATTTCTTTTTTAAAAATCCCACTGTATCTACTGAACTCAAAATTCAGTTCGTGAATTCCATCACAATGACCCTGTTTTTTCCATAGCATGTTAATTTGAGAACAGAAAAAAAAAAATCAAAAACCAATAAGCAAAGCCAGAACAGAGCAGATCTGAACAGACATATGATAGGCCGGTCAGAGGACTTTGGTGGTTTTCATTCAACATTTGTGTTGGCTAGGCAAAGTTAATCCCATATTCTCTACGTAGGTTGGGTTGATTAGGAGAGAGCTTGTTGCATAGTGTCCCTACACTTCAGTTTTGAAGAATAGCATGGCATCAGTCTCACTGTAGTGAGAATCAATACAAAACCATAAGGCAAATTCAGTGTCCCCCTACTATATTTTGGAAAAATATCTGAACAGAGGCACCCCAGCAGTTTTAAGGATATGTAATGTAATAGGCCTTCCTATGCCTTTCTCCTGGTATAATGGTTTACTGTGCTCAGTTGTCGAGGAGAATACATAGATGATAGTCACTGTATCTGATTGTTAGGTCTGGTAAACCAAATGATCAGTTTGGTAACCTCAGCAGAAATCAGTGACAGCACTGAGTCAGCCAAATTTAAACATTGCTTTTCAATTTTGTAACACATGGCAGAGGTTATGAAAACAACATCTCTTATTAGGCCAGTTCAAGCTGTGCTTGTGTCAGAGTCATTCCTCTGCAGAGGGCCAATGTGCACAGCTTAGTCTCAATAAATTCTATAAACACTAATGTTCTGCTTCAGCTCAGTTCTCAGCAGAGGAATGAGTTTCTCTGTCCATCTCTCCATTTGAGTGTCTATTCACTAGAGTACCCATTTTTACCTTCAGACCTGCATGCTAGCAGCAATCATTTTTATCTAACAGTGTGGACCAATCCAAGCATGGTATCTGGCACATGCACAATTAAACTGGAGAGTAATGAAGCTCTTCCCTTGCAGGTTTTGGGAGATGCCAGATCATGGGCGACCCACACTACATCACCTTTGACGGGCTGGTGCACCACTTCCAAGGGAAATACACATATATTCTGGCTCAGAGCATCCCTGACCTACCTGACAGTCTGACACAGTTCAGCATTGAAGGAATGAACTATCCTTTACGTGGAATAATTCGACACATTACTTACCTGAAAGAGATGCTCATCAATGTTTATAACCACACAGTGCGATTCAGGCACAACAAGCAGGTTCTGGTAAGTCCCTCCCTCACTGCAGAGCACAAGGAAGGCCCTCCCTTGGAGTAAAACACTTTTGAATAATGGACTTTTTTTTTGAAAAATTAAAGTGTTAAAGTGAACTGTATTATTGCAACAGTGCTGTGAGGTAACCACAAATGAGATTTTCAGTTGTGTAGAGTCTTTTGTCTCCATAGGTATGAAAGATACAATTCTACACCAAACAAAAAAAATCAATAGACATAATTTTAGCAATGAAACCCAAAATATCCCAAGGCTTATAATAAATTTTATCAATGGTAAGGAAAGATTTGTTTTATGCTAGGATAATTTAATTTCCTTCCTCTTTATTGGTGTGTAAGAGCATACATAGCTGCTATATTACATTTTTAGCTCAATAATAGAAATTTCTTTGGATGATATGAAAGTACTGTGCTCAGATCACTTTCTTCAATACGTGATTTTGTTAACTTAAAAAAAATAAATGCTGTTAAATTTTCTGATATATTTATCATGAAACCAGAGAAGTATTGGATTGTAGCATTGATCTCTACAGAAATCAGATTTTAATTTAGCCTATATATAATGATTTTTTTTTCATTCCTTGTCAGTTGGATGGTGTGAGAGTGAGGCCCCCTGTTCGACCTCATGAAGGTATTCATATATATCAGAGGACAACAAGAATTTACCTGGAGACAGATTTTGGCTTATATCTGAGCTTTGATGGCAGTCAAAATGCAGGTAAGTAATGCTATAAAACTTTGCAGAAAAACTTTTGCACAGCCCCCAGAAATGTTCTAATTCCAGAGGAGGTCTAAACCCAAAGCAAAATTTGAAATATTCACCCTTTGCTCTTATGTTCCTTTGTGATATAAAATATCAGAAAATAACCAGAAAATACCAGAAAAAAAGTGTTTCCTGGGAACCAGAAAAAAACATAAAACTGGCATTTCTCTATCTGGATCCCACTGAACTTAGGAGAAATGAGATATAGTCAGACTGTCATATAGTTTCTTCACGTTAAGAAAGGTCTGAATGATAAAAACAAAAGCAAATCACTTTAAATTGGTAATTGAGATGATGGGGCAAAATGGGGATCTGCCCCTTTGCCAGCCAAATCTAGTCACAGGAGTTGTAGGACTGAGATCCTCAAGGTCTACGCTGTGATTGTATCATTTTGCATGCTTCCTCTCAAGCCTACTCCAGATAATCCCATTCTTTAGTGTTTGTCAGGATGGTCACGTATACCCAAGTCACTCATGTCACTGGACACACGGTACCTCCTCTGCTCAAAGCACAGCTACTCCTGATTTACAACAGCATATAGTGTAGTATTTCTGAGTGCATGGTGAAAGTGCCAGGCTATGTATTTATATGGCCATCTCTCCAAACCCTGAAATTCCAAGTGCAGAAAGCAAATGTCTGTCAAGAGAAATTCTGTTTCTCGGTGATCAAGTGGATTGTAAGTGAAGGGCAAAAAGTGGATGATACATTCTGTTTGTTGCAAAGCAGCAAGCAGCACGCACTAAGAGCACCCAGGCAGTTATATCATGCTATATAAAAACTTGTGAAAAATTACTTTTTTCACGATCCACATTGCAGAGCACAGGAAGTGTGAACACATGTATGAACAGGTATGTTCAGGGCTGTGCTCTTATGCTATGTATTAAGTCCATGTCATATTACCAACCTGCAATCTGAATCATGACATGTGGCACTTGACATTGATTTCTACCTCTTCCATACACTCAGTGGCAACAGTTTCTGTGTAACAGCTTTTTTTTTCCTTCTGATTTTGCCTAGACATAAAGCTGGCTACCACCTACAGAAGCAGAGTGGAAGGCTTGTGTGGTGACTTTGATGGGAGATACAGAAATGACTTCAAAAATCCAGATGGTGTTTGGGTGAGGAATGTGAATGTATTTGGTGAAAGCTGGAAAGTTCCTCTGAAAAGAAGCTCTCGTCTCAGGTATTTGATTTTCTGTTTAATATCCACAGCAAGCACTGCCACTAGAAGTGAGTGAATTAAGTCATAGTTAACCTCTAGGAATAACTACACTGTCTCATTTCTCTTATCTTTCTTCTTCCCTTTGTTTGTGTGTATGGACTTTTCCTGCTCATCACTAAGGGGAATTATCAGTGCCCTTCTATCTGGCTAAAAAAGGCCTGAACTGTCAGTGTATGACTCCAGTTCAGTACCCCTCTTTGGAGTCACAGCCATTACAGCTGTTAGGGCACAGGGGTGAGTAAGGTCTTTGCCAAGCTCATTGTTCAAAGATGAATACATGTGCTAGATGGGCCTGAGTGAGTGCAAATCCTGATTCAGTGTCAAGTCTTTCCTCTGGAACATGAAGGTAGCTTTGAAATCCATCAACATAAATTCACAGTTCCTCCCATAAAAGGTTCTTGAAAAGTCTGATTTTGTTGCTTTCATGGCTATCTACTTTGTTTTCTGCCGGTACACAAAAAGTAAGGATGTTCTTTTCACCATACATGAGCATAATATTTGTGATCAGGAAAATTCTGTGCTAATTAGTCCATACATAACATTGAAAAAGGTTTTTCTTGTTTCCTTGAGGTTTCCTTCCTTCCTGCCTTCCTGTTGCTTTGAAAGCCCTGCAAACATTTGCCTACCAGAATAGCAGAAAACAGTATACATGGCAGTGTTGAGAATAGAAGGGCTCTGGAGTCTGTGTCCATAGGAAAATTTTGGCATTTCAAGCATGCAGCCAGTTGTTCAGTGAAAGGGAACATATATCCAAGAAACAGGGCTTTATTCCAGCTGCATCCTTCTGACTAACATTCAACTTTTATTGAATAGATTGGATGGAGGAAGCAATGGATAAGGCATGTATCTTGCAGAATTTACAAAAAGATAACTACAGATATCCGATTTACTTTAAATATCCATAAATCTCTGAGATGGTAGGAAGTGTTCAGTACATCTTTGATTTGCTGTATCTCCTTCCCATTCAGGATAAAACATGAATGATAAATAAGTTTACACTTACACCACAAGGCAGAAGTATTCTTGCAGTGTTGCTCAGAGCATAGTACTATGAATGTTGGATGTATACAGAACACTGATGATTTCATAATGACTTCATTTACAGACGAAATGTCAACTCAGAAAATGACTCTGAGGAGGAACCAGATCCTGGGCTTTTCCAAGGCTGCAACGAAAATCAGCTGGAGCAGCAAAACAAAACTTCAAGGTGTCAAATCCTGACTGATGTGAATGGTCCTTTTGCCAAGTGTCATTCTGCAGTCCAACCAGATTTCTATTTCACGTAAGTGTCTACTGCAGACAGTTGTTCTCCCCATTTGCAAAATCATTTTGGCAATAGTTTCTGACAAGAACAATCTTCAGTCACCTGGAGTCTCCAGGCTATTACTAGGAGCTGAGGATAGTAAGTGTCTTTGTAGAAGTAGACCCAGTGATTCCATTATTGATATATGTATATCCCCTTATTTATTTTTAAATAGTTGTGATTATATTTCTTTCATCTATTCAGCGTTTCACTTCTCTACTAGTTCTACAAAACAGCTTTCCTCTTTTCCCACACAGATAAAGCAGCAGTGATAAGCATTATTTATCCCTGTAGCCTGGAATTTCCAATGTGCATACACTTCTCATCCACATTCAATGAGACTGTAGAACCTGGGTCTATTGGGTAGCAGTTGTAGCTTCATAAAATTTGTATCATGCCATATACAAAGGCTGAAGCTGTCAGTGACACTTCTTGAATTTTTCATGGAGAAGTACAAAAACCAGATTAGTGAAGATTAACTAAACTGATATCTTCGAGAAAGTTCCCTCTTCTGTGTTTCAAGGTTGCTCAGCCTCCTACATATACAATTCCAACATAGCTAATTCTGAGCTATATTCATCCCCATGTTCATCTTTCATGCTTCATCCATCATCAGTCACAAATTTGCCAAGTAGTCGCCAGTTTTCTTTAGTTACATAGTTGTGCCTAATA